>NW_017617070.1:0-362500 GCF_001879475.1 Ipomoea nil
GCGATTGGCTCCTCATCATCTGGATACGCCTCCAAGTAGCGGGTGTAGTCCTCATCATTCATCAGGCCCGTAACTGGCCCGTCCAGGTCGTCCAGCGGAATTGAGAAGGTCATTCTGAAAGTAAGTTGCTCGGGAACCGCCACCTCAACAAAGGACCCGTCTTGAGAAGTCACTCGGGCAGTTGTGGGAGTAGGCGGTTAGCGTGAAGACGGAGCGACCTCACGACGAGGGGGAGTCGGCGGCTGAGAAGCTGAGGAAGTAGCGCCGGCAGGAGACCTCTGAGAGGCCGGGCGAGGAGTCTTCTCTTTGTGTTCCCTTTCAGGCCGAGTCCGCTTGGAAGGCAGCGGACGCCAAGGAGACCCGAAGTCAATCCGTTTTCCTTTCAGAGGAGAACGACCCATGATGGACTTGTGAAGGTAAGAGAGAAGGGAGGAGGCCATTTATAGGTGCCAGGTTTAGACAGAAGAATCCAAACGGCTCCGTGAGATCTGGAGAGAATGGGTGAGGATCCGGACGTTACAAAAGGCTATTTAAGCCGTGGATACAGTGATTGAAGGAGACGGACAGTTGCTACTTTTTCAAACCCAGGCTAGCGTACCGGGTATGAAAAAGTGAGGGACTAGTTGATGGGGTAAGGACCCCGGCCCAAGAGATAGGGGCCCAAAGGAAATGGTTCAAGACAGGAGAAGTGGGCCAGCGTCTGAGGAGCCCGAAGAGCAAGTGGGCTGAGTCCTGGAGTCGGCCCAGGCCCAGGCACGAGGCCCGGGTCAGAACTGCTAAAGAGGAGCCCAATGGGAGCTTAGGCTGAGACGAGGAGTCGACCAAGGCCCAAGCCCAGGGAAAGACTCGTTCAAGGAGCCGTTGAGAGCATTGAAGAGGCTCGTTTAAAAGGGAGCCGTTAGGACATCGAAAGCAGGATCCGGACAGACTGTTACAAGCCTAGAAGAGCCGTTGGTCGGCCGAGTAATGACGTCCAACGGCTCCATATCTTGATTAGTCTTGAAGTCAGCCATTAAGGGCCTTCAAATCAGTAGAAGAGGAGCCGCTATTTAAAGGCTCCTCCACTCTTGTAAAAGGACAGACGATTGAATACCCGGAGGGGGGAGAATACGAGAGAGATTCCGAGTACTAGCACTATTTTCGAGATAGGCATACATTTTTATTGAAAGGTGTATCCTCCAGCCAAAGGTTGTGTTGGACCTCCTTGGGCCTGAAAACCCAGAAACCATCAATTAGTATATTGTTTTTTTTGTTTAATTTGGCCCCCCTCACCAAAGCATCTCTCCTCCAAACAAAAGTTTAAGCTTTCAAAACCTCACCAAAATACCAAAGTATTTGCCCCCTCCAAGCAAGGAAATGTTATGATGTGAGCACATGTCCACTTGCAAGGTGGACACGGTTCTATATTCATAATTTCTATACTGTAGATCATAATTTCTATCATGTAGATTTATAATTTATATACTGTAGATTTATAAATTTATACTTTAGATTCATAATTTCTAGACCGTAGATTCATAATTTAAATACAATAGATTCATAATTTCTATACAGTAAATTCATAATTTCTATAACTGCAGATTCATAAATATATGTACTGTAGATTCATAATTTCTGTACTGTAAATTTCATAATTTATAGATCCATAATAGATGCGATGATATGTGTCTTTTTCTCCTCTATAAAGGGACCATTAAACGCACCAATAGATGGGGTTCATTGTTATTATTATATATATATATATATATATATATATATATATATCTTTGTTGTCAAATTGTTATAATTTCAGCATGCAAACTTAACTATATACCATTATATATATATATATATATATATATATATATATATATATATATATATATAAGAGTTATTGTCATCTGGGGTCCTCCGAGTATATATAGTGGCACTACCACGTTTAGTCCTAACTAAGTTGAAAGGATAACTTTGGCCTTTACTTTATTAAATGGCATGAATGGCTAAAACAAACAAAAGGGCCACCATGTGTTAAAATTTGAAAGTTGAAGGTCAAGTGGTTAACTTGAAAATTTTAGGACTAAACGTGACAAAATTACTATACTCAGAAGACTTCAATTGGACTGGCCCAAGAAAGTAATTGGACTGGTCCAAGAATGTAATTGGATTAAGGAAGTCCAAGAATGATACACAGTGCGGAGCAATTGTTATAACCGTGGAACTGTGTTCGCAAGGTGGATACGGTTCTATGTTCATAATTACTGAATTCTATGTTCATAATTATAAACTCTATGTTCATAATTTTTGAACGTCATATTCACAATTATTGAATACTATATTCACAATTACAGAACTCTATGTTCATAATTATAAAACTCTATGTTCATAATTTTTTGAACTTTATATTCACAATTATTGAACTCTATATATATTCAAATTTACAGAACTCTATGTTCATAATTATAGAATTATATGTTTCATAACTCTATGTTCATAATTATAGAATTACATGTTCATAATTTTTGAACTCCATATTCACAATTATGATAATGTTAGAACTGTGTCCACCTTGCAAGGTGGACACGGTTCCACAACATAATTTGCCCAGTGCCAATCGTTATGCTGTGGAACCCTGTCCACCTTGCAAGGTGGGCACGGTTCTATGTTCATAATTACTAAACTATATGTTCATAATTATAAAGTTATATATATACATAATTATTGTACTCTATATTCACAATTACAAAACTTTATGTTCATAATTACTGAACTATATGTTCATAATTATAAAGTTATATATTCATAATTTTTGAACTTCATGTTCACAATTATTTGAATTTCTATATTCATAATTACAGAACTATATGTTCGTAATTATGTTCACAATTCTATGTTCATAATTATAGAACTATATGCTCATAATTTGTAAACTATATATTCATAATTATGAACAGTTTTGAAACCGTGTCCACCTTGCACAACATAATTTGCCATTCATAATGTAACAATGGGAGCGTTATGCTGTGCATGGTGCACACTGAATTGGATTTATAATTTCTATACAATAGATTCATAATTTCTAAACTGTAGATTCATAATTTCTATATTGTATAGTTATCAAATTATGAACATATAGTTCAGTGATTTGTGAATACAGAGTTCAACAATTGGGAACATGAACATTGAAAATTATGAACATAGAGTTTTGTAATTGTGAATATAGAGTTCAAATAGAAATTATGAATCTATAGCATAGAAATTATGAATCAAATTTCCTGTGCACCATGCATGGTACACACGGTTGCACGACATAATTTGTTGTAACAAGGACTACCAATATAAGCCACTCTAGAATTCTTATTCTTTGTAGGGCTCTAGGCCCAAAATATATGTATAAATAGACACCCATACATGAAAAAAGGGAGGCAATCTTCATTATTACAAGGCAATTCTAAGCAATAAGAAATATTCATTTATTTCTATATTTTTCCATATACTCTTATTTTAATGGTAATGTTGGCCTGCCATTGACTATCCAAAAGTCATAAAACCAACAAACTCCACCAAAGAAATTCAATTATATTGCTCACTATTTTGAATGTTTTATTATCTTTTAATTATCCATTGTCCTTGCCAAGTACGTGATGACACCTTTATTACCATTCTAAATGGGTAGTTACATAATTGAACCCGGTGATGGAGGCATTGATTCTTTAAGCTGAAAAAAATTGAAAAAATATAAAATATATATTAGTGTTTCAATAAAAAAAAATCCATACTCTTTCAATCATTGGGTGAATCTCTTCGCTGATCTTGAGTGCCTCTGGTCTAGGATCGAATAAAAAAGTTGTATTTTTATTTTCCAAATTAAAAAAAAAAACGTATTTCACGCCAAAATTTTTTAGAAAAAATCAAATCTAATTTTGAAAAAGAAATTTTTTTAAAAAAAATCACAACTGTACAAAAAATGAGGACGCGAAATCATGTTTAATAATCAACTCTTAGAATCTTCGTCTCTAGTCTCCACAAAAACCACAACTAGAGGATGCCAAATCTCCTCGTGCCGAGCTCGGGCCTAGGCTAGCATTGATCAAGACCGGTCCAGGATAACCTGGGCCGGTCTCATGTCGGGCCTACCCCGAGTTGGTCCTGGATCTGGGCCCGAGCTTCTTGTGTGCCGATCTCGGATTAGGCCCATAATTATTTATTTATTTTTATGTAAAATATTTATACATTTTTTGTTTTTGTTTTTGTTTGAAATAAAATTTAAACCATTGAGCTTATAACTAACAACGAGTGTTCTTACAACTTAAACTACTTCAACCTCTTGATATAATAATACTAATTAATATATGCACCCACGCACACTTTTTCAAAGTTAATATTTTTTTATTAAAATAATATTTTAACCATTAATTTCAAAATAAAAGAACAATATGATTTTCTACAAAATAAAAAATTTATAAGACTTTAATAACATTTGAACTTGTACTATTAAAATTTTTTCTAAGACTTGTAATATTATTTGATAACTTATAAATATTATAAAGTGTATTATTTTATATATACGAGTAATTTATAAAGTCCATGTTAGATTCGGATTTGGACCGTACCTGGGCCTGTTAGGGACCTAAGTCGTGCCCGGGCCTGGGTCTGGACATGTTTCGAATTAGATTCCGGGTTATTTTTTATAAGACCGGAACCGACTTCTATAAGCCAGTTTAGATTTGTGCTAAGCCCAAACCAGACTCAGTAAAGCTCAAGCTCACTTTTTTCCGGACCAATTTAAAATCTTCGGACCGATTTAAGACTGATTTGACATTGAACTGGTCCGTGGGCACCTCTAACCATTGCAAACAATGCCAAACCCTAGGGCAAAATTGCAGCCTATTTAGAGCTATAAAAGCGTGATGTTCCGTACGTTTCTTCTCCCCTTTTTCGGTTGCTGCTCTGAGGACTCATTTGCAGTGAAGAGAAAAATCCGAAAAGAAAAGAAAGGAAAGAAGAGGAGCGATGTCGGACGAGGAGCATCAGTTTGAGTCCAAGGCCGATGCCGGCGCCTCCAAAACCTATCCCCAACAAGCTGGTACCATTCGCAAGAATGGTCACATCGTCATCAAGAACCGCCCTTGCAAAGTATATCTTTTTTCTTTTATTTCTTTTTATGATTCTTTTTCAATACTTTGCTACATGGGTTTTGCAGATTTATGATGGTCGAATAAAATTTTTGATTTTTTTAATAAAGGATATGAAATCTATGGATTTATGTTTTTTCTTGCCTTTTGTTACTTTTGCTAGTATTTTTGTGTTCTCCATGAGGAATGAATTTCACTTGAGCGTTGTGATATATGATCGAGTTCTTTTTCCTGTATATTGAAAGTATCAGTGTTGTATGCCTGTGGTGTGAGGGATGAATTTTAATACCTAATTGGTGATGATTGGATCCTGGATTTTATGTACTGGATGTATGTGCTGGTGTATATTTACTTTTTTTTTTTTTTTTGTGCTTTTATCTGAATTGTAATTACTAACAAATGGCTCTTTAACATACCTTGGCTACAAACTATTCTCTGAGGAGTCTGCTATCTTTTTTTGGACTTTTAATCTACTGACTTTGGTACTTACTCACTGGGCTTTATTCTAAAGGAAGTTATCAAATAATACTAGTAATAGACATGTTTGGAGCCGTTTACTGGGGAATTAGTGTGCTTGCGTTTTTTGTGTGCTTTCCGTTCAAAAGCTCTGCTCTCTGCTTACACTTCTTGTGTTTTAAGTATTGCCTGTGTTTGTGGAAAACATGAATCTATGAAGATAAGCTCTGCTCTTTTCTTGTGTCATTGGTAGGGTTGCTGGGTGGGCATGTGCTTACACTTCTTGTGTTTTAAGTATTGCCTGTGTTTGTGGAAAACATGAATCTATGAAGATAAGCTCTGCTCTTTTCTTGTGTCATTGGTAGGGTTGCTGGGTGGGCATGTGCTTTGTATATCCTGTTAATTATGTTTATGATGAGCTGTGCATATGGTCTGTATTTTTAAATTGAAGGAAATGCAATATGCCACTAACTGTCTTTATTTTCATCATTTTAATTGAAGTATTCATGGTCTCTATGGTTAATGTAGGTTGTTGAGGTCTCTACCTCCAAAACAGGGAAGCATGGACATGCCAAGTGTCATTTTGTTGCAATTGATATCTTCACTGGCAAGAAGCTTGAGGATATTGTCCCATCATCTCATAACTGTGATGTAGGAATTGTACTTTTGTTCATTCAAGATGTTGCTTTTGGTTTTTTCTCATGACTACTGTTTTACTACTGTTTTGCAGGTTCCTCATGTTAACCGTACTGACTATCAGCTGATTGATATTTCTGAGGATGGTTTTGTAAGTAACATTTGTGAATAAAGAATGCCAATTTAGTAGAAGTGTAGAATAATATCCTATTACATCATTTGTTCTTGCTACTTTGAGTTACTTTGAACTGTGAAACTTGGTGTTGTCATTGTGTTATAAATATTTGTGTAACAATAAATGGCTCCTAATATGCAAATTTCATCATATTGACTTTTGTTCGATATCCTTTTCTAGTAAGGTGTATATGTGGAGTCATTATTCGTTGGCATGCTTTTATAAGATTCTTGCTCAATTGTAATTTCAACCTACCTTCATTGTTTTCTTTCAGGTGAGCCTTCTGACTGAGAGTGGCAACACCAAGGATGATTTAAGGCTTCCGACAGATGAAAATCTCTTAACTCAGGTTCCAAAAGCTCTTGAATTGAAAGAAGTTATTTTGTCACATTTTGTTCCCCGAGTACCGTGAGGATTTGATTTTCCATACTCAGTGTTGTAAATTGGCCTAGGAAGCTGCTAGGCTGTGGGGATTTCACTCCTAGGTGCCTTTTAGTCGGCCGTGCCCAACTTGGCCGAGTGTGTGTGTGTGTGTGTGTTATTGTTATTATTATTATTATTATTATTGTTATTGTTATTGTTATCGCCTTTTGTAACTTTGTCCATACTCATTTAACTTCTGAATTTTACTTGGCAGATTAAGGACGGATTTGGTGAAGGAAAAGATCTTGTTGTATCGGTCATGTCTGCAATGGGGGAGGAACAGATCTGTGCTCTCAAGGACATAGGCCCAAAGAACTAAGATAAGTAGCGAGTATTTACATCTTAATGCTTGCTTTGATGCATGCGTGGATCGTTGAACATTTCTGGATCATTGGCTGTATTGCACTATTGTTGCTTTAGTCATAGTTTTGAACTCTGTTTCGTGATATATATATTGAAAGTTTAGACATACAATCCTATATTTACCTGGTGGTGTTTTTTCTCATCTATTTTATTTTATGTATGGTCACCCAAGCCCTCATATATTGCCTATCATAAAAAGTTGGATTTAAATTTGTATTCCAGAATTATTTATTGCCTCATCTGGGACTTTCAGTAACAGAAATTGAGTAATGTTATCTTTTAAGCAATGCAATCAACTAAGAAGGAATTCATCAACCATAGTTTGGTAGCACAAAATTATCAATTTGGGTGTTTCTTTAGCTACAATTGTCCAGCTTGAGTAATACTGTCTGTACTTTGTGGACCTTTCTTCATGGGAGTGTCATTTTAGTTGCCATTTTCTATTATGTGTGGCTAAAGTATTTCACAGTTGTTATACCATGGTCCACCTTGCGAGGTGGACTTGGGTCTAAAATACACAATTTATATATTGAATGTTCACAATTTACCTATTAAATGTTTATTACAATTTACCTTTTACAAAATTGTGAACGTTCAGTATGTAAATTGTGTATATTGAATTTGGGTCCACTTTGTAAGGAGGACCCGGGTCCACAGAATACTTTGCCATTGTTTTACAACATTCAATATCCCATCTATTTTCAATATTTCTTTCTTTTTCGATGGTTTTATCTATCAACCAAATATTTGTAGGCCTATAATAATGTCAGTATTTTTTATTTTATTTTCATTTATTAATTTTATTTAAAGTTTAAATAGTATCTCAAATTAATTAATTATCAAATAAAATATAATATACAGTAACTTTTAAAATCTAATTAGAATTATAATTATTTTACATATAATTTCTAACTTATATATAAAAACAAATTGAATAATATTTTTTTTTAGAAACAAAAATTAAAAATAAGATTGTAAAGAAGTGTAGCCACTTCATTACAACGCAGAACAGACTTACTTTATGTGGCGCACTAGCGGTTGTAACCTTTTGTATTTCCTTTTTCTTTTTCTATATGAATTTTCAAATCTTACTTCTTCAATTTTATTTTCTGATGATCTTATTTGATGCGTTTTGAAAAGCTAATTTTTTTATTTTCTGATGATCTTATTTGATGCGTTTTGAAAAGCTAATTTTTTTAGAGTAAAAAATGGGAGGATAACATTTTCCTCTTCTTTTCTCATACTTCCTAAGCTTGTTAGGTCTTGTACCTACACCTAAAATTTTGCACTCCCCAATCATTTGCTTGGTAGTTATGTATTGATTTGGCATCTCAAAAGCTACCATTGGGATGCCCTTGGTCTATTAAAAGTACAACAAATAATTTACACTGAGCAACAATATTAAGTACATCAAATGTTATTATTAATGCACAAATGTGTAAGATGTTATTATTAGGTGCATTAATGTGATGTGAAAAGATAAATTACTCGCACTATTAAGTGAAAATAGTTGCACAGTTATTGTACTTGTACTTTTAATACATGTTACTTGCACCAAAGTTTGATTTATTTACAAAAAAATTTACATATGATCCGTTAGATCTGGACAAGTGGACGGCTGTGATTAATTCTCGGTTCTTTCTTGGTCATTTGTTCTCTATATATTCCATTTCATATGGAATAACATTCTTGTTCATTCAAAATTCATTTCATGAAACTATTAGTGAATTGAATTACATCAAAATCTTACAAACATTGAACCATTTACTTTATTTCTCCATTTTTCATTTCTCAAGTTTATGACTCGCATAATTTATTATTTTTTTTCAAGCCTCCATATTCATTTTCGAAGCTCAATTTACTAGAAATCTAAATACAAATTTGAATGAGTGAAAGTTAGGAATAATATGGGGAAAGAGAGTCGTGGATGACGACCAAAGAGAAAATTGTGGTTAGCGATAGAAGAGAGTCAGGAATTGGATTGTGATTTTTGATGGAGGAAATGCTGGGATGAAAAGGGCAGTGATGAAAGCTCGATAGAAAGTTGAGGATTTCCCTACAATAATTAATTATTATAATTACCCAAAAAAAAAAAGTAATTATTATAATTTTTAATTTTTATCTAAATTATTTATACTCAATTGATATTTAATTACCAATGACCTTGTGGTCTAGTGGGCATAAGTAGATCCCACAAAAGGGAGATTATGAATTTGAGCCCCATTGGAGGTCATATTGACTCTTTATGCCTCAGTAGATAACAAAGTCAGTAGTATAAAAAAAGTTGATATTTAATCATTATCTAATCATTTTTTTGTTTGAATGCTACTGGCTTTCTCAATCTACTGAAACACAAAGAACCAATAACGCCTCTACTGAGGCTTAAACTCACAACCTTATGGAAGTCCAACCCCGGTACCATTAGACCCATGGTCTTGGTAGCTATTCAAATATTTTACTTTAGAATAAATTGCATTGTATGCGTAAGAATATTTTTTTCTCTTCCATTTTATCAATTTTTATAATTAGTTTGTTATTATGTTGACCATTTCAAATTACATTAAGGATATTTTTACACAAGTTCAAATACCTTTTAAAGCATTAGGGAGGAGGGAGTTGAAGGAGCTACTTCTTATATACTTCCTTTATCATATTTTACTTGTTTGATTTATTATTCATTAGTCAATTAACTCTTTTTTTTTTTTCTTTTTAAAAACATTTTTGAAATAAATAATACATTTGATCTAATGTTAAATATATTAATTTTATATATACTACGAACTAGCAATAAACTAAATACATATTTTCCAAAAATTAAATTGCACATAACTTAAGTCAAATCTTGTCAATCAAAACATACACAAAAATTGACCCGGTAATATTATATATTGAATATACAAGTCTTTGTGATTGGATAATCCATTATATTTGCAAAATAAATTAGTGACAAATTAAAGTGGACAGAACCTTCTGAGTGCTTGAGGCTACCCAGTATGGCGCCTTCTGAGTGCTTGAGGCTTTCCTCGGGTGTCCCCCTTCCAACAGTATCCAAAAAAAAGTGGACAGAACCTTCGAAGTTCCTAAACAATCATTCTTTATATATGACAACTAGTTTTATACCCGCATTGCGCGAATGAGTTAATCTCCAATGTTTATAATTAAATAAATATTTGAAAGTATATCAATGCAAAATTATATATAAGAAGTTCATATATGAGTAATTTAATGTCGAATTTTTTTGTTAAAATATGTAACTCATAGTATATGAATACAATGTAATATATGAGATTCATTATAATTGTTACTAAACTTTTTTTAAATAGTAACAAAGTATTTTTGTTTCAAAGGGTTCTAATATATTTAATTAATGCACATATATACAAGATCAATGAATGAATCAACGGTATCAATCCTTTAGGTGTTTTGCTCAGTGTTCAACGGTGCCAATCCTTTAGGTGTCTCAGTGTTCATTTAGTTCAACCATTATTGTTGAATAAATTATTATGGATAAAGAAATTTCTAATTTAAGGAATTTAGATGAAGTAGTAAAAATTTAATTAATTATAATGTAACCCAAAGATATTGGACGATTGGTAAATATGATGTAACCCAAAGATCAAAATGCTAAAGAAAGTGTTTGGTTATTTAACAATTTGAGCCAACAATTTGTTCTAAGCCACTGAAAATACAAACATTGCAATTTACAATATTTTCACTTAGCGTCTTTTAGAATGATTTTCCCAAAACACACACACACACACACACACACACACACACACACACACACACACACACACACACACATATATATATATATATATATATATATATATATATATATATATTAAAGTTTATTGTAGAGCCATTTCGACTCCTTGAATAACAAGAGGCAGTTTCACTGGCTCACTGCTTGCCCATCAACGGATGGGCAATCTTAATTTTTAAATTGTAGCCTTAATGCTCCTTTTATTGGAGCCTCAAGTTCCCATGCCACTTTTTCCACCGATGTGGGAAAAGTCACAAAACTAAGACTCTCCATATGTTTTTTTTTTTTTAATTTTTATTTCGTTTATTAAATTATTATTATTTTCATTTTTATTTTTTAAAAAAATAATAAAAATAATAATAATACTAATAATAATAATAATAATAATAATAATAATAATAATAATAATAATAATAATATTATTATTATTATTATTATTATTATTATTATTATTATTATTATTATTATTATTATTATTATTATTATTATTATTATTATTATTATTATTATACCCTTAGGTCATTTTACATGTTAATCTAAACAGTTAATTTTTTTTAATATCTTTTTACCAACAATTGATATAATTCGCTGGTTAAATCCGCTAACGCTAACCGCTAACTGCTGATTGCCAAACAAGGACATTGCGAGATAGTTTTCCACTTCAATTTGTTGTGTGATTTTATTATTTTAATACTCTCTTAGTCTCTTTGTCAACAAATGTCTCAAGTAGTTAATTTGATTGACTTAATTATATATATATTTTTTAATTTTTTCATGGTATTAATAAAATACTTGGTAAATAAATATATAACATTAATTTGTATTATAACTTTGATATTTAATTAAAAAATAGGGCACAGAAAAGATAATAGAAAATCTAGTGAATATAATCAATTGATGAATTTGAATGTAAAGAATTTTTACATTAGAGAAAAATAAAGACAATATAACTAATAAAATTATTTCTCTTAATTAATTTATTGATAAAGATTTTTTTTTTGTTTGAATAAAGACATTGTAGGGACAATGTAGTGAGTATAATCAATTGATGAATTTTAATGTAAAAAATTTTTATATTGGAGAAAAATAAAGACAATATAACTAATGAAATTATTTCTCTTATTTAATTTATTGATAATGAATAATTTTTTTTTGAATAAAGTCATTATTGACACCAAGGGCCTTGTGGTCCAATAATGGGACTAGGTTGCTCCCATATGTGGGAGATAGTGGGTTCGAACCTACCTTAGTTGAGACGTAGTTTAAATCTGTGGGTATCTTCTTTATAAATTAAAGAAGTGCATATTTATTATTTTTTGTTATAGCTACTAAATTATTGTTTAATTTAATAAGAGTAAAATAGAGTACTAGAATGCAAAAAAAAAAAAAAAAAAAAAGAAGAGTAAAATAGAGTACTAATTATGCCAACTTTGATTGGGATGGAGTTCGAACCTAAGATCTTTCTTATTGAAATCAATGAGTAAATTAATGGTGAACTAATAAAAATTAACGGAGAAGATCATACTTAACGAAAAAGTTAACGAATAATCATATAATTAAGGATAAATTAGGAAATCTTAAAAAAAAATTAAAATCTAATCAATATGAGCCATTCATTTGATTATAAATATTTGATGTCATTTTTTCTACCCATACGTCTAAGGCTCTTATTAGTATAGTAGATTATTCTTCCAAATTTTAATCATCAAGTCGTCTCAAAAGGTACTCAATCTCAACTTTTTTAGTTAGGGGCATCACCCAATCTTCATAAACTCGAGAAACTAGTGGGGGATCAACCTTGTAGGTTTCTGTTGAATTATCTGTATGGTCGAGAGTCACTTCTCTCCCAAACACCCTAGCTTTCTTCGCCACTCGCTTTTTCACCTTTTCTTCAACAGCTTCAAATGTCACCAGCTTCATTAGAGCATCTTTGTCCTGCAGGCATAGGAAAAGTACGTAAGAAAATTTTACAAGGAAAATACTTGGTGTACTCTCATTTTATACTCTCAATTTGTACTTCCTCTCACATATTTTTGATTGTAGACATTTTTCTGTGGACCCATATGATGAAACTAACCAATTTTAATTTACCATCTTAGGGAATACAAATAAGGGAGTATAATTTGAGAGTGCATGTAGTAGAACTCATTTTACAATCCCTTGATTGTAATATCATTTGTAGTTTGCAAAATTGTATGCTATTTTTACATTTGGATGGTTAGTTTGTGGCCTCTCTCTCTCTCTCTCTCTCTATATATATATATATATATATATATATATATATATATATATAAAATAGTTCCCTCCAACCAAATAATGTAATTTAGGGCTTCAACGAATTTCAATTCAATTGCAAGGAAATTACATTCAACCAAACAACCTGTAAAGAAATTGTTTTCGGAAGAAAGATGAAGAAATGTATAGATGAGATGGGAAAGTGCAAAGTTGTCAGGGTGTTTGAAGGTAAAAATGTAAAAAGAGTGTTTTTTTTTTCACCGTCTTAAAATACATGCTAAAAGTAAGTAAGACACATAATTCGGGGATTGAGGGAGTATTATATATAAGATTTAAAATATTAATTAATTAATTATATATGCAATTCTGCTATGTAATGACAATTTATTTTCTTAAATTGTCTATTATTGTTTTTCTATAAAATACAACATTTATGTTATAAAGTATTTGTTAGTATTTAAGTATTGTAAACCCCAACTTGTAATTGGCAAATTATTATGAAAACTAGATATGTCAGGTTTAGTGTCTGTTATAGTACTGACTACTGAGTGAAGATCTGGCGGAACAAACACTGAGTGAAGATTTGGCGGAACAGTCACTAAGTGAAGATCCGGCAGAACAGACACGGCATCACACGGGTTTTAGGAAATTAGCCGTTGGATTTCACAGCCTTTGCATTCATATGGAGCAGTTACCATATTGAGTTTTTAAGAAACTATCACTTTGTATTCCATGTTACCAAAAAGGTGACGTGACAAGTAATCTTGGTCTACAAGAAAACCCTAGAAGATTACTTGACATCCAAGAATCAGAGTATTATATATAGAGAGTTGTTTTTAGGAGAGAAGAATAAGAGAGAGGTGCTTTACAAGAAATATCCTTCAAAAATTTGAATATCAATAAACTCTCTCTCTTTGAATTACAAAGAGAATACTCCGAGTTATCATCTTCTCAAGACACCATTGATGATATGAATTTAAGAAGACTTTTGGGAAAAATTTCTACAAAGCTTAAATTAGAGGACCGTATTCCATACAACTGTGGTGTAGTGGTGGGTGTGTCAACGAGACGGACAGCGACAACACCGACCTCCAAAGGGACTTTGGACGCTGAAGCACGGATCTCCGAACTCGACAATCATCTATACGCTTCAAAAGATTGGGTACTACCGTGTGGTGTGTAGCACACATTGGGTGAGAAAGGTGTTATTTTACCATCTGTTTGATTTGTTGTTTAGATAGTGGATTAGACTCACTAATGGTGGTCCCCTAGACATAGATACTGTTGTATCGAACTGGGTAAACAAAATCTTTTGCCTTTTATTTCTGTTTGGTTTAATTTCCACACCTAATCGTATCTCTAACACACTTAATGGTCGAACAGTTGTATACTATATTAGTGACAAGATAGTCACTCAAACAGATCGATACTGGTTCATAATCTAGACACACTATATACATAAATACAAAAAATTTCAATTGGTATTAGAGCTGATAAGTCTACAAAATGACTTGATCTGTAAGGGAATTATAATTTATGTATTTTGTGATATTCTTGGTTGAAATTGAGTATTGATCAAGCTAAAGCACACAGTAAATGACCTTGAAGTGGTTCATAGGCTAATTGGTAGACAAATTGGATGCTGCTCGTACTGATTTTGCTACTGTCTTACTTCGATTGAGTATGTCAGATGCTGAACCGGTCGTTGCTATTGTTGATTAGGTCAATGAGGGGGAACCCCGTTGCGTGATTTACTTTGTCTATTATTTTGTCAAAAAAGGGGAGTAGTATACATTGAGGGGGAGTTTGATAATTTGATGGAGTTTCTTTAAGGACAATTGGTTGATTTGGAAATGATTTTATCTTTATGCTTGTAATTGCTCTTTTGCTTAAGTTTTTTGGTTGTTTAATTGTATTGTTCTTTATTGAGTTGTTTTGCCAAATAATAGCCAAATGGGGAGTTTGTTAGTGTTTAAGTATTGTAAACCCAAATTGTAATTGGCAAATTGTTATAGCAAACTAGATAGGTCAGGGTTAGCGTATGTTATAGTACTGAGTGAAGATGTAGCGGAACAGACACTGAGTAAAGATGTAGCGGAACAGACACTGAGTAAAGATGTAGCGGAACAGACACTGCATCACGTGGATTTTTGGAAATTAGCCGTTGGATTTCACAGCCTTTCCATTCATATGGAGTAGTTACCATATTGGGTTTTTAAGAAACTATCATTTTTGCAGTCCGTGTTACCAACAAGGTGACATGACAAGTAATCTTGGTCTACAAGGAAACCCTAGAAGATTTCATGACATCCAAGAATCAGAGTATTATATATAGAGAGTTGTTTTCAGGAGAGAAGAATAAGAGAGGCAAGAGAGAGGTGCTTTACAAGAAATATCTTTCAAGATTTGAATATCAATAAACTCTCTCTTCGAATTACAAAGAGAATACTCTGAGTTATCATCTTCTCAAAACACCATTGATGATATGAGTTTAAGAAGACTCTTGGGAAGAATTTCTACAAAGCTTAAATCAGCGAACCGTATCCCATACAACTGTGGTGCAGTGGTGGGTGTGTCAGTGAGACGGACAGCGAAATCACAGATCTCCGAGCTTGACAATCCTTTATAAGCTTCAACGTGTGGTGTGTAGCGCACATTGGGTGAGAAGGTGTTCTTTTACCATCTGTTTGATTTGTTGTTGAGATAGTGGATTGGACTCACTGATGGTGATCCCCCATACATAGATACTGTTGTATCGAACTGGGTAAACAATATCTTTTATCTTTCATTTCTGTTTGGTTTAATTTCTGCACCTAATCTTATCCTTGACACACTTATTGGTCGAACAGTCGTATACTAGATCAGTGATAAGACACTCACTCAAACATATCGATACTGGTTCATAATATAAACACACTATATACACAAATACAAAAAAAAAAATTAGTATTCTAACTATTTTAAAATAAATTTCACAAATTTAAAATATCTATTTATCCCTCTAAACTTTTAACTTTTTACTTTGGACAAGGACCATCAATTTGGATATATTGAAATGTATTAGAACTTTAATTTGTATTCTAAGCACACTAGAATTAATTCTCTCTCTTCCTATATATTATAGGAATATTATATTACCATTCCTGGCATGAACTCTTTATATCCTTATAAATACATCTGTTCATCATGTACTTTACATCATCATGGATTGATCAATAATAAGATCATTCTCGAAACTATTGTTCTAATATGGTATCAGTGTCCTGTTGTAGTATCACTCCAAATGAGTGTCCCGTTGTAGCTGCGCTCCGGATGAGTGTCCCGTTGTAGCCGATCCTGCAATCTAAAATTTGGTCCGTCGAGATTCTTTTATTTTGTTCGCGACAAAATAACATCAGAGGAACTACAAGGAAATTAAACTACATCTCTACAAAATGACAAACTGGCATACATCTTCACCAAGTCACAACAAGGCTAAATGATCTAAGAGACAAGTTCAATGTTCTCTCTAGAGAACTTTAAACTTGAGGGGGCGTACGTATTAGACTATGTATTCTAGGCATACTAAAATTCATTCTCTCTCCCTATATTATTAGAAATATTATTATTTACCATTCCTATATTTATATAAGTTATAAATGTATCTCTTCATCATTTACTTTACATCATCATATATTGATCCATAATTATAAGATCATTTCCAGAGCTATTGTTCTAATTAAATGTAAATCCCCGAACATGCAGTTTTGTGTCCTATCAGCAACTGTATAAATGATAGAAACAAATTGGCGACCGCAGAAAAATTGGAAACACATGAAAATACCTGACCACGAATAGCTGTTTTATACTTGTCTGGATTCTCCCTGAATTTAGCCTCAGCGACAATTTTTCCACAATGAATCCTTCTAGAGAGTGCCTTCAAGATGATATAATAGTTAAAAATAAAAAAGAAAATTGTACTTTTATATATAATTGTGTAATTGGTATATAGATGATTAAGATATCTCATTTAAAACTACGAGTTTGTAAATTTTAAAATTGTCAATAATTATTTTGGAAAGTAAAAATTGTACTTTTGATTCATCAATTATGATAGTATATCATATTTAGTTCATGAATTATTGGCACCTTCATGTTTAGTTCTCGTACGTGTTGATATTTAGGTAGTGTTTTTTTATGTCTCGTATAAGTAGTATGTGGTAGACTTAAAGAGATGAGACATTATTAATTACTAGCTATAAAGTGGTGTTTGAATTCGATCAACGAGAGTAAGTTTTTCACTTTTTTACATCTAAAAAATCACTTCAACATTAACTTGAGGACCAAATGTAAATGTGCTAATAATTGAGAAGTTAGTGTGACCATATATACCTTCATAACTAGGACACAAAAAACATCATAACTTCTTCTAATAGAAAATTATAAATTATTACCTGCAAAAGTTGTAAGTCACTAGAAGCCGTAACTGCATAATTTCCATCGTCACCCTTTTTGGCCAAGAGTGGAAGCAACTTCCCTTGATACACATCCCAGATTTCATGACTTACATTGACGGTATTGGGATGCAAAAACTGCATCAAGTATTAGAGCATCCGCATCAGAATGAAAGGATAATGTAAGAGTGATTAGGAAATAGAAGAGGGAAAGAGAAATAAAAAAGGAAAAAAAGAAAAAGAAAAATTGAATTTAAATAAAAAAAATATTTTAATTAAAATTAAAAGTGGGCCCCACATTTCTGAATTCTCCCCACATTTGCAGAAGCACCCATTTTTTTCTTTCTTGCTTCTCTCTCTTCTACATGACATTAATTTCTGACATTATGCATTGATGTAGATGCTCTTTTTTTTTCTTATCGATAAAATTAAAGAAAAAATTTAATGTATCGATCAACACTTGTCATCTTCTATATATTTGGCACTATCTTACAATATTTGATACAAACTGAAAAATTTTTAAAGAAGTTTTGACTTATATTTGATATAAAAGGTCCTCCAATTGACACTATCAAAATTTGCTAAAATTAAAATATGTGCTGTAAATTTCTTCTAACAATACAGTACAGTTATCATTCGTGGACTAATAACGATAGATACTAAATTGTTGTTTCAAAATGTTGAATCCCGAATTCCAAGGGCCCCATGCCCCGGTCCAATAGTGCATTTAGAAGGGTGTAAATCATGGTAACTTAGTTGAACACAAAATCTAGACTAGGCTCCGACCCGACAGTGCATTTGGGAGAATGTAAATCATGGTAACTCGGTTGAATACAAAGTCTAGACCTTTGCTTACTGTCCACAATGAGTCCCTCACTTTGAGAGGTTGCTCCGCACTGTCGTTGGTGAGACTCGATCCTGAGTCATTGTTCCCAAACTTTATCCTATGATCAACTTAGCTGCCCATGCGGGCATAATTGGTACTAAATTAACATACCCGTTCGATCCAGTGACTTTTTGGCTCCAATAATGGTCGGGGCAAATCGTCTGGGAAGAAAGGGACTTCCTCAGGGGATAAATATCTTCCAACCTGTAATGCATGTCTTGAAGTAAATATAGATCACAACTTTCAGAAAATATTTTCACATGATTGAACAATAATTCATCAGTTGACTTCTACTCTCCGAAATTAAACATATATTATACATTATAGTGGAGTGGTGGCAATTGAAAGAATACTTTATATCCGATAGATTTTTAAAAAAAAAAAAAACTATGATCACACATTTGGGAAGAATATAATTCACATTTAATGTATTCTAAATATTTAAGGAAATAAAAACATACCATTTAATTGATCCCACATTTATTAAGGAAATATAAATACAAAAATGAGCGAAAAAAATTCTTTTCACACACACACAAGCACTTATTTATTGGATGAAAAATTTTATAAACTTATAATTATTGTATCATTATCATTAATCTTATATATTTATAATTTTATGTAGTATTATAATTGATTATTAATATATTTATTAATGTTTGGAATCAATTTTGATTAATTACACAATAATAAACTACAAAATAAATAAATTATAATAATTTTAAACTAAAATATTTAATTACAATATACTTCATATTTTTAATTTATACTGCGTATATATTTATTTATTCAAAATATATAATTCACATATAATATATTCTAAAATATTTAAGAAAATTAAAAAAAAATGTCATTTATTAGGAATTGATCCCATTTATTAAAAATACAATGCATTTATATATAGAAGTAATGGATAGATGGAAAATTTCTTTAGAAACTGTGTTATATATATATATATATATATATATATATATAGAGAGAGAGAGAGAGAGAGAGAGAGAGAGAGAGATGGAATGCAGGAAATAATGGATTACCTTGGATTGAAGAGCTTCGCTTCTTTTGACGAAGTACTCGAACAGCTTTCCCCGAAACCTGGAAGAGGTCTGGTTGTATAATGGGGAGTTGGTTGGGTACTGGGCTCTCTCGATGAGCCCGAAAACAATGGTGTCCTCTTGCCGGATCAGGCTCCTCCGTATCGAAGCAAGGGTGGGCTGAGCTTCATCGCCACCGAAAGCTGTCGTCGTTATTTGGCTGACAAGACAAAATCCCAGAAACAATTTTGCAAGAAAAATTCTCGAGGACTTCAAGGTTGATAAAGACGAGGACGACGATGAAGGCGCTGCGGAGAAATGGCGGAACGAGATCATTGGCATCATGGCGTGTGATGGAAGACAGTGTCAAGAAGTGTTTGTTATCGAGAGAATCTTTAGTTTGTGGTTTGTATGGAGACAATGGAGAATTGGAGATATTACTCTTTCCACTTATATTTATATATATATAGGACAAAAATACCGTGATTAGCTTTCTTTTAAATAAAATGACATTATTTACACTTTTTCTCCTTGTATTATATACTTAGCAAACTTTTCCCCCTAAATTATTCATGTATCCACATTAGTCATCTCTATTATTTTAAAAGTGATGATTTTTTCTCAATCTTTACTCTTAAAATAAATATTTCATTTATTTTTAATTTTCAACAAATTATTACTTATATGTAGGGATGACCACGATTTGGTTCAAACCGAACCGACACTGTAGCAACCAAACCGAAAGATTTTGATTATGATTTAGAAAAGATACCCAATATTTGAGTTTCAGTTTATTAAAATTGTGAACCAAAACTGTCGGTTTTGGTTCTGAACTGAAAAAAAATAAAATACATTTTGTTGAATTTAAGATATTTAAAAGTACAAATAAATTTTTTAAAAATAAAATTTGAACCAGCGGTTCAAACTAGATTCGGGACCGTGAACCGGCGATTCAAAACCAGAACTGAATCGCGATTATATCTATTTATATGTGAGAATTAGAATTAAAAAAAAAAAGAACATACACAATTTGTAATAAATATTATAATTATAATTTTAAGTTAATGTTAGTAGTTGTTCTGATTTCGAACCGTCGGTTCACGGTTCAGGATCCAGTTTTAGTAAACCAAAACCCAAAATTGGTTTCTGGTTCTGAATCATAAAAGAAACCTTTCGATTCGGTTGCTACAGTGTCCAGTTCGATTTGAACAGAACCGTTGTCGCCACTACATATAAGCAGTAATTTATTGAACAAAAATAAATTAAATATTTATTTTAAGGGTAAAAATGTCCATATAATATATCAGGGGAAAAAACCGTCACTGTTTGAATAATTGAAGGGGCTAATGTGGTACATGAATAATTAAGAGAAGAAAGTACTATAAGAGCATCCACAATGGTTGGAGAGAATTGGGAGATAATGTAAGAGTGATTAGGAAAGAAAATGTGGAAAGGAGAGAGAAAAAAAAGACAAAACAGATTTAAAAAATAAAAGAAAAATAAAAAAAAAATGGTCAGGTGCGCCTGACACACCCACGGGAGCGTGCAATGCACGCGCCCGTGTGGCTGGCTGCTGTGCGCGAAACGCGCACAACAACTTATCTTTCCTGATATTTCTCTTCCCTTGGGAAGAGAAATATTTTATCATTTGTAGGAAAAATAACTCTAACATTAACCCCACCCCACATTTGTAAATAACCCCACCCAAGTTATTTCTTCTTACATTAACCCCATATTATTCACTAGTGTGGATGCTCGAAGCATATAATTTAAAGAAAAAAGTGTCATTTTCTCTTTAATTAATAAATAGATGTTTTAAAATGGAAGATGGATCCGTTTTTTAGAAAGTAATATTTGTTTTATAGAAATACAATCACACAATATTGTAGTTGGCATATCAGTACATCAATGGTAATAAGTAAATAAAAAATGTTTTATTACCATTAAAGAATTTTGAATAAATCTTTTTATCTCTATCAAGTTATATTACGCTAGCAGAAAATGTTAGGTAAGTTGAGATATTCATAAATAGTAAATGAAAATATTTACTTCTATATGATTTAATGAATCTATAGATATTTTTATGAGTTTGGGAGATCAAACACGTGTATGTTGTGTATCTTTAAAAGATTTTAGTTTGACGTTGAAACTTATCTTTAAAAGACTTACATCAAATGGGCCTACCAAAATTTTACTATGCAAAATGTAAATACCAATGCAATAACAACAATAATAATACTCCATAACAATAACAATAATAATAATTATTTGATAGAGACATGGACCGTACCCAGGGTCCATTTTGTTGTGAAAGTTTGGCCCAATCGTTAAAGCGTGGTGTTCATTTTTAGAGGTGAGGTGTTGATCAAATAAGAATAATGAAAATTTACTCGACTAAGAAAAGAAGAAAGTTTGGAGCAAAATATTATAAGAATTATTACTAGGCAGTATCAAACTCACAACCTCAAGCATAACAACACAAGTTTCAGATCACCAAGCCACTCAAGATCTTGTATACTAAAGGGTAGAAAACTCCAGTTATGCATCGGAGTGCGCTGGAACCAAAGTAGTGGGGGGACACGTGTGTGGCCAAGAATGAAGGTTGCCCGATGCCGTCCATTTGTTAACCATCCGTGAGTCCTTCAACAATTTAATTAAAAGGCATCCCTTGGCTCAAACCCTTTCTAATCCATTGGTTTGAGTCTCTTCCCTTTTGCTAGCACACTAGTGTTCGATTCCTAGCGGTAACATTATTATTTCTATTTCATTATTCTTCCAAAGGTTGAACCCCAACCCTAAGGGGCCCCCACACCCCGGCCCGACAGAGCATTTGGGAGGATGTAAATCTATTTCATTATTAATGCTATAGCTTGTATTATTTATTATTCGGGTCGCCATTTTGGGCCCTATTCCATTCCTTAGAGCTATAGTATTTATTATTTATGTATTCCTTCGTCTGCCGTTTTGGGCCAATATCTCAGGCTTTGTACGTACTATTTGGGCCTAGCATCCAGAGTAATAAAGCTACAATTTTCTACCTCCACTCTGTACCTCTATACCCGGTTTATAGTGGACCCGATTCCAACAAAACATCATTGGCGTCGTCTGTGGAGAACGCTACGAAAAGCATGTGTTCCCAGTTTCTACCCGTTGTTGGTAGCATGGAAGAGTCATCATTCTTGAATACTCTGGCTAGGAAGATGGTTTTTAAGTAAACCTTGGTTTCACCATTCGACATGGGAGTGTTTTAAGAAGTACAGTGTTGATCAT
The DNA here is from genome assembly GCF_001879475.1 of Ipomoea nil. Lineage (NCBI taxonomy): Eukaryota > Viridiplantae > Streptophyta > Magnoliopsida > Solanales > Convolvulaceae > Ipomoea > Ipomoea nil. The sequence goes on from NW_017617070.1 coordinate 22,786, forward strand.
GCAGGCTAGTTGAAGTGCTACTCCTTACCTGAAATGAGTTAGTTTGACTTTCACATGATGTTAAAAATCATGCGTTCCTAGTTTCTACGCGTTCTACCATTTCCATTTACGCAATCAAACCCGAGATACGCTGAAATGGCCGAGTCACAAACCAAGCATTCTTGGAACCTACAAGAACGCCTTAGCAGGCAAGGCGAGGGTCCGTCTGGTTCATGAGGGTCAGTTCTCCACCAAGGAACATGAGAGGTCCGATTGACAATATAGCCGCGCCGTCGGAGGAGGCATTACCATCGGCGGAACTCGAATAATTTTCGTAGCAGGCCACTAACCCGAACACTCAAGGAAATCATCCCCTCACCCTCAGCACTCCACGAGTTGGAATGAGGGAACCACTAAGGAGGGTGTCTAGTGCAAGGGGCCCGAACCCGTAACTAGGACCGAAATGAGGGACACGTCATGGAGGGAGCTCAAACCCGTTCACGACGAGGCCTTCGATGAGAATATTGATCGTACCACGGCAGTTAAGCACCCGCAGCGAGTAACAGGCCTAGACCAAATAATAGCCCCTTGGTGGGCTTGCAAGCAGCTCGAGGGAAGTAAGAAAAAATATTTCTACATTGAAAAAAATATTAACATATATTTTTGGTTGGGCTTAAAGGCTAAGCAAGCTACCAAAAAAAATGGATGTGGTAGCGGACCTACATACAGTATAAGTGGTCCCGACGCGAGCTGGAAGCTCTACGATCTATACAGGATACACGGCAATAAACAATAGCATTCAAATGGGCTTTGACAATAAACAATAGCATTCAAATGGGCTCGCAGACTGGGTTGGTAGCTCGTGGAGGTATTAAAGCAATTTTCAACTTCATTTTTGTACTAGTACCCGTGAGCTTAGTTGGGAAAGCACTACAAGCGGTCTTGGAAAAATGGTGATTAGATTGGCAAGCAACCCGAGAAGGTAATAAAAAAATCACTTTTATTATTTTCTTATTACTCTTCACCACCTTTCATTTTCAATGTTGGGTCCGCAATGCAGGGTAGATGGCCCAAGAGAAAAAAAAAAAGAGAAGAAAAAAAAAGTGGGCCCACCTCACATCTCATACGGGGATCGCAAGGTAGGCGGACAGTACGCATCTTCACCTGGACTAGTAGGACATGATCCTAAACCCAGCATATGGACCCTCACCTGGGCCTGCAGGCAAGGTACGCATCCTAACGTGCATTACCAAAAAAATAAAAAATAAAAATAACGTGTGTGGTGCTAGCATGAGGTAGCAGGTAACGAACATACGAGTACACCCAGGTTAATGGGATGCGATCCCCAAGCCCAGGATGAACACATTTCTACCTAGGCATGCAGTGCAAGGAATGCAACCCAGCGTGCTATTATAAAAAAAACGTGTGTGGTGCTAGCATGAGGTAGCAGGCAGCTCACATACGAGTACACCAAGGTTAAGGGGGCGCAATCCCTAAGCCCATGATTTACACATTTCCAGACATGTATCTATCTCGCTTCTCAGCGGTCATCATATTTCTATCCCACTTCTCAACGGTCGACATATTATCTATCCCGCTTCTTAGCGGTTGACTTATTATTACCCCTCTACTAAGCGGTCAACGGTATTATCTATCTCGGTTCATAGCGGTCGACTTATTAGGAACTTGGATCTTCTATAAGGAACCTGGGACTCAACACAAACAAGGGAGCACTTGATCACCGTGTTCAGGCATGTGAAACACACTATCGTAAAAGTTTCTGATTTCCCTTACTAAGCAGAAAGGGTAACCAAATCATAACTTTTGATATACAAGAAGATGTACCAAGGGAGTAACTTGAGGCTTTTAATATGTAAAATTCCTTTCGTAAACTCTGCAATAGCTTAGTCAAGAATCTTATATCCTGACAACGTATGAAAATTCTATGGGCAAGAGGAGTATATGGAACCTAAGCCCAATGATCAAAGGCAATACTATTATCATGGGCATGGTGAGCACCATCACTTGAAGAACAAGTTCGACGACAACCCCCACGGAGAAGAAGACCAACTGCAGACTACATGAATCCAACTTATGATGTTTATATTAGTATATACTTGACCTCCAGGGATTGAGACAAACAATTTTGAAGTGAAGTCGGCGGTGAGCAAACTAGTGGCATCCAACCAATTCTATGGATTACCGCCCGAGGACCCATGGCCTATCCAAAATGCTTTGTGCATTTATGTGCTCTCCTCAAGACCAATGGTGTGTCAGATGATGCTCCATAATTTCAATTATTCCCATTTTCATTATTGGGAGAATTTTCCAAGTGGATTAACTCATTTCCCTGCCATCACTTTCATAGTTGGGATCAAATGAAGCAAGAATTTCTTCAAGAGTACTTTTTTTTTTCCATTAGGACTATCAAGCTCAAAAAGCAACTTCAAGACTTTTGCAAAGCTCCAATGGAATCCTTGAGTGATGCATGGAAGAGGTTCAAGGAGATTCGTCGTCAAATTCCAACACATTTATTGACTCATCAATGGGATGCGGTTAGTTTTTTCTATAGAGAATTGGGTGATGAGTCGAAGTTGTTTCTTGATTCATCTTTGAATGGAGCATTGCTCAAGTTAGATTCCATGGAGGTTGAAGCCCAAATAGAGAATATTGCCAACAACACCTCTTATTGGTATAACACAAAGGAATCTTCGAGACAATTGCAATCTAGAATGTATGAGTTAGTGATGCTAAAGCTATGGATACACAAATGGATGCCATGCTTCAAAAGCTCTCTTTTTAGATGGTGGAGCTAGTGTTGCAGAAGTCCACCAAAGCTTCCACATATTCTTTATATATGTCCTTGTCTTTAAACTGTTGTGGAGGACCTCATGGGATGTGGAATTGTTAAGTGTTGGAACTGTAGAACAATATGTATATTTCATCTATTGCTGTACAGGAAGAATGACTATTTATACACAGGCTGAAAGACTACTAGCCATAGGATTTAAAATTCAAATTAAAGACTGAACATCTAACTCTAACAACCCTTATTCATCTAACACTCCCCCTCAAGCTGGAGCATAGATGTCAATCATGCCCAGCTTGTTACAAATATACTCAACCATGGCTTTACTAAGACCTTTCGTAAGCAGATTTGCTAGTTGATCACCAGTTCAGACATGAACAGTCGAAAGTAGCCCTTGTTGAACCTTTTCTCGCACAAAGTGACAATCTACCTCAATATGTTTAGTGCACTCATGAAACACAGGATTACTAGAAATGTGTATAGCAGCCTTATTGTTACACCACAAAGGAATTAGTTTATTCACCTTTACACCAATCTCCCCAAGAACATTACACAACCACATCACCTCACATGCCACATGAGTCATTGGTCTATACTCAGACTCTGCACTAGAGCGTGAGACAACACTCAGCTTCTTACTTTTCCACGACACTAGATTGCCACCAAGGAACACACAATACCCCGTTGTCGACTTCCTGTCACTCAGTGACCCAACCCAATCAGCGTCAGAGAAGGCTTCAACACTCATATGCCCATGATTGGCATACAAAATTCCTCTCCCAGGAGCACTCTTTAAATATTTCACAACCCTCACTGCAGCTTCCCAATGAAACTTTGTAGGATTTGCCATGAACTGACTTACCACACTTACCGGAAAGGTAATATCCGAACGAGTGATAGTAAGGTAGTTTAACTTCCCCACTAGCCTCCTATATCGCTCTGGATCTTCAAGAGGCTCCCCCTCACTAGGTATAAGCTTAACACCCTGGTCCATAGGAGTTTCACACGGCTTCGACCCTAAGAGCCCAGATTCTTCAAGTAAATCTAGCACATATTTCCGTTGTGAAAGAAATATGCCTCTCTTAGAACGAATAACCTCAATCCCAAGGAAATACTTCAATACTCCCAGATCTTTCGTATGGAACTTCTCTTTAAGAAAAGATTTGAGTGCATCAATTCCCGTCGCATCATCACCCGTGATCACTATATCATCAACATAGACAATTAACAAAACACTGCCAAGGTTAGAATGTTTATAAAAAATAGTGTGATCATAGGCACTACGTTGCATGCATGCCAAACTCAGTAACTATACTACTGAATCTCCCAAACCACGCTCTGGGAGATTGTTTTAACCTATACAAAGACTTCTTCAGCTTACAAATCTCCCCCTGAGCAACAAACCCAGGTGGTTGCTCCATATACACCTCTTCTACCAAATCTCCATGTAGAAAGACATTTTTGATATCTAATTGGTATATATTAGGAACGGGCTTGGGGCAAACCGACCCTGGAAGGCATGGTGCAAGGGGCCAAGGGCCCCGAGGTGGTCGCGGTGCGATATGAGGGGACTTTGGCGACCCAGTTGGGGTCGACCTCAGCGTCGGCCTCGGTTGGGGCCGACCTTCGACTCGGGCTACTCTCCTTCGTTGACAAGGACTTGCAACTCGGAGAGTGGGGGACTCATGATGGATATATTAGGAGAAGAGACTCGGGGCAAACCGACCCGAGGCGGTCGCGGTGCGATAAGAGGGAAATTGGGCGTCCCCAGTTGGGGTCGAGGTAGACCCCAGCGTCGGCCTCAATTGGAGTCGACCTCGGCGTCGGCCTCGGTTGGGGTTGGCCTCGGCGTCGGCCTCGGTTGGGGTCGACCTCGGCGTCATCCTCGGTTGGGGTTGACCTTGGCGTCGGCCTCGGTTGGGGTCGGCCTCGACGTCAGCCTCGGTTGGGGTCAACCTTGTGGTCGACCCCGAATGAGGTCGACCTTGGCCAGACGGAGTAGCCCGTGGGTGGGCCGTCCTGGGCCTCGGGCGTGCCCGCGTGACTCGGTCAACCGGGATCCAACCGCCCACCCTATTCTCATGGGTCGGTTGGGAGGATTGCTTAGTATAAAAAGACATCTCCTTGTCTTTGTTAGGACGCCTACATCTTGTCTTGTTACTACACTCTCCTTGTAATTTTCCTATAAAAGACTATCAATACGAAAGTTGTCCCCGCGACATATACATTCTTTGCATTTTCCTATTTATCATTTATTGGATTTAGTGATTCGGGTCTACCTCGGGTAATTAGATCCATCATTGGTGCTCTTGTTGAGAGTTGACGTATAAGCTCGAGCGTGCTCCATATTCCACTAGTTATGGCAAGATCGAGGTCCAACATCTCGCGGCTCTCGTAACACCCGTGCCTCCCCTACCGGGGGTGGCCTCAACGGGACCACTAGTCAGCAACGAACGCTTTCTTTGAGGTCGGTGGGTGACCTTAGAGATCACCCCACCAACCACCACAATGGTGCGCTAGCACCCCCGTCCTCCTCCAAATCTTGCCCTTTTCCAGGAGGGGCGGCTGCCCTTCAGCAGGCCTTAGTGACATTGACCTGCCTCGCGGAGGGGCTCCAAGGAGGTACGTGGGTGGGCCCGGAGGCCACCCGAAGGGTGCCGACCCCATCTCCGCCTTCCCCGAGAGGGCGCAGCGGCCTAAGCACCCGACCACCACGCACACCCGGCGCCCGGGCCGAAGGGGAGGCCAACTCACCCCAACCGTCAGACAGGCAGGGTGACACCCATCAAGATCATCGTTGAGATGGCGATAGAGGGAGGTCAACCCAGGCCAGGCCCGCCTGGAGAGGTTGGCCCGAGATAGGTGGGAACCAGGCCGGCATCGTCAACACCATCAAGGCCTATAATGAGGTGTTTGCATGGGGACCCGAGGACATGTCGGGCCTCAACAGCGACGTCATCACCCACAGGCTCGCCGTCGACCCCACAATCAAGTCGGTGCCACAATGCAAGAGGTACCTCTCCGCGGAGAGGAGTGGGTTCGTGAAGGCGTAGGTCAACACCTTCCTCGAAATAGGGCACATTGAGGAGGTCATATACCTTGAGTGGCCTGCTAACGTGGTCCTCGACCCCAATATCATTGTTCTAGAAAAGGGGGCACCTGGCGACCCCACCCCTGAAGACCAAAACTATTTTATTTTTTCCAAAGGCAAAGGGGGTGGGGGGGCTTGACCCCGAACAGCGGCATATGTTCTCCCTAGTAGAATCGACGGAATCCAACCTCGCCTAGCACGAAGAGGAGTTATTAACCCATGGTCATGGTCGTGGTCGTGTGCGCCGGCCCCGACCTTGGCTTTCCCTAACGGTAGTATAGGGGGGACGCCCCCGCTCACTACTACCTAGCGAAAGAACCTATTATGGGCTACTTGCTCCTTGACAGGCCGAGGCCAAGCAGGTAATGAGAACCTACCCGCTCCCCGGTGATGCACTCTATAAGAGGTCCTACAGCGGCACCCTGCTACGCTACTTATACCACGACGAGGCAAGATCAGACATTGAGGAGGTCGACGCAAGGGGACCTACTCAGTCCAACCCCTAGACCTCAGCCCCAAGCACATCTCCAAGATAGCCTGGGTGAAGAACCCCAGGAAATCCAGTTCGGAGGCCTACCCGGTCCTCCCCTTGCAAGCTCAAGCTCCATACTGGCTTGACCACCTTAAGGAGTACAAGAAGACATACGTCCTCTCCCAGGAGAGGGAGAGGCCAAGCTCGTGAAAAGGAGGGCCCTAACCTGCTTACTCCTCGAGGACACACTCTGCCCTGAAAGAGTCTACAACGGCACCCTGCTACGCGACCTATACCCCGAGGAGGGCCACCGGGGAGACCCCATTCTCCTCGCCCTACGGCTTTGAAGCCTGGACCTCCTTCGGGGTAGCCATACCTTCCCATCAGGCAGAAAAATATGACCCCTGTCTCAACGAGGGCAACCATTGGACCTCCGCGCCGAGAATTACCAACGCCAAGCTAAGGCCTACCACGACAAGCGTGGTACTTCCAATATTTATATCTTGTAAGGTTGTCCGCCCCCCTTCAACTTCAATAAACGCAGTAAAACTTTGCCATGGACTCATTTTCACTATTTCGGGAGGGGTGGAGGTACCCATCCAGCTTCTTCGGTTACCCTAAGGGGGCACGAGGCCCGACCTCGCGTACAAACCCCGACGGAAGAGCTTAACGGCTCAAGTCCGGTGACTTGGGGCCGACGGGCTTACCCTAAGGGGGCACGAGGCACGACCTCGCATACCAACCCCGACGGAAGAACTTAACGGCCCAAGTCCGGTGACTTGGGGCCGACGGGCTTACCCTAAGGGGGCACGAGGCACGACCTCGCGTACCAACCCCGACGGAAGAGCTTAACGGCCCAAGTCCGGTGACTTGGGGCCTACGGGCTACCCTAAGTGGGCACGAGGCCCAACCTCATTCGCCACCCGACGGAAGAGTTCTTGGACCAAGGGGTAACCTTAACCAAGCAACTATAACTACCCTCGGTGTGAGGCCATCTCATGGGCTCGCCCAAGAGGAGAACACATCAAGGAAAGCGCACGAAAGAAGTAAAGTGGACTCAGAAGTCAAAGTCTTATACACAATGCCAAGGAGTCCAAGACTTATGATGAGTGTTCTTGTAGAGAAGAAGTCCCGATCGCGATGGAATCACACCAAAGTTGGCCAAAGAGGAAGGAGGCAGGGCGGACGTCTTCCCGTGGGCTTGGGGTCGACCTTCGACTTGGGCTACTCTCCTTCGTTCACGACCACTCGCAACTCGGAGAGTGGGGGACTGATGATGGATATATTAGGAACGGGCTTAGGGCAAACCGATCCTGGAAGGCATGGTGCAAGGGGCCAAGGGCCCCGAGGTGGTCGCGGTGCGATATGAGGGGACTTCGGCGACCCTAGTTGGGGTCGACCTCGGTTGGGGCCGACCTTCAACTCGGGCTACTCTCCTTTGTTGACAAGGACTCGCAACTCGGAGAGTGAGGGACTCATGATGGATATATTAAGAGAAGAGACTCTGGGCAAACCGACCCGAGGCAGTCGTGGTGCGATAAGAGGGAACTTGGGCGTCCCCTGTTGGGGTCGAGGTAGACCCCAGCGTCGGCCTCAATTGGGGTCGACCTCGGCGTCGACCTCGGTTGGGGTTGGCCTCGGCGTCGGCCTCGGTTGGGGTCGGCCTCGGCGTCGGCCTCGGTTGGGGTCAGCCTCGGTTGGGGTCGACCTCGGCGTCGGCCTTGGTTGGGGTTGGCCTTGGCGTCGGCCTCGGTTGGGGTCGGCCTCGGCGTCGTCTTCGTTTGAGGTCGACCTCGGCATCAGCCTCGGTTGGGATCGGCCTCAGCGTCAGCCTCGGTTGGGGTCGACCTTGTGGTCTACCCCGAATGAGGTCGACCTTGGCCAGACGGAGTAGACCGTGGGGACCGCCACGTGGGTAGGCTGTCCTGGGCCTCGGGCGCGACCGCGTGACTCGGTCAACCGGGATCCAACCGCCCACCCTATTCTCATGGGTCGGTTGGGAGGATTGCTTAGTATAAAAAGACAACTCCTTGTCTTTGTTAGGACACCTACATCTTGTCTTGTTACTACACTCTCCTTGTAATTTTCCTATAAAAGACTATCAATACGAAAGTTGTCCCCGCGACATATACATTCTTTGCATTTTCCTATTTATCATTTATTGGATTTGGTGATTCGGGTCTACCCCTGGCAATGTTGCAAAAAACGTTAGGCGCCCCCTAGGCGGCAAGGGGGCGCTAGAGGCGCCTAGGCGCCGATTTTTTATTTATTTTTTTAATTTTTTTAATTATTTTTAATTAAAAATAAAATTAAAAATTAAAAATTTTTAAAATTTAGTAATAAAACATAAGGTTTCCATAGTTATTTCTTAGAAACTATTTACGAAAGTGGTTGTGAAAGTGTTCAAAAGATTGTTTAAACCATCTAAATACATAAAAAAAAACTAAAATTAAGAACTAAAGAAGCATTTTTTTGAGAAATTAGTAGACCAACCCGCCTTCGGCAATTTGTGGTGGATAGATCTCGAAAAAATATGCGATTTGAAAAAAAAATTGTCCAAAACAGACAACCGAGTCAAAAGTTATGCCTTCCCGAAATTTTCGCAATTTTAAAACGCCAAAAAAAAAAAAAAATTAATAAAGCGCCGGTTCAGCCGGCTAGGCTGCCGCCTAGACCGCCTAGCCGGCCGGCCGCGGAGGACGATTCCGGCCTTCTTCGCGGCGGCGGCCGGGCGCCTAGCGCCTAGGCGCCGATTAATCGGCGCCTTGGCGCGATTTTTGCAACCATGACCCCGGGTAATTAAATCATCAGGTACTTGAATGTGGTTTCTATTGGCCTACTGCTTCCCAAGATTCAAGAATTTGTACTCAAATGTGTGATAAGTGTCAAAGAGTAGGTAACATTTAAAAAATGGATGAAATGCCTCGACAACTTATCAGGACTTGTGAGATTTTTTACATTTGGGCCATTGATTTCGTTAGCCCCTCCCTACCTATAAGGGCTACAAATTCATTTTGGTTGTCATAGAACATACAAATTCATTTTGGTTGAAGCTCAAGAACCCATGCATAATGATAGCTGGGTGGTAAAAAGATTCTTGAAAAAGCTTTCAATTAGTTTGGAATCCCTAAGGTGTTTTGGCAAGGCATGCCATCTTCCTGTAGAGGTAGAACATAAGGTTTTGGGGCATTGAAAACTCTAAATTGTGATTTGAATTTTGAAGGTAAAGAGAGATAATGGCAACTCAATGAGCTTCAAGAATTGGGATTGATGGCCTATGGAAGCCCAAAGATCTACGAGGAATCGATCAAGGTCTATCATGACCACCACATCAAACAAGGAAGGTATTCAAACAAGGTGATGGGGTAGGTTTTTCTTGATACTGCTAGGTTAAAACTCTTTTCGAGAAATTAAAGCTAAAATATTGGTGGTCCGGACTATTTGGATTACATAAGTCTTACTATTTGGTACAATTGAGATACCTCACCCTAGGAAGGGTAAGTTTAAAGTTAATGCTCAACACAAATAAAGTACCTATGAGGGAAGATTAAAAGAGAAAAAAGAGGTTTTACTCCTATAATTCATAAAGTTTAGGCGGTCTACAATCTAGTCCTAAATTTCATTTTGACTCATAAAAATATAATTACACTTTTTCTTAACATGATTTTATAAAATATATAAAATATGATAACACTTAAAAAACGGAGGAAAAAAAAGAAAAGAAAAAAGAAATAGATCAAGATCAGTAATGTCCATCTAAAAAGATTCTTTGATCTTATCTCCTATTTCAATGAGAAATGGTGGATCTGTACTACTAGAAAATTTTATATTTTTTGAAATTTTTTTAATCCACAACCTAATGTGTGGTTAACCCTCGTGAAATTAGAACAAGGCTTAGATCTAAATATGTTCGGACCACCACAACAATTATAAAAGATAAATAACAAATTGACATAATCTAGTAGAAATTAACACAATGATTGATTGAAAGCTAAATTACTAGCTTATAAGTGTAATTATTAGAGATGGTAGATATCAATGTTGAAAAAAACGCTAGGCGTCTAATTTTATTTTATTTTAAATTTTTTTAAACTTTTTTATGTTTTGGAGTTATACAAAATGTAAATGTGAGTTTTGACATTTTGACTGTGAAAACTTAGGGTCCATTTACTAACAGAAAATTGTTCTCTGTTTTTTATTTTATAATTTTTCAGTTTTCATTCTCTGTTTTTCATTCTCAGTTTTCTGTTTAGAAAACTTGTTTACTAACAAAAAACTGTTCTCTGTTTTCTGTTTTCTAATTTTTCAGTTTTCACCTAAAATTTAGTTTAGATAATAATAATATTTTTTGAGCTAATATTTAAAATATTTTTTTTTTGATATATTCATTTGAATGACATGTATATGAATATATAACTTTTACTTTGAATTCTAATGTATATGAGATTTCAATATCCGATATCTGGACCGAACTTGTATGATGATGTAACATAATTAAAAATATTTGAGCTAATAATCTATTGAGTTCAATCAAAATCTAAAACATTATATAGAGTTTAATTCTTACTTTTGATAATGTAAATAATGTCTAACTTTAAAGTGTAAGCAAATAAATTATGTTTAAATAAGTAAATTAGAAAAGATAAAAGATACTGATAATTAAAATAAGATGATAATGAATACAGTCATAGTAATGTGGTTATAGTGACATATAACTAAATAGATGATATATGATTCTGTTTTCCATTTCGAAAACAGTTTTTAAGTGTGTTCCAGTTTTTCAGAAATTTCCGGAAATTATTTTTAGTTTTCAAAATGGAAAACTGTATTAGTAAATATGTTTTCAATTTTCTATTTTCCAGTTTCTGGAAATTTTCAGAAATTTCCAGTTAGTAAACAGCCTCTAAAACTGTGAAAAGGTGAATCTGTCCCCCTGATCTGAGAGAGACACGTAGAAAAAATTGAAAAAAAAAAAAAAACAGAAATGGACTTGGCCTTACACGTAGACAACATCTTTAATATAGTAATATCACTCCATTCAACCACTCAAGACCGTCTAGCCCGCCGCATAGGCACCGGGTCCAGGAGAGGCCAATTCCGGCGTTCCTCGACGTTGCCGGACGCCGTCTAGGCGCGATTTATACAACACTGATAGATACCAATCCACTAATTCATCAAACAAATATTTAACGAGCTACACAATATATATTGATGGTTTTGTCAGTACCAAGTGGGATAGAAAAAATAATAGTATTATTGCTCGAGGCGCTAGGCCCAACAGAATATGTAAAACCAGTGACCACCAAGCTAAGATACATTGCAAAAACCCAAGGATGATGTCTTAAGAGGAAATAAGGGTGCCTATTTATACTGTAGAGGTCCCTCCTGATGTTCGACAAATGTACAGCTCTAGTTTGCCTTCATTCTTGGGCATACACGTCTCCCCACTACTCGAATGTCAGCGGCAAGACTTGACACGTTAATTTATGTGATCCCAACCATAATGGACCTAAGAAAGCAACTTTGTCCTACATTCTATATCTTTATTTTGTCCCTCTATAATTCTACGTATCCTGTCTAGCTCCCTTAATATTTTAACTCTCTCCCATTCATTTTGATATTTCATTCTCTTCTAGGAGCTCAAAGTTGTGCCTGCTTGAAACGAGATTGTATCACAATACGATCAAAATGTTGTGTTCACAAGCTAATGCAAGTGTTATAAGCCGATGAACACAATCGGAAGGAATCATCGGATTTCCGATGCGATCAAAATGTTGTGTTCACAAGCTAATGCAAGGAATCATCGGATCTTCGTCGCAGCTGCCTGCTCTCCATGGATTGGCTCCTTCTTCCCTAGTGAAGCAGAAGCCCTCGCAATTAGTGAAGCTATTAACTGGTCTCTAAACTTGGATCATTTGCATGTGGAGACTGATTCCCTATTGTTTGTCCAGGGCCTCAAATCTGTTGAGTCTATCTCCTCTTTTGATTTACTGATCTTAGATGTAAAAGGTGTATTGAGTTCTCTTACTCATAGTTGTATCTCGTTTGTAAAGCGTTCTGCGAACTGGACTGTCCATCTCTTAGGTAGGGAGTCAATTTCTAAGTCTGATCGCTTGGAGTGGTTTGATAACCCTCCTTCTTTCATTTGTAATGCTCTTTATCATGATTTAATATAATATATCCTTTCTCAAAAATAAAAATGAAGTGATACAAGTTTAGAAGTGCAGTATTTGAACTCTTGGAAATGTTTCAAGGGTTTTATTCCGCCATTTTTTACGAACTTTATACAACTTATACAAAATGATTGCACACTGGTTTTGTCAACGATTCCAAGAGTAGTTTTGTCAACGATTTAAAATATCTCTAATTTTGTGTAGGCATACAAAGTAATCCCATATTACTTACCCCAACCCTACCCACCCCCCAAAAAAAAATTTTTTTTTGCCAATTCACGAAAGTTTTGGATAATAATAATTGTCATGTAAGCTTTATAACTTAGAATAACATATGCCACATAAGTTTTAATAGTATTACGTTGCTTGGATGAGAACTGTATGAATTGTATTAGATCAACTTTAATTACAAACTGTACAGATTAGGGGAATATATACAACAAGTAATCATAAAGAGACTAGGATAGGAAGTCGCCCGCACGGGTCCGCTGAACCCATTGAGTCTCCGCTGAACCCACTGAGTCACCGTGATAAGAAGTCATAATATGACTCAAATACAGAGAGTCCTAATACTCCCCCTTATGCACATGGTATACTGGTAACCGGTAAAGGCTATTAACTTGAATTAGTCAATCTCTATGTTGCACACATGTATGTGGCACCAAGATTGTCACATCATAGCTTGGGAGTAGATATACCTAGAACATCGCAGAAGTGAAACGATCCAGACCACTTCAGCATAGACATTTGCTAAAGTTTTATATTCGGCCTTCGTTGAAAATCTAGCAATAGTTCTTTATTTCTTTCAAACTCAAGATACAAGATTGGATCCAAGAAAAACAGCAAAATCACTAGTAGACTTTCGGTCTTCCGGACAGCTAGCCCAGTTAAATCAGAGAAGGCATGAAGTTCTTTTGAGAGAGATTTTCTAATGCATAAACCAAAACTGATAATGCCTTTTACATACCTCAGAACTCGTTTTAATTGCTCCTAGTGAGAAACCGTAGGGGCATGCATATGTTGACAGAGCTGGTTCACAACAAAAGAAAAATCAGGTCGTGTAACAGTTAAATATTGCAACGCCCCTCCCACACTTCTGTATTGTGTAGGATCATCATATAAATCAGCATTAAAAACCACGGTTTTCAAAGCAGGAATGAGAGTGGGTAGTTCTTTGCACTCTGCCATTCCAGGCTGTTTTAAAATATCATTCATATATCGTTGTTGGGAAAGCAAAATTCCATCATTGCATTTAACAGTTTATATCCCAAGAAAAAAACTAGGTTCACCAAGGTCCCTAATTTTAAAGGTGGCAGATAATTTTGAAATCAACTGAGCAACCAGATCCTCATCACTTCCTATCATTAAAATATCATCAACATAGACCAATAGATAGACATAAGTAGAGACTTGAGAGTAGAAAAATAAAGAAACATCTGTTTTTGATGCCTGGAACCCTATAGATATAAGAAATGCATGTAGACAATTAAACCATGCTCTAGGAGCTTGTTTTAAACCATAGAGTGAACGTTTCCACAAACGAACATGATTAGGGTACTGAGCATCAATATATGCTCAATATAACCAGGCGGTTGTTTCATATACACAATCTCAGACAAGTTTCCATTCAAAAAAGCATTATGAACATCAAGCTGTCTGATAACCCAACCAGAGGAAAAAACCAAGGATAGAAGTAACCTGACAATAGTGGGTTTAACCATCAGGTTAAAAGTATCAAAAAAGTCTTGACCAGGCACCTGATTAAAACCTTTTGCTACCAATCTTGTTTTATGTCGTTCAATGGAGCCATCTGCCTTTTGCTTAGTGCGAAAAACCCATTTACATCTAATAATGTTCATACCAGTCTAAGATGAAACTAGACACCATGTTTGATTCTGAAGAAGGGCATTGATTTCTTGATCCATGGCTTCACACCACTCTAGAAATTTAACTGCGTGAGTGTAACAAGTGGGATCCGGGGAACAAACCTGAACCGTTAAAGCCGATGGAGGAGCCTAAGACCGACTACGAGTGCTCATCATGTGAGTCCGAGTAGTGGATTTCTAGCCGCGAGACCGTTTAGTAAGTTGTTCGGCCACGGTGTCAGGCTCAGGTTCGGATAGCCCGTCAACTACAAGCTGCTGGGAGGCGGGCTGTTCGGCTATTGCATGCGGCTGAATCCCGCACTGGCCCGGCACGACAATGCTACTGTCGAGCAGCTGCGGAGTGGGTGCGGGCAGTGATCCAGGATGGGCAGCGGTAGGAACAGCGGGAGCCATCACAGATTCTGCCCAAGGAGTGCTCTGTATTGGTTCAGGGGCTTGTAAAATATTTTTAGTAGCAAAAGGGAAGACTGCATCATCAAACAGCACATGCCTGCACACATACGCTTTATTAGTCTGTAAGTCCATGCACCTATACCCCCCAAAATGACTCAGGATAACCTAGAAAAACACATGGAGAAGATCCATATGACATCTTATGACGATTATAGGGACGAAGATATGGATAACATAGACACCCAAAGACACGGAGAAATGAGTGGGATGGAGATGATTTATGCAGTAATGAGTGATGACTGGAGTTATTTAATATTGCAGATGGCATTCTGTTTATTAAATAAACTGCAGTTTCAAAAGCAAAATCCCAAAATTTATATGGAACGGAGGCATGGGCTAGAAGAGCTAGACCAGTATCAACTATGTGTCTATGTTTTCGTTCAACATGACCATTCTGTTACGTTCATGAGTTTAAACACAAGATTGTCTATGAGCAATTCCTAATTGAACGAATGAGTGATGCAATTTTTTGTATTCAACACCAAGATTAGACTGAACAGACTTGATTTTTATATTGAAAGAACGTTCTACCATATTACGAAACTTATCAAAAATAGCATAGAGATAAAATTTTAGTTTCATAGGAAAATACCATGTATAACGATAATGATCATCTACGAAAATAACAAAGTAACGATATCCATCAATAGACAATACCAGAGCTGGATCCCAAATATCAGTGTATATTAAGTCAAGAATATTGGAACTAGAAGACTCAACTCGTGGCAATGGGAATCGAGAAGATTTTCCCAATTGACAAACATTACACAAGTTTGAATTACAACAAATATAACGGCTAGACCCACTAACGGAAAGAAAAGCCGAAGGAGACGAACTAGCGATAGGTAAAGTGTATAGACCCCCGGAGCTATTGCCCCGCAGCAGAACTTCCTTGGTATTGATATCCTTCACAACAAAGAAAGACGGATGAAACTCAAAAAACACCTTATTATCTGAGACAAACTTTTGTATAGATAATAAAGAATTAGACAAATTGGGAACATAAGAATATTAGACAATTTGAAAGAACGAAAAGGGGTTTGAAAGGTAGCATGACCAACACGACTAATAGATAAACCCTTACCATCACCAACACGTAACGTGTCATTACCCACGTATTCCTTCGAAGTAGATAAAATAGCAATATCTAGAGTTACATGGTTAGTTGCTCCCGAGTTAGGGATCCAAACCTGAGAGCCACTGACATCCGCACCACTATCATTGTATGTTAAGTTGGCTTGAGGTGGAGGATCGTAACGATTGTAACATGCAAGAGCTGTGTGACCCTTACTACCACAAATCTGACACTGTGTCGGAGTACCATTATTACCTCCAACGTTAGAGCCCCGGCCGCGACCTCCACCGCTGCGCCCTAGCTGCCGTCCGCCGCCGCGTTGCAACCCACTGTCGCCGCCACGCTGCTGACCGCCGCAACGTCCACTGCCGCGACTGTTGCGTCGTCCACCGCCACGCTGAGCCAAGAAAGCCGCCGGCGAGGAGCCATCCGACGCGATAAACTCCTGGGCACCCAAGAAATTTTCAAGTTCTTGAAGGGTGACGGGCGCACCACGAACCGATAGAGAAGCAGTAAGGTTGCGAAACTCCGGTCCTAGTACGCGAAAGACGTATAAATTCATCTCATCCAAAGACTTAGGCCTGCCGGCCAAGGCAAGATCTTCGGTGATAACCCGTGCACGGCCGATGTAGTCGGCCACAGTGGAATCCCCCTAACGGAGGGATTGAATCTGCCGAAGAAGGTGGAGAGTACGAGCTCGCGAGCGACTGCTCAATGGACTGCCAAATCTTCCGTGACGTTGTGCGGCCGACGGCGATATGCATAACCTCTTTAGAGAGGGAAGAGATCAACATGGACATGAGGGCACGATCATGTTTGAACCAGACTGCGTAGGCCGGATTCGACTATGGATCGTCGGATCCGTCGGCGGGGAGAAAGGCGGACGGGCATATATTACTGCCGTCGACATACTGCATGAGGTCGTGACCATCCAGGAATGGCACAACTTGAGTCCTCCAAAATAGATAGTTCTTGTGTGTAAGCTTAATACTGACAAAGTGATGGGCAGTAGAAAGCGAGGTGAATGTTGCGGTCGACGAAGACGTGATTGCGGCATCAAAGATGGTCCGCTCAGAGGAGTTGATAGATCCGTCATCCAAAGGAACGAAACCCTAGTTTAACTAATACCAGATGAGAACTGTACGAATTATATTAGATCAACTGTAATTACAACTGTACAGAATAGGGAAATATATAAAAGTAATCATAAATGGTCTCTGGTGAGTGAGTAGCATCAACGGTTGAACAGCGGTGTCCGGTTGGCAACACTCCGGCGACGTAAAAATCCGGTGACCCCGGCGGAGAGCTCTGTCAGCAACGTAATTCGAGCACTGCAAGTAGAAACTCACGCTCTGGCGGCAACACGGTGGTTCCCGCTCTCCGGTGATTGTTCTACTTGCTTGGCACCTTTCACGTTGCTTGTTGGTCCATGAAGTTGGCGGGACTCGTTGAGGAAGATAGAATATAAAGAATTTACCTGATAGAAAAAGAAACTCCCAGAAGCTCTACTTCCGAACTTGATACAAAAAGCATATTGTTCTTGATCTTCTGTTCCGTTTATTGCTGTGAGTTTATAAGTGTGGTGAGGCTCCTATTTATAGTACATCGTAAAGGAGTTGTAGTTGGAGTTGGGCTCTACAATCCTAATGTGATTGAGATAAAATTTCTCAACAATAGGAGTCAGTTATGCCACTGAAATCATGGGTGTTAGCTTGGCTTGAGTTAGAATTCACGTGCAGCACCGTGAGTTTGAACTTGGACTTGAGTTTGAATGTTAAATGGGCCAATGGACATTGTATAGCTTCGTATCTTTGGGCTCATGGAGTGTCACTACACCTACTTCATCCTAGAATAATATTTGGGTTTCTGGAATAATTGGGCTTGTGGAACTAAAGTATATTGCGCCATTCTAATCTTTGTGATTAAAATGATTTTGAGTTCATGAAATATTCAGGCAAACATTTGGGGTCATGGAATTTAGGTGCACTATGATAAATTTAAGCGATCATTTGTTAAGTTTCGAGACTTCCTCGCTCTAAGCATTACATGCAGCATGTCCCGATAAGTCTCGAGGGGACAATTTGTAGACACCAAAAATTTGAACTCGACAAGTAACTTATAAAATCATTATTGGGTCAGTGTTGAGATAGATGATTAGGCCAATTTAATTAATTGGATCATGAAAATTAAATTAATTTAACTAGTCCAATTAAAATTTGATTTGGGCTATTGAATTAAAAAATTAAGGCACAAGTGTCAAATAGGCCCATCTACTACTGCGAAGTGCTCAATTTCCACCACGAACTAAATTAAGTGTTAAATAGGTCCATCTACGAGTTACATTTGTTCAATTCGCTTTTTTTACAGGTTAATAACATGTTACCTATTTAATTATTAAAATAAATAAATAAAATAAAAAAGAATACAACCACTGGCTGTCCTCACCGGACAGCCGATGGCTGCCATTTCAAAGACAGCCGTGGCTGTCCGGCTGCGAGGACAGCCGATGACTGTATTCTTTTTTTTTTTTTTTAATAATTTTTAAATTATTTTGTAATTATTTTTTTAATAATTGAATTGGTAACCTGCAAAAATAAAATAAAATCAATTACCTGCAAAAAAAAGCTAATTGAACAAATTTAGTAGGTAAGTGTGGTTAATTAGCCTTTAATTTAGTTTATGGTGGGAATTGAACACTTGACAATAGTACATGGGCCTATTTGACACTTCTCCCATAAATTAATTGGTCTAGACCGATTTTATATTTGAATGTGAATTATAATTATAATTATGATTTGGATATAATATAATTTTATTATATTTGAATTAAATAATTATAATTTAATTTGAATTTGAATTAGATTATGGTATAATGAACCTGGACTTGATTCTGGGCAAGGTTCATTTTCTAGAATAAATAAATAATTAATTAATTAATTAACTAAAAATGAGAGTTTGTTGAGGGATTTTTGTTAGGCCTTTCACTATAAACAGGGTCTTCATTTGACATTCCAAAACACAATATTGAAGACTTGAGGAATTGAGAGCATTTGAAAAACTTGAAGGCTTTGAAAGCATTGAAGAACGCTTGAAGATTGAAGAGCATTTTTGCATATTGAAGATTGAAGGCGTTTGAATATCTTGGAGAATTAAAGGCATTGCAGGTACTTTGAAGCTTTGCAGAGTTGATTGTTTCGAAGCTTGACGTTTGCTGTTGAAGATCACGCTAATTGAATCCCAGAAGCTACGCCGTTTGAATCCCGGAGGCACGCGCCACTTGAATCCCGGTGGCTACGTTACTTGAATCCTGGAGGCACTTCAGTAGAACACGTTAGTGAAAAATCAGAGGACTACACAGAGATTTTGTACCCGCGCTTTAAATTATACACACACTGTAAATGAATTTTGTGAAATATATACAAAGTTTATTTTTTGTGTTTACACAAAGGTAATTAAAGAAAAAAAAAATTGATTGGGTAATCATTTAATAACCCAGTATACAATATATGTTGGAAAAAATAGCTTAAAATGGCATAAACTGGCATGTTAAGTGGCTATTTTGTGGTACAATTATCAGTGGGGTCCACTTCCGATTTGGGTCGGGTCAAAGTGGATTCGGGTTCTTCGTAGTGAGACGAAGAGATTGATATATTGTACGCTCAAAACGGATAATGGGTGAATGAGATATTGATTCTCAAAGTAGACCCATTTGAGTTGGAAAATGAAGGGAAAAAGTGAACTTTTGTCCCACATTGCCTAGATGGTTTCAGCCTTGTGACCTGTACGGAATTAATTCCAATCTTAAATTTTGAATTGAAACCCATGGTAATGATTGCTGTTACCAAGTGTAGTGGGGTTGCCCTTAAGTGCCTAATTAAAAGTTATTTAAGTCCTCCACTCCTATAAAAAAAGGAGTTGGGCAGTAGAGATTTCACACACAGAAATAGAACACGAAAGTTCTTCTTTTTAGCCTCAAAACCTCTCTGCTTCTACTCCTTCTTTAGCCTCCTGTGTTCATAGTCGTATCTTGCTCGCCGGATTCCTTGTTTGAGTGCTCAAACAATGAATCACTAGCAAGTTTTATCCTGGGAAATCTAGGCCACAACGCTCCTAACATCTTTGGGAGGTGGCAAATAAGGTTTTAAGGAAAGAGTGCTCACTTGACTCTTGCAAAAATCCAACACCAAACACTAGCCAACTTTCTCCATCTTTCCTTCCCTTGTTTTTCCAGAAAATAATAATCTTATTTTTTGATTATTATTTGTTTTTCCTACCAACGGTACCAACAATATAGACATAATTGAATGAGTAAAATCGTCATTTTCTCATTTTAATTTTCAAATGAAATAAATTTGATCTAAAACGTAACACTAGAGTGACATATTTCAAATACAATTCACAAAAAAAAAAAAAAAAAAAAAGAACATATCTCTTACATTGCATAATATTTATTACATGATTTGTATTAAATTTTTAAAATATTTAATTATTATATAAATTCTTTATTAATTTAATTTATAATGAGATAAATCAATTTATGGATAACTTTTTTTTTTTTTTTAAAAAAAGAATTTTTTAAATTAACATAAATATTGGGAAGTATGTAATGATATTAGAGAAATATTCATAAAATCTAAAATGAGAAATGTTTTCCACCCATATAAAAATTACACAAATTTTATTCTGATGCAACTATTTTGTGGGGGTCAAATCTTTCTTTTTATTTAATTATTTCAAATCTCGATTTATTAGAAATTTGTCATATTAAAAAGAGGCAAAAAAGGAGTGCTTTTGCTCCACCAATGTGGTTCAAGTAATCGACTAATTAAGTCGTTCCGGACTTTGACCAATTAGTGGTGATGAAAATCTTTGTGTGTAGAAGTTATAGACGGTAGGAAAACCTACATTAATTTGGGTAACTCAAAATTTACATCCTTTATTGGGCTTGGGTGGATTCATGAAAGTCGAGAATATAATTTAACTGAATTAAGAAATCTAAATTAATAAAAAAAAAATGAAAAAAAATTGCTTCTTAACAGGGTCGTTTCATTACAAATAGTACGTGGTCATGTGCGATGGTGGTGGTGGTGGCGATGGTGGTGGTGGCGATGCATGGTGGTGGTGCTGGTGGCGGTGGTGCTGGTGGGGGGTGAGGGTGGTGTGGAGGTGGGGGTGACAACGATGGTGAAATAGAAAATAAATTTAATTGGGGGGTAAAATAGAAAATAGCAACTTTAGGCTATTCCTGATAACTCAGGAATAGCCTAATACCAGGGGCCCCCTTAGGAATCTCTATTCCCCTCGCAATGGGAATATGTTATTCCAAGGAACATTTTTCCTAGGAATAGATGTTTTTACCAAACAAAGGAATAACCCTATTACTGGAAATGCTATTCCATACAGGCCTATTCCGCGAACCAAACGTGCCATTAGTGAAATAGAGATTATGTATTGAATTATCAGAATAAGAGATTAGAGAAATAGAGATTAGGTATGGAATTATCAGAATATCATAATAATAGAAGATTATGTTGATGCTTTGTTCCTGCGTGAGTGTGTGATTACTGTAATATTGCTCTAGCCTCATAATCTCAATAATATATGTATATAATTTTACTTTTTTTTTTAATATTTTTTTTTAATATTTTTTTTTTACAATTGGGCCCCCAAATTTTGGGGGCCAATTGTAAAAAAAAATAAAAAAAATACATGTATATATACTAGAAAAAATGACGAGTTTGGTCCCTGAGTTATAACCGTAGTGACGACTCAGTCCCTATGTTATTATCGTATCCATTTTTAGTCCTTTGGTTATGAGAGAATTGGCGAGTTTGGTCACTGACACTAGTGTGTTGATAAAATTAATTCCATGTGTAAAGAAATAAATTCCTTAAACTTGTAAACTTAGTCAAAATACTTTACCAAAATCGACAAAAGCCTAAGTTGCTTAGGTAATCAGCGAAGAAACCCTACTCTCGTTCTTCTAAAAAAAATCAAATTTCAATATTCCAATTTTATTTATATAAAAAACAAAAACTTAAATTATAAATTTTGACAAATACAAAAATTTGCTCCATAACATGGACAAGCTTGGTATATTTTTCCCTCGATTAGCATAACTCCATGACATTTTGATGGGTAATAAATCATCACATCTACATAAAAAATTATCCCCGAATTGGGGGAAAGATGAAGTACCACAACAAGGATATGACATCCTATAATTAATGCCTAAATTAGTTCATCAATACAGAGAATATTGATTATTTATTTAAACATATACAACAGAGAAACAACTTATTTATGAATTTCGCAGCTTAGAAGTGGACGAATTTGAGATGGCTCAAACCCTAGATATCCCACATGAGGGAACAACCGGATACCCGTGGACTACAAGCCACTTGATTTTTTCTCTATATACTATACAACAAGTTACTGCATGCTGTATAGTATATATATACATATGATATATTTGTGGGGCCCCAAAAACTGGGGGCCCTGGGCTAGGCCCTACTTCTTACCCATTTTAAATTTTCTGACATCTATTAATTGGATACTCATGAATTGATTAACTCACCACTAATTTAAAAAGATTAGTTAATAATATTTTTTATACTTATAGGTGATCCCTAATTCTATTGTGTTGAGTAAGTCGCACAATTAACCCACCAATCAAATCTCAGCTTTCTTTCATGACATCAAATCAGACTACAAATCGCCATTTGTTAAGTCTTGAAGTCAAATTTAATTAATAATTAAACCAATAGCATAATGTCATGTCAAGGAAAAGAAAATGAAGAAGAAATCAAAAGTACACAGCATCACTTAAAAAAATATATATATATATAGAGTTGCACTCGGGTGCGAATGGCTTGCCCAGGCGCGAAATAAGAATGGATTCTGTTCGTCCACGTGTCCAGATCTAATGGATGAGAAACACTGATTTTTTTAAAAAACGCGGTGGCATTTTCGTAAACAATTGAAAATCGAAGTGCAAGTAAAATGTATTACAAGTGCATGTAAAATGTATTATAGGTGCAAGTAAAAATTTACACTGAGCATCAATACTTAGTTGCATTTATAGTTCTAAGTAGTTGCACCTATAGTTCTAAGTAGTTGCACACATAGGTATAAGTAGTTGCATCTAGGTGTATGAATGTTTGCGAGTGGTTTTCAGGAGTATTACTACCCGCTGAACTCAGATCAATGAATGTTAACAAGACAAAATTACATGCACTTATAGGTGAAAGTAGGTGCACATATAGTTATAAGTAGTTGCACCTATAGTTATAAATAGTTGCACATATAGTTATAAGCACACTCAGGTGCATGAATGGTTGCGGAAAGTGAATGCCAACAAGGCAAAATTACATGCACTTATAAGTGAAAATAGGTGCACTTATAAGAGATTTTACTTGCATTTCGATGTTCAATTATTTACGAAAATGCCACTGCGTTTTTTTTTAAGTTATTAGATCTGGACACGTGTCACGCGCTGATTCGTTCGCATTTCCTTCCTGGGCACTTATTCGCACCTGAGTGCGTACCTATATATATATATATATATATATATATATATATATATATATATATATATATATATATATATATATATATATATAAATATAAGAGTGATTCATTTGAAAATATGGTTTTGATTTCCGAGTAAAAGTGGATTTGAATTTGAATAAGTAACGGGAAAGGGGACGCCTATAAGATCCTGAGAAGTGCATTACGGTTACATATCCCCTCTCTTTCAAAAAATCTGCACACTACAGTACAGCCATGGCTATCAACATTGTGGACTGCGGATCAGAGTCTCACGATCTCTTCGACGTTTATTTCTACGACGACCGTATCAAAACCCTAGTGACGCATGAGTCCCACAAGGTCGCCGACTGGATCTCCAACATCGAGTACATCCATCGCCACCGCCTCGACCGTCTCATCGTCGGCCTAGACGTAGAGTGGCGGCCGAACACCTCCCGCAACCAGAACAACCCGGCGGCGACTCTCCAACTCTGCGTCGGCCGCCGCTGCCTCATCTTCCAACTCCTCTACTGCCGCCAATTCCCGTTCGAGCTCGTCGACTTCCTCTCCGACTCCGATTACACCTTCGTCGGCGTCGGAATCCAACACGACGTGGAGAAGCTCGTGGCAGACTACGGTCTGGAGGTGAATAACGCGGTGGATTTGTGTTGCCTAGCCGCGGATGAGTCCAATAATAGTTCTCTGAGAAGCGTGGGTTTGAAGGATCTGGCTAGGATTTACCTTGGATCGGAGATGAGTAAGCCGAGAAGGGTGAGGTTGAGCCGGTGGGATCAAAGCTGGCTCACCGATGAGCAGATTCAGTATGCCTGCAATGATGCTTTCGTCTCCTTTGAGATTGGTAGGGTTTTGGATGCTTCTGAGTATTGAATTCAAGTATATATATATATATATATATATATATATATATATATATATATATACATGATGCCTATTATATTATATCGTTGCCTTCTGTTTTCCTTCTCTTTTTGTTTCGATCATTTCGTGTGTTCAGTTCAACTTGAAAGTTGGAATACTGTTCACATCTCAACTAGTGATGCTTGTTACGGCTGGATTTGAAATCATATCATCACATGAATGTTGAGAACTCTGCTTAGCTTCCACCATGAAAGGCTAGTAGGCTACGGTTAGAGCGATGTGCGGTATTTTTATAATTTTGTATTTTGTATTTTGTATTTTAAAACACTGTTCATTTTGGGTAGTTATCATGTAAAAAAAGCGTCAGTCGTATCTTTCGTTGGGTTTCTTCCCTATGTTTAGATTCTGAAATGATATGATTGCTAATGACATGACGGATCAAATCATCGAGCAATGCATCGACGTCACAATCATTATTATAAAGTTTTAGTATATGTAGTCTTAAATTTTAGTGATAAATGGTTAATCTTCTTTTCAAAAAGATGAACAACATCAATCCTAAAGGCTTTCACACTCTGACCCGACAGAGTATCTTGAAGAGGTAAATTATGATAATTCAATTGAATATAATTATTTTTGTTTATTGTGCATAAGGATCCTCACACTATTGTTAATGAGACTCATTTCTTGTCATTCTTTTCAACTTTTACTTTTATGACCAGTTGAACTGCACATGCAGGTTATAAATGCTGCACACGGTTAGGGTGGTATATCATATTTTTATATTTTAAAATAATTTTAATTTTGCGTGACTATCCTGTATAAGAGCATCTCCAATGGGGGCTTCAAATCTTCAAATTTTAACTCCATATCGCATTTTTTGCAACTCCAATGTGAGTCTGCAAAACTTCATAACGCCAAAATGTTTGGCGTTAATGAACAGTGCTACGTCAGATTTGGCACAGCACTATTCATTAACGCCAAATGGAAAAGGGTAGAAAATATACCATTTTACGCTTGTTTTTTTTTTTAATTACAATTGTATCCTTTATTTGTTTTATATGTAATTTTTTATTTTATTAAATATTTATATTTAAAGTTTGTATAATTAAATAAAATTTATACCATTTTAAAGATAACGATCGAAACAAGACTAATATTGAATATATATCAATTAAAATTTCAAACACATAGAACATAATAAAAGTTAAAATACATACAACATATGTAATTTAATGTACTAGACATTGTATGCTATATTATTATTGTGGAATAAATTAAATTTTGTTAAATTCAATTTTTTAAAATAATTAATGTTATAAAAATATTAATGTAAATAAAAATTATTATTTACATCACAAGTTACATTAAACTAATTAAATTCGAAATAATAGTTGAAAAATCAAATTATTTTAGTGTAAAAATTTAGTGTTTTGGTGTAAATGAATTGAAGATGAATAAAATTTAGTGTGAGAATATGTTGAGAATATTTCTTTTGATGTGACATTTACTAAAAAAATTTAGTGTTTTGGTGATAGATGGGTTGGAGATGCTCTAAAAGCCTCAGACATCTTTTTCGTTGCGCTTCTGAACTGATATGACATCACGGATCAAATCATCGAGCAATAATGCACCGACGTCACAATCATTATCAAAAAGCACCACTTTATTTTAGTCGTCTCTTTAGTTTTTTCTTTCGTGTCAAATCTCTTCTGCTTTTTGTTTGTTTTTTCCCCTTATTTTTATTATTATTGTTTTTTCTTTATTTATTTGCAAAAGAGTAACATTTTATTATTACTGTAAAAAAAAATATACAAATACATTAATTCTGTTTATAAGTTTGAACTTTAATTTATTCCAACCTTATAAGGCTGCAAATAAAATTTTGAATTTATTTTAAATTAATTGATCAGTAAAGTTAGATAATTATATCATATTTACAAATTTAATAAGAGTCAATGTTAAGCACTTAATTGGAACAAAAAAAATGTCGGTATAATTGTTTCTTAAAATGAATGTGGTTTATATTATTTTGATTTTAGTATTATTTAATGATTTTAGCCAATAATGTTAGGCAATTAATGATTTTTCTTATTTACCTTTTAGTATAAATTTTGATTAGTATAATTGTTAACTATTTATTATTCTTAACTTACTTATTATTTTCTATAAAAGGTCTTAGGTTCGAATCCTATCCCAATTAAAGTTGGCATAATTGTTAAACATATACTACAAATATGTTAAAACGTATTAAAAAATATATATAATATAAAATTTAACATAAATTTTGGCCAAATAATTAGCCCGACTAAATACATAGCATTCAAAGTTGAGCATCAAAGATTATATATCAGAAACTTTAAAAATCATTTGATTTTCTTGCATTTAAAAAAAAAATTTACGTTAAGTTTTTTTTTTTTTTTTTTTTCGTTTAATTAATTTTCTTTTAATTGAATAAAACTTAATATTTCAATTATGTTTTGCATTATTGGAATGATTTAGGTCATTATGGTATTAATATTTTTTGTATGTATT
The DNA here is from genome assembly GCF_001879475.1 of Ipomoea nil. Lineage (NCBI taxonomy): Eukaryota > Viridiplantae > Streptophyta > Magnoliopsida > Solanales > Convolvulaceae > Ipomoea > Ipomoea nil. The sequence continues at coordinate 49,668 of NW_017617070.1, forward strand.
TTTATAATGTTACAATTGTACATTACTTTTCGAATATTATATTATTTTTTTATTGAACAAAATTGTTCTTACAATATTGTTAGACCTGCGCGATCTAACTGCAAAGTTGTTGATCATAAATACAATTACACATCAACTCTAAAAGGGTACGATCATTTTTCAAAGAATTGACAATGTTAACATCCTACTGACCCCAATTGAATAAGTTTATACATCAGAATATTATCAATGCATGAAACTTCTAAAGAAATTTGTAAGTTGTTTTTAAAACAATAAATTTGTAAGTTAATTTAATTTTTACTATATCATTAAAACAATATCTATTGTGACTATATATTTTGAATTATTTATTATGAATTGCCAGCAATTGTAGCAATTGTCATTGACAAACTCTCAAACAATTTGTTTCAACAACGAATGGAAATTAAAAAAATCAATGATTTTATTATTGTTGATGAAAAGTATGTGCTACTAGCTCTATTACAATGTAGTATCTGTTCATATACTTTCTCAACCTACTGAAACAGTCAAAGAGCTAATAACGCCTCCACTGAGGCTCGAACTCACAATCTTCCAAATAGAAGTCCAGCCCGGGTACCATTGGACCACATAGTCCTGGTATGTACACCACTTTATTACTCTTATTAAATTAAAAAAAATTAGTAGCTATAACAAAAAATAATACATTTGCATTTAATTAATTTAGAATTAGATGTCTATAATGCCATTATTTTAAAAAATTATTCATTATTAAAAAAAAAAGTTAAAAGGAGATATAATTTCATTTGTTATATTATCTTTATTTTCTACAATTCAAAGATTCCTTAACTTCAAATTTATTAATTTATTATATTCACTACATTGTCTATTGTCTTCTTTTTACATCATCTTGTAATTAAATATCAAAGTTATAATACAAAATATGTTATATATATTTATTTACCAAGTATTTTATACAAATATAATAAATATTAATATTTTGTTCAATACTTTCACATGATAACATACGATTAGGGGTGTCAAAGTGGGCCAAAGCCCGCGGGTTAGCCCTCACCCACCCCGCGGTGGGACATGTTAGGGAGGTAGGAAATTAGGCCCGTGAAAATGCGGGCCTAACGGGCTTGGCCCGCGGAGGGCCAAAGCCCACGCGGGCAAACCCGCACGGGTTGCGGGCCAGGTCAAGTTTAAAAAAATACAAATTATATATATATATATATATATATATATATATATATATATATATATCTTCATTCTTAGGCAGTGTGTAGATCTGACCCATCTAAGAGTGCGTAGAAGAGGAGAAATCCAATTAATTCAATAATCATTCGCCAATTCTTAATTCAATAATTCCTAGAGTACGCAGTTCTCCGGTTCTCCCGTCTCCTTCAAAACTAAATCATCAATTCATACATATTTATGAATTACTAAATCGCCTCAAACTCCAGCAAACATACATATTTATATATGTATTATACAAAGAAGGGGGCTGTAGAGGGAAAACATGAAGCCGAGAGAGAAATAAAGTGTGTCGTTGAACCCTAACTTTGATCACCCTTCTGTAGTTCTGCTTAACGCGCGGTATCGATCGGTGAGATTTGGGCGAGGTTGATGGATTTTATGGAAGTTTCCAGTGCATCGAGGTGTATCATACACCGTGAGGATGCGAAAGAATGACCAATAAATAGCGATATATTTCAAGCGGTTTTAACAGGTTTATATAATATTTACTATTTCTTTTTTAAATTGAACTGATGGCTCGCGGGCCAGCCCGCGAGACCCGCAAGCCCGCATGGGGCAGGCTTGGGCTATGTAGTCCCAAGCCCGCAGGCTTTACAGGCCGGACCGCAAAAGCCCGCGAAATAAAAATTCAGCGGTGGGGCGGGCCGGCCCGCATTGACACCCCTACATACGATACACATATCACAACACATAAAACATGTAGGGGAAAAACTACCACTACTAAATATCAATAGGTTTTTGTAAGATAAATAGTTATAGTATAACTAAGATCACAGTCATATACACGGCAAGGTAAATCTAAAGCTTTGTACACTATAATCTCATTGCACGATGTAACCCTCTATGCTACCACCAGTAAACCAATTGCACATCACACAAAACCAATAATTTTTTTTTTTTTTTTTTAAAGGACATGTATTGAAGATGAAGATAGTGATAATGCTACTCAAAAAAGAATTAGAGAAATTTAGATCAAAAGTAGTATTTATTTAGGGGAAAAGGGTCAAATAAGCCCTCCAACTATTGCTAAGAAGTCAATTAGGCCCTCCAACTATTTTAAGAAGCAATTACACCCCTAAACAATGTATTTTGATGCAAAGAAGTCCAAATACAGGTAAATGACCTGCTATCCCAGGTCATCGCAAATCCGGCGACACTGTGGTGGCCTTCTAGACCGGAGTGGGCAACCCAGAAATCTGGGTTGCCTTCTCTGGTCGAGGACCGGAGAAGGCAACCCAGATTTCTGGGTTGCCTTCTCCGGGAGGGGTCTCCGTGACCGGCGACCGTTCGCCGGTCGCCGGTCACTTTTTCGCCGGAAAATACGTCGGAGTGTCGCCGGATTTGCGATGACCTGGGATAGCAGGTCATTTACCTGTATTTGGACTTCTTTACATCAAAATACATTGTTTAGGGGTGTAATTGCTTCTTAAAATAGTTGGAGGGCCTAATTGACTTCTTAGCAATAGTTGGAGGGCTTATTTGACCCTTTTCCCTTTATTTAGACTATCTCTTTTAGACTAAGTATTTAGACTAGCGTTATTACAAAGTTGCAAACATTTATTTTAGTGACAATTATAATAAATCTCTCATATATTATCTTGCATTTATATACTTTAAATTACCAATTTAAATAAACAAATTCAACCTTTTATTTACATATGTATGAACATCTCCTATATAATATTACATTGATATACTTTGAAATATTTATTTAAAAATAATTATTGAGCATTATTCCATTCGTGCAAAGCACGTAACAAAACTAGTTAACAAGAATAAGGATGAGCCTATTAAATTTAATACTCTTCACACGCCTAATCAATGATTGTTTAATAAACAAACGAAAATTAATAAAATTAGGTAAAGTTATTAAAATATTGACTAAAAATATATAATAAATTTACTAATGAGTTCTACGGTGTATACTTTCAAATTTTACTCTCTCATTTTTACTCCATAACAAACAATGATAGGTCTGAAGAAAAGTGTCTACATCAAAGATTTGTGAAAGAAAATAAAAATTGAAAGTAAAAAGTGAGAGTGCATATAATATTTTCCTTTACTAATATATATTTCATCCATTATATTTGTGTTTGATTTGATTGTTGAGATTTAACTATAGTTATTTAAAATGTTTTAATAGAGGAAATTACACTTTTGGTCCTGTGACTATTGGTGTCTTGTTAATTTAAGTACGTGACTTTAAAAACTAACAATGTAGTCCTGTAACTATGCAATTTTTAACACATTTGGTCCTTTCGGCCAAATTACCGGTGAAATGTTGTCGGAAAAAACGTAAATGTTTTTAAATTGTTTATTCTTGAGGGCAAAACAGTAAATTTAAGCAAGCAACTTTGGCATCATATGGTTCCGAAATAAACCTAGTGCAACCTTCATAGTATCGCCGACCTTTCCAAGCTTGCCAATGCTCTAATACATAATGAAACTAATAATCAATTAAATTGGTTTAAAATGCATGCAGGACTTCTACAAAATCAATTAAATAAATTGGTTACAATTCCATGAGCTACTGAGTTCAACATCCCCTGTTTCCAAGCTTCTCGGCAACAGTCTCTTGACGGCAATGAATTATATCCAAATATTGGTGCTCCCCGAATATGAACAAGCTTCTCGGCAACAGTCTCTTGACGGCAATAAATTATATCCAAATATTGGTGATCCCCGAATATGAACAATGCATGGGGAGCTGGGGCAGCATTGCTTGAAACCATGATAAACCCCTAAATCTAACCACTATTTCGAAAAAAGCCGACGAAAATGGAAAATCCGGCGCTATTCTTCGTGTATCCAAATTCCTAGGAGAAAGAAATGCTGCCCGTCGCCAACGGAAGACTGCATAAGCTATTATTTTAGGCTGTGAAATTGACAACAAAATCGTAAGAGAACAGCGTACATCACTGTCGCCTTACGCCCTTGTTTACCTATTCAATGGTATGATCTGCCGCCGGTGTGCGGTGGCAATGGGTGAGTCCGGCGGACTTCGGGCGACTGACTAGTGAAGAGCGAGGGCTGAGTTGCTGACTTCAGCTTAGGTTAGTCGCATGGGCGATGAATTAACTTAAATTATTGACCATTTTGTCCCTATAAATAAACAATTTAAAATTATTTACGTTTTTCCGGAAACATTTCACCGGCGATTTGGACGGGAGGACTAAATGTGTTAAAAATTACATAGTTACGAGACTAAATTGTTAGTTTTTAAAGTCACGTACTGAAATTAACAAGACACCAACAGTCGCAGGACCAAAAGTGTAATTTCCTCTGTTTTAATATCTTTTCATTTTTAATTTTTTTTATTTAAATTCATGATAATATAATTAATTTTGTGCATTACACAAGTAAAACACTAGTATAGTTAAAACAGTTGGTGAACCAACTCTTGTCATTGGAGCTATAACATGCTGGGTGAGCAGATTGTGAGCAAGACTTAGGATTGAGTCCTAACAATTGTAATGTAGGAGTTTCACCATTCTTATGAGATAATTTCTTGTAGGCGCTATACATTCATACTTTTAATAATGAAACACTAGTCCTCTTACCTAATAAGTTGTTGAGTCAATGATTTATCCTTTCGCAATCTTATCAGGTTGAAAATAATTTCTTATAAACACTAAGTACTTACACATAATACGACACTGATACTCTCACATAATAAGTTATTGAGTGGTTGATTTATTCTTTGATAATCATATCAGACCTAAACGTAAGAACCTAAGGGGGTGTTTGGTTGGATGTAATTTAGTTGTAATTGAATTGTAATTCAATGAAGGCTTCAATTACAGTGTTTGGTTGGAGGGAATTGCAATCCCTCCTTTTGTTGAATTGCAATTCATGAGGTAACCCTATGAATTGCAATTCAATGCTTTTGGGAAAGGAAAAAGTGTAAGAAATGACAAAAATACCCTTGTTGATTGTTATTATTATTATTACACAAAGACATTTTAGTCTTTATACTATTTTTTCCTTCTCATCCCCAATAATTCTATTCTTCCATACCAAACAATGTAATTTTTGAATTCCTACATTATTCATACCTTATTCTTTTCCCACTGAATTACAATTCATTTCCTTCATAATTCCTTCCTCCAAATCAAACACCCCGTAAGGGCCAAGGATTTGACCTTTAGTGGGAGAGGCTATAAGATGATGCTTGGGTTCAATTCCCAAAGATTTTAATTGCAAAAGACATTCTGGAATTCATACGACACACTAAACCAAAAGTATATTAAACTTTTTTTTAAAGACATATTAAACATATTCACATGATTTTTTTTAGAAAAGTGTCAAATTGCCCCCCTAAGTAAATCGGATAGTGAAATTGGCCTTCCTAATTCAAAAAAAAAAAAAACTCCGATTAACTCTTCTAAATCGGTAAAAAACTCCAATTAAGTCCAATGCTAACCAACCAAGCCGGTAATAGCTTACATGTCAGTCCATGTGGATTAATTCTTCATCTTCTATCCTAACTGGAATTACTCATTAACACACACACACACACACACACACACACACACACACACACACACACACACACACACATATATATATATATATATATATATATATATATATATATATATATATATTAGAAAATATGTTAATGTTCTACAAAGTGAATCGCAGTAAAAACCCTATCATTCTTCTCTCTCTTCAGGTTCATCGCTCTCTCAAATAAACCTAACATCTTCACGCCCTTTTTCATCTGCTATTCTTCTTTGGATTGTGGAGTTTCTTGCTCGCTCAACCACAAATGTCTTCTTCCAGTCGGAGTACGTCGCCATTTTCGTCAACATCTTCAACGCCAAATCTCCATTATGAACCTGCAATGTATTGTCGTTGTGGGTTGAAAGCTCCATTGTATCATTCACGGGATAAGGGGAAATTTTTTTTTTTTGGGTGTCAAAGATATAAGGTTTGTATTTTTTTTGTATATAGTATACGAATTATGTGGTGTCATGAATGTGTTTTTGAATTCATATCCATTGTTAAATCAGATGGTGTATTTTTGAAATGATATGCAAAGTTATATCAGTGAGTGGGAAAGGAAAAAATTGGCTTGTGTTTTTAATTCATTTGTGTAAAAAATTGGCTTATGAAAAAATTAGGTGTATTTTTAATTCATTTGTGGATTTGAATTTATATAATTTTTATTTTACAGGATGGAGGATGTGGTTTTTTTTTTTTTGTTTGAAAAGAAGACATATTGGCTAAAGATGTTAAAGTTTTGAATGATGCAAGTATTCAATCAGTTCATGAGTTGAAATGTTTGATATTGGAATTGAAAGATGAAATCAAACACATACGAAGGGATTTGGAAGTTCAATCCGCGGGAATAAAAAAATTGAAGAGAATGTGGGTGATTTTTATTGTAATAGTTGTAGGAATTTACTTATTGAGTAATTTTCAACACAATACTGTTAATTTTGAATATGTTCCTACGTTGAAGTAAGGTTAATTGTATGGGTTTATGGATTACAATGAAAACTTGATGCTTGTTCTTATTCTTATAAGTTTGAATGGATTTGAGTTCTATTTATTGAGATGGTAAGGTTTTCTTTTAGAATTATGATGATTGTAATTAGAAATTAGTAAGATGAAATCATATTGTATTTATAAATCAGTATGAGCATTATTATGAAGATTGTAATTAGAAATCACTATGAGTATTATTATGAAGATTGTAATTAGAAAATGCATATGATATTTATCAAACCAATAATTAGAAAATGCATATGATGTAGTAGCAACCATTTGATAAAAATCATAACTTTCATATGCAGCAACCATTAGGAAATGCAGCAGAAACCATCAGAAAACAGCAACAACCATTAGAAAATGCATATGATGCAGCAGCAACCATTGGAGCCAAAACAAATCAGTATAAGATGCAGCAGCAACCATTGGAGCCAAAACAAATCAGTATAAGATGCAGCAGTAGATAGAGTCAGAGTTCATTAAAATCATTTGACAAAAACCATAACTTTCATACGTTGGCAACCATCCACTACAAAAAGTTAGAGTTCACTTCAAACCAACAAATTACATGCCAGTTTTACAAGAACCATTTGACAGTGTTAAGCAAAAACCATTTAACAAAAAACATCTATTTCACAAGTTATACTATTTTTCCCAGCAAAAATCATTTGAGAGCTTTATGTCTTACTCCTTCAACATCATTTGCAACTAGTTCATCTTGTCCAAGATCATTCCCCTGCTACTTGGCGAGGCTATAATAAAAACCAAAAATAGAGTTTCAATAGCTAATAGGGTAAAAAATGAATACAAGTTATAATAACACTTACATTCAATGATACACTTCCAGCTTTAGTTGTTTTTTTTGGGACAAAATCTCTTATTATGTCCACTCTACTTACACATAGAACAACTGATTGTTCCTCCTTTCCTAGACATTTTGTTCTTAATATGGCGTGATTCAGTTTCCTCTCAATTCCTTCTTTTCTTGGGCCGCCCTTTCATTCTCCTTGGTATAGGAACTCTAATATCTTCAAGTTGTGTTCTTGGCCAGAATAATTCTCCATTTACTAGTTCAAGTGCTTGAGAATAAGTCAGTTGGTACATCTCTTTACTGTAGCAATGATGTACATAATCAACTGGATCTTTTTTCCTATCAAATATTGCACAAACATCATGTATACAAGGGATGCCACTCAAATCCCATGCTCTGCAGCTACAAGTCCTCTCTAGTAGCTTAACCTTGAATTGTTGTTTTCCTTTCTTTACCTCAAACCCATCAACACGATTAAAGTCGACATGCCAGCCAACACTATCCAACACATTTTGGTTTAATTTCTTTACGATGATATGGCCATGATTTCCTTGCCACTTATCCATATACCTATGTTTTTCAGCGATCCTCCTCATCATGGCAACACGGATATCCTCAAGCATTGGCACTATAGGATTTGATCTTGCTTTTAAGCTACTGCTATTAAAAGCTTCTGACAAGTTATTATCAACTGCATCACATTTAACATTGGTTCGGAAGAATGCTCTACACCATAGTTTGGGTGGATACTTTACAAAATCATCACTTGCTTTAGGGTCTCTCTTTGCCAATTCTTTTACAACTTCATCAAATTGTGATGTTGTCATTGCCTTGGCACATTTCCATAAAAGTTTCCTGAACGCCATGCCTCTACGTTTTTTACTCCAGTTTGCATGAATATGTCGACCACAGTTGCTAGATTCTACTTCTGGAAATAATTGTTGGATCACATTAGTTAACCACTGCACAAATCATATTTACAGTGAGCATTCATATTAACAGTTTATAATTAAAAAAATAAGCCTGCAAATCAATTTATGTGAATCATATTTACAGTGAGCACAAGTCAGTTTGTGCAAATCACATTTAGAGTGAGTCTACAAATCAGTTTATGCAAATCAGATTTAGATTTAGCCAATAAATCATATTCAAAGTTAAAAAAAAAAAATCAGCCTGCAAATCATATTTATACAAACTGCTAGTTTATGCAAATCCTTTTATTTAAATTGCAAATCAGCCTGCTAATCAGTTTATGCAAATCATGTTTATAGTGAGCACAAATCAGTTTATGCAAATCAGATTTAGATTTAGCCAATAAATCATATTCACAGTTTATTATATATATAAAAAATCAGCCTGCAAATCATATCTATAGTGAGCACAAATCAGTTTATGCAAATCAGATTTAGATTTAGCCAATAAATCATATTCATAGTTCATTATATATATATATATATATATATATATATATATATATATATATATATATATATATATATATATATATATATATATATATAAATAGTCTGCAAATCATATTTATAGTGAGCACAAATCAGTTTATCCAAATCAAATTTAGATTTAGCCAATAAATCATATTCACAATTTATTATATATATATAAAAAATCAACCTGCAAATCATATTTATACAAATTAGTTTATGCAAATCCTTTTATTTATATTGCAAATCAACCTGCCTACAAATCAGTTTATGCATATCAGCAAGCAAAAAAAAAAAAAAAGAGACTTGTACATTTTGTCGATTAGAAATTAAAGTCCTCTCACTGTTGTTGTGTATATCCAAATCTTCCTTTAGTAACCCCAAGAACCACCTCCATAAATCAGTATTCTCAATTTCTACCACAGCCCAAGCAACAGGATACATTTGATTGTTCGCATCCCTACCTACAACACTTAGTATTTCCCCCTTCAACTTACCCTTTAAAAAACATCCATCCAGGCGAACAACTTTTCTACATCCTTGTATGAACCCCCTCTTTAATGCTCCAAAGCATACATAAATTCTTTGAAAGACAGAAGGAACATTTTCTACAACTCTATTTGTTTCTACAATTACCTTACTTCCTGGATTAGAGTTTAAGCATTCATGAGCATAATCTCTTAATCTTTTAAATTGATCATCATAACCACCATTCACTTTCTTCACAATTGCCTTCAATGCCCTCCTAACCTTGCTAACTGTCAAAGTGATTTTGAGATCTGATTCAATATGTTTCTTCAACTCAACAATACCAATATTTGGTTCTGCAATGACTTTATCTTCATACTTATCCTCTAGCCACTTTTGAGTCACTATACCTAATTTCACTTCAGTGTTGCATCTGTGACCACTATTTATTCTTCTAAGTTGAAAACAACGATAGCTTTTCTCCCAACGACTACAACAGTAAAAAGGGCAGTTCTCCACACATTTAACCCTGACTCTATTTGGCTCATTCTTAGTAAATCTAAGGTTTTTCTTTGTGTACACAGCATAACTAATTATGGCCTCTTTAAATTGGGTTCTATCTTCAAACAACAAACCTGCTTCCAGAATTGGTGGATAAACTTGTGGGTTATACGAGGGGAACTTCAACTTACTAGAATGCTCATCAACATCATTCAAATTATCCTCATTGTTTGTATGATAACTTGGTGGGTCATCAGAGTCATAATCTTCACCAAATGCTGCTTTATCCATGTCTCCAGTTTGCTGCATATCTTCACATCCACCATTGTCACCTCCAGTTTGTTGCATGCCTTTTTCATTGTCTATATTTTCAGCCCCATCAATGTCTTCATCATTTCCTGTATTTTCAGCCCCAATAATGTCTTCCTCAGCTTGTTGCGTCCTAAACTTCCTAATTTCCCTTACCTCATAATCATCATCTGATAGAAAAGGATCAGTACTACCTTCTGCATCAGTCTCATCTATAGGTTCATCATCTGCCTCACAATTATCTTCACACTCAGCTGCAACTTGTATTTCAGGTTGAGTTATTACACCATGTTAGTGTTTTTAATTGTTCCAAAAACCCAATCTTATAATTGGCAATATTATTATGGCATACTAATATAGGTTTAGCATGTGTCCGTCTAGCTCTACAGACGACTGATCAATCAGAAGCAACAACAGAAGGACTGACACTAAAGATCTGATTTAAGAAGGTGTTTTCTTAAAAGCTGTACGCGGTTTGCAGAAGATAGTTTTGGAAGGAAGATCAGCGTATCTGTTTTGGAAAGGTATGCACCGAATCTTTAAGATTACATTCTTCAAATATTGTCCTACCATCTACAATCAAAGGCATCTATGGAAGGAGTGTTCTATCGACGGATCTATAAGTACCATCATTCTAAGAGAATTAGGGTTACGCCTTAAGCAAGAAGAAACACTCCACATCTGCTATATGAGACTAGATCTTTGATTATTATGCATCTTCTCAATACAACATGTTCATGGTGATTAAGATGATGAACTTGAGAAGAATCACTGCTGCTTAAACGAAAGGACACTGTGATCACACAGTTGTGGGAACAAATGTATAGAACGTCATTGAAGTAGACTGCATCAGAGTGGGCTCTCCAAGTGAAGGGATTTCATTGGACTTCTGTATGCATGGCTCTCCATCTTCAACAATCCACTAAACCTGTGTAGATTAGGTATGTACCTTGTGTCGGGCACTTGGGTAAGATTATTGTATATCTACCTTTGTACATTGGATTATGATTTAGTGGATTTGACGCCTATGTGATCGTCCCCCAGACGTAGATACACACTGTATCGAACTGGGTAAACATTCTGTGTCTTTGGCTTTGTGCTGTTATCTTCTCTTTAATCTTCTCTATGATTTATTATTACTGACTGACTTCATCGTTGAATCAGTCAGTACATTTCATCAGTTGATTAATCTAGTTAATCTGTTTAAAAAGAGGGAATGCAAAATTACATGTGGTATTAGAGCTTTTAAGTCTACATAGTGACTTGATCCGTACGGGTTGTTTTTAGTTTTGCATTGTTCTCTGTCTTTTGGAAGTGCCTCTGTGTGTTTTCGTTGGCTGGTTGTTTGTGTTCAGGATTGATGCAAGTATGAAACCACCAGAACTAGATGGATACAACTACTCCTTCTGGAAGGCTCGCATGGAGATATATCTCCAAGCACAAGGTACCAGGGTTTATCGTACTGTCCTAACTGAGTGGAGTCGTCCAACTATTCAGAATGCGGATGGAACCACTGAAGCTAAGCCCATGGAGACTTGGACAGACGATGAAATGAATGCCTCTGATCTAAACAACAAAGCTTTGAACTCGATTGTAGGATCTCTGCATGAATCTGTTTTTACTCTTGTCACCGGGGTAAAAGAAGCTAAACGTGTATGGGAAATTCTTGAAACCAGATTTGAAGGAACTAGTGATGTCAAGCAGTCAAAGCTACAAATGGTACTGTCAGAATTCGAAGCCCTTAGAATGAATGAAGAGGAAACCATTTCGACCTTCCACAGTAGGGTTCAGAATCTGATGAACAGAGCCTCAATTCTTGGTGAACCATTCACTGATGAGAGAGTAGTCAAAAAGATCATTCTATCTTTGCCTAAACGCTTCCAGATGAAAGTAACTGCTATTCAGGAACACACAGGTTGGGAAAAGAAGACTGTCGGAGAACTTATGGGAAGCTTACACACATATGAACTAGAAGTGCTTGCTGATGATGATCTTGCAAGCAACAGAAAAGGAATGTCAGTGGCTTTTGTGGCTGAGGCTGATCGAGAATCTGACACAGACGACATAGATGATGAAACTTTGACACTTCTAACCAAGAATTTCAAGAAAATCTTAAAAGGTTTCAACAGAAAGATTCAAGGTCAGCCCACTAGGACACAATACAAAGGCATTAACTCCTCATATCAGAAAGCTGAAACAACACCTTTTTCACAGAACAATCAATCTCAGACTGGTCGAACAAGACAGAATAGAAACAGTTCCACAGATACAGGGAAGTCCCTCAACCGGTTAGTGCAGTGTAGAGAATGTGAAGGGTATGGACACATACAGGTTGAATGTGCAACGTATCTCAAGAGGAAAAAGGCTATGTCAGTAGCTACTTTAAGCGATGATGAGGAGGAAACATCCAATGATCAGTCATATGATAATGTGAGAAACTTTGTAGCCTTCTTTACAGCTACAGACATTCAGTCAGACAGAAACCAATCAGATGAAGAATCTTACATATCAACTGATGATTTTGAAGAGAGACATACTCAACTTGAAATAGAATTTGCTAAACTTGTTGCAAGCTGGGAACAACTTGTGAAAGTCAATAAAAATCTGAATGACGAGCTGAAGCAAATGGATGATCTTCTAAAAAAATTGAATACAGACCTTGTCATAAAGGAAGATCTCATCACTCAGACAAGATCCAGAGAAGGAAAACTGATAAAGGAATTGGAGGGTCTGAAGAAAAATATCCAGATGATGGGCACCACATCAACCTTAGATAAGATTCTAGACTCTGGCAGAAATCCTAATGATAAAAAGGGTCTGGGATTTGAACGAGGTGAATCTTCGAATAATGCACCTATGTTTGTCAAAGAGGGTATGTTTAAGACCATAGCAGTTCACAGTTTTGAACAAGGACAGTCATCTCGGTCAGTGCAGAAAATTGACAAGAGAAGGAGATATGATCAGACTGCAGATACTGACCTTGCCAAAGTAACGCATCAATCTCATTATTCAAGGTTAAAAAATAAGCTTGTCAGAGTTAGACATTACACTCCCATTTGTCACTACTGTCAAACAAAAGGTCATACTCGGCCTGAATGTTATTTTTTTTACAGAGATCAAAGGAAGGAAAGATATCAGAACAAGACTATTACACCGTTTACTAGACAGGTTTGGGTCAGAAAGGCAGAAGTTATATGCTACCCCACTATAGTTCTGACTGCATCTACAACTGAAGCTAGATGGTATTTCGACAGTGGCTGTTCCAGACATATGACTGGAAATGTAAAGTGTCTGATAGCGGTTCAACCTAGCAGTGGAGCTGTAACATATGGAGATGGACAAAAGGGGAAAATAGTTGGAAAAGGTACCCTGAATGTACCAGGTCTGCCTCAATTAGAAGAAGTTCTGTTAGTCAGTGGGTTGAAAGCTAATTTGATTAGCATCAGTCAGTTGTGTGATCAAAATTGGAATGTGTGCTTCGATCGTAACTGCTGCAGAGTTAGTGACAAAGCAAATCAACTTGTCATGGAAGGAACCCGGTCCTCAGACAATTGTTATGTTTTAGCAAATGAAACTACATGTCACCTATCCAAATCTGATGACTCAAAACTCTGGCATAGATGACTGGGTCACGTAAACTTCAGAGATATGGATAAGCTGATAAAACTGGAAGCTGTGAAAGGTGTACCTAAGATCAGAATAGATCTAGAAAAAGTCTGTGGTGCATGTGCTATTGGGAAACAAATCAGAACTCCGCACAAAGCAGTAAGAGGCATCACCACTGAGAAGTGTCTAGATCTTGTTCACATAGACCTCATGGGGTCAACACAGACTGAAAGCATTGGGGGAAAGAAATACATATTTGTGTGTGTAGATGATTTCTCTCGATACAACTGGGTATACTTTCTAAGAGAAAAATCAGAAGCATTCACGACCTTTAAAAATTTGTGCATAAGGGTTCAGAAGGAAAAGAATGAGTCTATAATAAACGTTCAGAGACCGAGGAGTGATCATGGAAAAGAATTTGAGAATTCAATATATTCAGATTTCTGCTCCGAGCACGGTATATCACATGAGTTCTCAGCTCCTAGAACTGCTCAACAGAATAGTGTGGTGGAAAGAAAGAATCGAACATTACAAGAAATGGCTAGAGTTATGCTACATGCCTCTCATCTGCCGCAGCGCTTCTGGGCTGAAGCAGTACGCACAGCCTGTCATACTGTAAATAGGGTCTATCTTAGACCAGGAACGACCAAAACACCATATGAGATTTGGAAGGGAAAGAAGCCAAACCTGAAGTATTTTCATGTGTTCGGGACAAAGTGTTATGTGCTGGCTGATAGAGAACAAAAAGGGAAGTTTGAACCTAAGAGTGATGAGAGCATCTTCCTTGGATACTCTGCAAACAGTCGTGCCTACAGAGTCTACAACAAGAGAACTCAATCTGTGATGGAATCAGTAAATGTGGTTATAGATGACAGTCAAGAAGAATCATTAGACACAACAGTGACAGATCCTGTGACAAAGCTTCCTCTCAGTGAACCAAATACTGCAGATAGCAACAGTCAGCCCAAATCACAAGAATCCTCAGATAAAGATCAAGAAAGTTTGGAACAGGAGACAAATCTCATAAATGATACAGGTAAAGACAAACCCACCAGAACTCAGAAAAATCACCCATCAGATAACATCATTGGAGATCCAACAGACGGGATGAAGACTAGGAGCAGAATAAGAAATAATCTGATAGAAATATCTGGGTCTGCTTGCTATACCTCAAAGATAGAACCCAGGAATGTTAAAGAAGCTTTACAGGATGATCTGTGGATCAAGACAATGCAGGAAGAGCTACATCAGTTTGATCGAAATCATGTTTGGGATCTAGTTTCAAGACCTGATGGTGTTAACATAATTGGAACAAAGTGGATCTTCATAAATAAAACTGATGAAGCTGGGAATATAGCCAGGAACAAAGCTCGGTTAGTGGCTCAAGGGTACGCTCAGATCGAAGGGATTGACTATGATGAGACATTTTCTCCTGTAGCAAGACTCGAGTCAATCAGGATTCTGTTGGCTGTCGCATGTATTTTGGGATTCACACTCTTTCAGATGGATGTTAAGACAGCATTTCTGAATGGCTATCTGCATGAAGATATCTATGTGGCTCAACCTAAAGGTTTCGAAGATCCAGACCATCCATCATATGTCTATAAGCTTCAAAAAGCTCTCTATGGTCTCAAACAAGCCCCACGGGCATGGTATGAACGACTGACACAGTATCTGCTCCAGCATGGGTATAAACGAGGAAGTGTCGACAAAACCTTGTTTGTGAAGACTACTGGAAATCATGTAACCATTGCCCAAATCTATGTTGATGACATTGTGTTTGGGTCAACCTTACAGAGATACACTGACGAGTTAGTAAAAGTCATGAAGGAAGAATTTGAAATGTCCATGGTTGGTCAACTGACGTACTTTCTAGGACTACAAGTCAAGCAAAGCCCTGAAGGATACTTTATCTCACAAGAAAAGTATGCTAAGAATCTAGTCAAGAAGTTTGATCTGAAATCATGTAAACCATCCAGGACACCAATCTCTACCTCCACAAAAGTATCAAAAGATGAAACCAGTGTATCAGTGGATAACACAGTCTATGGAAGCCTGATAGGCAGTCTGTTGTATCTAACCGCCAGTCGACCAGACATAATGTTCAGTGTTGGAATCTGTGCAAGGTATCAATCAGATCCAAAGGAATCACACCTGATAGCTGCAAAACGCATTCTGAAATATGTAAAGGGAACGATGCAGTATGGCCTTTGGTACTCCAAGGACAGTGAATTGAGTCTTGTTGCATACTGTGATGCTGATTGGGCAGGAAATATTGATGATCGAAAGAGTACATCTGGAGGATGCTTCTTTGTTGGTAAGAACTTGGTATCGTGGCTAAGTAAGAAACAGAATTCAATTTCGTTAAGCACTGTAGAGGCAGAATACATAGCTGCTGGTGGATGTTGTACTCAGTTGGTATGGATGAAACAGATGTTGCTGGATTATGGTCTTACTCAAGGGATTATGACACTCTATTGTGACAATGTCAGTGCTATTAATATCTCCAAGAATCCAGTTCAACACTCCAGAATGAAGCATATTGATATAAGACATCACTACATCAGAGATCTGGTAGAATCAAAGGAGATTGAATTGGAATATATTCAAACAGAGAAACAATTAGCTGATATCCTGACTAAGCCCCTAGACGCAAACCGGTTTGAGATTCTCAGATCTGCTCTGGGAATCTGCAGAATTGACTAATAGGGCAGATCATCAATCAGAAGGAGAGTGCAAGGTTTACGTATTCTGGTCAAATTTCAGTTTTGACTTCCTTTTAAAAAAACTCCCTTCTTTTTGTTAAGAGAATATCTTATCCTATATTACCATAAAAGTAATTAGGCTTTTTCAAATTTGAAATATGCCTAGCATCCGTTTCTTGCCTAAAAAGGAGGTATACCGTTGCGTCAATCACATCAGCTCTGCATGATTTCTGACTAGCTGCATTTATTGGGGTTCTTCTCCCTTGGGCTTATAATCGAGTATCGAGGAAGACTTGAGAGAACAAACAAGAGACTCTCTCTGCACACATACTGTATTCTCCTTAATCTCCTATCTAGGGTTTACTTCTTCGTCTTCTCGAATCTCTCATCAATGGCGGATGCAATTCGTAATATGATCATCAAGCTTGGAAGAAAGGTCCATTCATAGGAAACAGCCACCAAACACGTCAAAACCTTGCTTATGTTGGCTATGAAGAAAAAATTGAGGCTTGATCCCATTCTCAGAGATGAAATCATTGTCACTGTACTGTCCGATTGTCCAGAGTTTTATGCAGACTGGTCAGACGATGACACCAGTGAACTATTGCTGCTGGCCTCCGAAGCAGGGGATGACATTTATCTGGCATCTATTCCAGAACCCTCGGATGGAAATCGCGCTGGGGCGTTCCTCCATTACTTTGCTCAAAGAGCCCTTGAGTCTGAAGAAATCTCCCGTCGTCGAGAAATTGCTCAACCCATGTATCTTCAGGCCGCTCAGAATGATGCTAGGCATCGTATTGAGATTCTGCGAAACAGGTCAAATTCCTCTGACTCTCCTATAGAAATTTCACCTGATAAACCTGAGAATCTAGTGTCTAATGCTGCCCCATCTATTGTTCATGTTGATTCTGAGAATGTGCCTGCTTTAGTCTATGAGAAATCATCTGTATCTGTTGATCCTCCTTGTTTACCGGTTGAGAAGTCTGACCCCTTGAATAGTGAGTCGCTTAAAGGATTTGTAGAGGAAGACAAATCGATTGATGAGCAAAACAATCTAAGTTTGGTTGTGTTTGAGTCTGATAATATTTCTCTGTCTCCTGCTGTTGTTGCTAATGTCCCACAAGAAGTCGAATCCTCTATTAATCCCTCTGATAGGCCTGCTGCTATTGAGAATGTGCAATCCTCAAGCCCCCGTGAACCCAAGAAAATGGTTGGCATTCCAGTCTACAGCTCCTCCTCTTTGGCGGAGAGTTTTGATCATGTTAGGCATTTTGCTAGTCTTCCTGCTGCCTCCATTCCAGAACCCTAAAAAGTGATTCATCCCTCTGAATCCTCAAGTAAAGATGAAAAAATACTGGCTGAAGTCTATGGCACCCAAGCCCCTACATCTCAGGTTCCATCTGTTGAAGCTACTGCTCATCCTGATTCCACCACGTTCAGAATTCGAGAGGTCACTAATCTCCTTGGTGGTTCATCTGCGCATGTGTCTGATTCTAGCCACTCTGTGTCTCCTGTCCACTCCCAATCCAAGGAGAGAAGAAGGTCGAAAAGGAAGAATGTTCTTGTGAAGGTTGTGGTCGACTCTGGTGAGGACACTGCTGTTGTAGATCAACCAGAGAAGAAAAGGAAGTCTAGTGAGACTACAAAACTTGAGACAAATCCTCCTGTTCAACAAGTGTTTAAGACTCTACGGTCTTCTGTTAAACAAAAGGGCCTTACGGTTGTTCAACCTGCTGCTGTACCTACATCATCTGCTAGAAAGGGTAAACCATCCACACGTTCCAGAGGTCGAAGCATAACTCCTGAAGTTCAACCTGTTGAAGGGTCTGACACATCTGTTTACAAGCCTTAGTTTGTTTCTCCAGCTGCTCAGGGAAAATGGTCCACTATGGTCAGACGATATCTTATTGTTCAACGATCTGTTGATGAGAATCAGCTGAATTCTGTATGTGATATTCTACCACTGCTGAATGAAGTAGGGCTGTTGAAGACTGTCACAGACATCTGCCCATATTCTAAGCTCCTCACGTATGAATTCTACTGTAATCTCAATGACGAGATTGACATCTTAACCGGGCCACGTCCTATGCAGATTTTCATTAGAGGGAAGTGGTACATCTTTGGGCTTGACATGATCAACCAATACTATGGACTGACTACTGTGCAAGAAGAAGCAATTACAGACTGGAACTTGGTGGCCAAGACTCTAACGGGTGGACAGATTGACACTTGGCCTACGGGTGACAAGGATTATCTGCAGAGCTCTCAACTCACATCTAGATATGTTATTCTACATCGTCTGGCTCTTCATAACTGGCTCCCATCAGCTCACTTTCACACGGTTGGTAAGCACCTGGCTGGTTTCTTGTTTCGAATTGGGACAAAGATGCCGATTGATCTGGGAAACTGGATTTACAACCACATCCTCACCATGATTCATCCACGAGAGCAGAAGGTAAGGCTACCCTTTCCGAATCTGATTTTTGGCATTCTTACAACTCAGGGTCTTGAGCCTATGCCGAGTGAAGTGATAAGTCCAACTCTGCTCTATACTGTTGATCGGCGTCTTTTGACTGGAGATCATATTCGAGATGTTATACCGGTGACTACCCTCTCCAATTCTGAAGCTGATACTGTGGCTGATGACTCGCCCCATGCCAAGGATCTTCATCTCTCCATTCAGTTAAAGGCACGGGTCTATGAGCTTGAGACAGTTCACGGTATAATTGCTAAACAACTGACTGAGGCCCGTACTGAGCCGGCAACCGTTCTTATTCGTTTAAGCCTATCTGAATCTGCTGCTGCTACTGAACCTGCGAAGTCCGACAGTGGCACTCCCTCCAATGCATGACCTTTGGCTCTCATTGGCAAAAAGGGGGAGTAGTATGAAATCAGGGGGAGTTCTTATTTTTTGAGTACCTTCTGGCCCTGGCTGGGCGTTGTTTTTTACGGCACCTTTTTCTTATTTGAAGAATGATCTTAAACTGTGTTTTGTTCTTTTGTTTTGTTTTTGTTCTACTATGTAATCAGATCTGACTCATGGGTTGTTTCTTTATAATAACCTATCTTAGTTCTTTATGTTTTTGTCTATCTATATAGTCGAGTTGTTTTGCCAAATAATAGCCTAAGGGGGAGTTTTAATTGTTCCAAAAACCCCATCTTATAATTAGCAATATTATTATGGCATACTAAGATAGGTTTAGCATGTGTCTGTCCAGCTCTACAGACGACTGATCAATCAGAAGCAACAACAGAATGACTGACATTGAAGATCTGATTTAAGAAGGTGTTTTCTTAAAAGCTGTACGCGGTTTGCAGAAGACAGTTTTGGAAGGAAGATCAGCGTATCTGTTTTGGAAGGGTATAGACCGAATCTTTAAGATTACATTCTTCAAATATTGTCCTACCATCTACAATCAAAGACATCTATGGAAGGAGTGTTCTATCGACGGATCTATAAGTACCATCATTCTAAGAGAATTAGGATTAAGAAACACTCCGCATCTGCTATATGAGACTAGATCTTTGATTATTATGCATCTTCTCAATACAACATGTTCATGGTGATTAAGATGATGAACTTGAGAAGAATCACTGCTGCTTAAACGAAAGGACACTGTGATCACACAGTTGTGGGAACAACTGTATAGAACGTCATTGAAATGGACTGCATCAGAGTGGGCTCTCCAAGTGAAGGGATTTCATTGGACTTCTGTATGTATGGCTCTCCATCTTCAACAATCCACTAAACCTGTGTAGACTGGGTATGTACCTTGTGTGGGGCACTTGGGTAAGATTATTGTATATCTACCTTTGTACATTGGATTATGATTTAGTGGATTGGACGCCTATGTGATCGTCCCCCAGACGTAGATACACACTGTATCGAACTGGGTAAACATTCTGTGTCTTTGGCTTTGTGCTGTTATCTTCTCTTTAATCTTCTCTATGATTTATTATTACTGACTGACTTCATCGCTGAATCAGTCAGTATGTTTCGTCAGTTGATTAATCCAGTTAATCTGTTTAAAAAGAGGGAATGCAAAATTACACACCATATTCACACTAAGGTGTAGAGGAAGGTAAAATAAAGTTAAGAACTAGTTCTGCTTCTTGAATCCCATGGTCAACATAAATGTCTACCTTACCATATCTACGTGCCAAATTAGATGCTCTTAATGTACTGCAATTATCATATAATAGTTGAAGCATCTCATAGACTCCACTACTCTCTTAAAGTAAAGTCCAACTATTTGTCCATATTTGTCTTCTTTAATATAATTCATTAGGTGAAGAGATGAAATTTTATCCGGGTCAATATCAATGACTTCTACCTCACCATTTATATATGACAACCTTGAATTTTTTGCAAAGCTACCTCCATGATGAATCTTTAACTCAACTACGTCAAACATCCTATAAAAACATATATATATATATATATATATATATATATATATATATATATATATATATATATATATATATATATGTACTTTAGTTTGGACCACAATAATAAAGCATTATTCAAAATAATAAACTTTCAACACTTGCATACATAGAAGCTACAGATCCACTGACAAACAACAAAAACAAAATAAATTGAAGCTTTTTGCCCTTCACCATCTCCAAAATTTAAAAAACTGCTGGGGACCGCAACAACACACTATGTCTCCATTATCAACTACAAAGAGGGACCCATAGCATTCACACACTGCTTACAACACAACATATTGGGCATATTGGGGGACCACAACAACATACAATTTTGGACATATGAACAACAAAATGCGTAGAGTAACACAATGTTTTCCACATATATAACATCAAATATTTTCAACACTCATATCGACAGTACACAAATTATCAACTAAAAACTCAAAATCTTCAAACTAAAATCAATTCTTAACTATGGCTTCGTAATAAAAGCATACCTCTTTGTCAACTTTTGAAGTTCGTTGTCTCTTGTTAAACTCAATTCGTGGTGAATTTTTGAGAATCAGCGATGAATTCCGACATTGAAGAGAGAAGGTAGGATTTTGTTTGGAGTTTTAGCGTAAAATGAAAATGAATGCTTTGTTTTGGGGACGTGCAGAATTATATATATTAATATTAATAATTATATAATCCACGTACAGTGGATAGAATAAATAATTAGGACATATTAATATTTTCTAATATATATATATATATATATATATATATATATATATATATATATATATATATATTAATGAGTAATTCCAGTTAGGATAGAAGATGAAGAATTAATCTACATGGGCTGACATGTAAGCTATTACCGGCTTGGTTGGTTAGCATTGGACTTAATTGAAGTTTTTTACCAGTTTAGGAAAGTTAATCGGAGCTTTTTTTAGTTAGGAGGTTCAATTGCACTATCCAATTTACTTAGGGGGTCGATTTGACACTTTTCATTTTTTTTTTTTTTGTGACGATTCACATGATGTAACATCTACACACAACATCTACAAGCTAAATGAGCAACACACCCAAGAAACATAATAGTATTATAACAAACGCTAAGACCGGGAGAAAACACTTACCGAAAATTATAAGTTGAAGCTACTCAATGCTTTAACACGGAGTCATTTGCACTCTAGTCTGTTCAATTTTTTTTTATATCTAGTGGAAGGGGGACACCCAATAAGGAGAAAAGAAAACAGACAGACTATTGTCGCCACAAAGAGATGCCATCAAGGTCATCATGAAGGACGTTTAGGATCTCATCGGAGGGTTGTATAGGATGTGCAGGCCTTTAGGAAGGTTCTTCGCTTTTCGTGCTAGGGAGTCGGCTAGCCGATTATGCTCACGAACCACAAGAGACACACTCCAAGCAGCCAATGTGTGCATCTCCTTCGCACAAGCAGACAGTAGATTGTGAAGTAGGCTGTTGTACTCACGGTGTAACACCCCGTGTTACGGCCCCTAAAATCAATTAATCATTTAATCATTTACCCAAAAGAAAGGACTAAATTTCAATAATTAATTAGGAAAAGGCCCACCATAGTCCATGGGACCTTATCCCTAAACCCAATCCCCTAGTCCTAGAAGGAATAGAACTAACCCTAATTAGGGACTCTTAGGTATATAAATAGGGGGCATAGGAGACACCTAGAACCCACACCACAATAATCTCTCACCACACAAGAAGTTCCAAGAATCCCCCTAGGAGAAATCAAGAAAGAAGGAATCTTAAAGAAAGACCCTTCATAGCCAAGGAAATTAATTAAGGCTAAGAGGTAACCCATGTCTCAACAAAACCTATTTTCCTTGCTATAATTATCTTCTTTGGCCTCCTCTCTATCCTTGTGTCTTGATGAATCATTTATGATATTGATAAGTTCTTGATGATTGTGAGATGATTTTATGTGTGATCTTGATAATCTTGATGATGATAAGAGATTCTTGATGATTATGTGATGTTCTTGATGAATCTTGATGTTTTGATGATTAAAAGATGAACAATGATTTTATTGATTTGAATATGACTAGAGCCCTAGGTTAAAATTGGGAATTTCATAGTGTGTTATTCTTGATATAATTGGGTGGGATTTCACATGTTCGGGTGTTGATCATGTTTAGAAGTCATGATAGGATATGTGCTATATGATTCTTGCTTTTGATCCGTTAATTGTCTACGTGGTGTCATCAATTGGGTTTAAAAGTGTCTAAGCATGGTTTCGGGTTCCACAACGGATCCCGGGACGTTTATTTTGGTAAAAAGTCAGTGGGGGGTAGGGGGACCCGCCACCTACCCGCTGCCCAAAAAGGGCGTCGCCGGTAGCGGGCAGTCGCCTGCCCGCCGGGCACCCGCTGCCCGGAGACTGGTCGCCGGCGGGTGGCCTTCCACCCACCGGCTACCCGCTGGAAATTGTCCACTTCGGGACTCCGGCTTCCCCGTTTGACGTTTCCCCGACCCTCGTGGTGTCCCAACGGACTCCGTTTATCGTGCCTAAGTCTAGTTTGATGTTTCGGGTACCGTTCGTAGGATAACTGAGTCTTATATATCGCATGCTAGTTGAATTGGTATCCCGTTGGCCTAGGTGAAAGAAGTATGAACCCCTTAGGATTATTCCTAGTATGTGGATGACCACGGATAGGTTTCATTATACGTTTTCTCCCCTTTTCCCAATGTGATAATGTGGGCTGCATGTGCTTGCTATGTGTTTTGTGTGCATGATACCCCAATTTGATTGCGATCAAATTGGTTATTCCTTGGCTGCGGTTCAGAAGCTGGCTGTGGTCAGAATTACACTCTCGGGCTGCGGTTCATATTCCTGGCTGCGGTCAGATGATCACTCTTGGGCTGCGGTCCACCGTTTGGTTGCGATCAAACGTCTTACATGAGCTGCGGTTCATATTCCTGGCTGCGGTCAGATGACTACTCTTGGGCTGCGGTCCACTGTTTGGTTGCGATCAAACATGATGATGAGCTGCGGTTCATCAGTCGGTTGCGATCGACCCCTTCGTATTGCGATACGAGGCAGGGTGCTGCGGGGCTGTGTCAGAGCTATATGCGCTGACCCTCATGTATGGGCATGCGATTGGTCCTGTGCCGCCACCAAAGTGTGCTTGTGTGTGATGAGATACGAATTGGAACGATGATATGAATGAGATGAAGTGAATCTATGACCATAGGATATATGCTAGTATCTCTATATGCTTGATTATAATTGTTGAATGTGTTTATCCCTATCTGTCAAGTCTATTCTTGGTTTTAAAACTAGTGTCTCCTAAGTTTGAGATTTGGAGCGTAGAGTAGATAGTTTCCCTTTCGGCCTGCGTGCCATGCTTATGTATTTACATTATCGAGGATATTAGTTGGTTAGCCTGTGCACCTGGGTTCTCTAGCCCGGCTGTGGCATAGCACCCCGTACTCTACTATATTATGTTTTGGGATTTAATGAGAATTTACCTTTATTATATAAGTTTCAAAAGTTTTAAAATTTCGGGGTGTTACAGTTGGTATCAGAGCCTAAGTTTGACCCTAGGATAAGACTCTTAAGACCAGGACCTTAGGACAATAGGCTTAAACTCGAAGTATTTAAGTGCATAGGACTCAGGAGACTTAGGACGCGTGGTGATATTGTGAGCATAACCACCATCACATATTCCCCCTCACTCTTGTTTAAATTAAAAGAACTTCCCCTCCGCTTATCACACCAAGGTAAGGGTACAAAACTCTAACTCGACGTTACTATAAACATTGGCCCAGTAAACAGCAGCATGGCACCAAACCGAAGACAATCAAGGACCCCGGAACCCACCACACACGATCCCCTGACTCAAACCCTACAGCAACTAACACAAGTCGCCCAGACGCTAAGCGACGTAGCTCTCCGCAACAACAGGCCCCCACCACCTCCATCAAACACGAACTCAGAAGTCGCCCGACAAGTTTCAAATCATCGACCACCCACGTTCTCAGGAGAAAAAGATCCCGTAATCCTCGAAGAATGGATCCGGACCTTAGACAAGATTCTAGGGTTGGTAGAATGCCCAGAGGAATGTCGTGTAGAGATAGCCTCATTCTATTTCGGACACGAGGCGGACCTTTGGTGGATCCACGAAGGGCCCACTTAAAGACAGGAACCAGGATTCGACTGGGTAAACCTCAAAACACGACTACGAGAACGATTCTATCCGACACACGTCAAGGCATCCATGCACGAAGAGTTCCTCCACTTGAAACAAGGAACGCCTACCGTCATGGAATACCATAAACGGTTCCTCGAGCTAGCACGCTTCGCACCAGAACTAGTCCCCATGGAGGCAACCAAAATAGAAAGGTTTGTAGCGGGTCTCAGCTTCGAAGCCCGAAAAGCACTAATAGTAAGCAGACATCGGACCCTCAACGAGGCTTACTCCAGTGCCGCAAATCTCTATCGGATCCAATTGCTGCAACGTGGGGTTCAGGAACAGATTCGAAAAAGGAACACATGAGGTGGAGCACTACCGATGAAAAGAACGAGGAACGACGTCAACACAAGATCAAGCAATCCAGTCGGCCAGAGGCCACCCCTAGGAAACAACGAAACTAACACAAGGAGCTTCCCTTGCCCAAAATGCAACAGAAGCCATAGGGGCAGAGATTGCATGGGCAACCCCTGGCGATGCTTCAACTACGGGGAAGAAGGGCACAAGGCCTTTCAATGCACTCAACCCCAGAAATCACGCCCCACCACCACGGGCCAACACGGGGGCACGAGTCATCAAGGAAACTACGGTGCCCCCGGAAAGGTGTTCGTCATAAGCCGCACCCAGGCCGAACTCGAGAACGAAATCAACCACGAGGAAGGAAACGTGGCCCCAGGAGACGAGGGCCACGCAAACCCACCAGAAGAAAACCAAGAAGATGAATTCTGTTTAGGATGACTGGCAAATCTCTTGTAACCACCCTCGTAGTAAATTACTTACTTAGATTAGCTACTTTGGAGTTATTATAAATAAAGAGCTAAATCGAAATTAATTTTAGCGTAAGGTAAAAAGACTAGCTTATGCACATCAAACAACAAAAAAGGGACCCAAAAAAAAAAAAAAAAAAAAAAAAAAAACCAAGCCTTCTACCACTAGAAGACGAAAGAAGGAAAAAGACAAGGATCACACAATGAAGAAAACTAGTGTTACCAATGGGAATTGAACCCTTGATCTTCCACTTATAAGACCAAGACCTTAACCACTAAGCTATGAGTGTTTCTTAAAACCTCAAGGGAACACTCCCTTCTTAAACCCCTACAAATCCCTAAACCCCACAAAAATCCCCGAATCAAAAACCCTTCTTCTTCTTCCACATTCTCTTACCCTCTCTCTCTCCCTTCCTCTCCCTCTCACCTCCCCGCCGACCCAACGCCACCCCAGCAACCACCACTGCCCGTCGCCATCACCAGCCGAGTCGCCGCCGGCCACCCAGGCGACGCACCACCGCACGCCACCGTCGCCACCTGGAAGCAACCCGCGACGCCACCACCGTCCGTCACCCACCCGGACACACCCCGCTGCCACACGCCTCACCACTGCCGGTTCCGCCCAAGACCACCGCCACCACGCCGAGCCATCGCCAGGACCAGGCCGCGCCGCCGCCCGCTCGCTGTCGAGAAAGCCACGCCACCAGGAGCTCGCCGGAGCCTCGCCGGAAGTTCATCGGAAAACACTACCCACCCAAAAATGCCGAAAAAGCCCCTCAGAACCCGCACCCCGGAATGGAGCAGCGCCGACTACACCGTGATTGGAGGTAAAGCTCTCGAACCCGACCAATTCTCTCTGGAATTGGTCGACATGCTTAACTTCCAAGGGCTCTTGGATACGTATCTCACCATAAAAGGGGATACATACCCCGAATTGGTGAAAGAGTTCTATCGTCACTTGGTGGCCGTCAAGCGAGGTGATAAATTGGAAATCACCACCAAGGTCCGAGGCAAGGAAATCATACTTTCCGAAGGCCGCTTGGCCAAGCTCTTAAGACTGACCACCACGGGTGTGTCAGACTACGACCGAAAGGGGTGGATCGGCACCCAAAACCTGGGGTACAAGGACTACCTCGGATACCTACTTGGAGAGGAAGAAGGCTTCACCTCGACCACTCGGCCAAACAGGAAATGGCTAACCGCAGAGCAAAAGATACTAGTCATGATTGTAACAGATAGCCAGTTGCCCACAAATAACAAGAGCAAAGATGTGGGAAGTTTGGAGTGTACTTTTGCTTACCTTCTAAAACACAAAATCAAGTTCAACCTACCGGCCCTCATGTTAAAACACATGGAGTTTTGCAAGACTAGTAACCGGCTTAGTCTACCTTACGGAATGATCCTGAGTTGGATCATGGAGAAGAAGGGAGTGGACCTAAGACACACGGAAGTCAAGCCCGCAAGCGGCATGGTTTTCAATGCCCAGAACCTCCGTCGCAATGATATCTACTACACCGAGGGAGGACAGTATATCACCCTCGAGGAGATTTGCCTTAAATCCGAGGAGGAGCGAAGAGAGTTGGTTGACCGATTGGACATCTCCAACAAAAAGCTTAAACGGGCAATGCAAGATTGTGGGGGACTAGAGGGAAACGAGGAACAGGAAGAGGATGACGAGCCTAATCCACTGGCACCCGCACGAACAGAAGGAAACTCAAGGGGACAAAACGAAGAGTCTGTCAACGAGCGCATCCTCGCACAGCTCACCCGGCAAAACCAAATCATGGACGAAGGGCTCTCGTCCCTAATCCACGTGACACGCGCTTTAGATCAGAGGGTGGCAGCAATCGAGACCATCCTGGGCACTCGCGGGGCATCCAGTTCGGGAGTAGGAAACCAAGGTAGACCCGAACTTCCCAATCACCACATCACTTGAAATCCAGTCTACCCCAGCAAGGACAACACGTGGGGCCACGTTCCTAACCAGGAGGCCAAAATACGGAACGTCCAGGGGCGAAAGAATGGGTTAACGCACCGGCTTCGGGGACGAAGCCTCTTGTAAGGGGGGGAGAGTGTAACACCCTGTGTTACGGCCCCTAAAACCAATTAATCTTTTAATCATTTACCCAAAAGAAAGGACTAAATTCCAATAATTAATTAGGAAAAGGCCAACCATAGTCCATGGGCCCTTATTCCTAAACCCAATCCCTAGTCCTAGAAGGAATAGAACTAACCCTAATTAGGGACTCTTAGGTATATAAATAGGGGGCATAGGAGACACCTAGAACCCACACCACAATAATCTCTCACCATACAAGAAGTTCCAAGAATCCCCCTAGGAGAAATCAAGAAAGAAGGAATCTTAAAGAAAGACCCTTCATAGCCAAGGAAATTAATTAAGGCTAAGAGGTAACCCATGTCTCAACAAAACCTATTTTCCTTGCTATAATTATCTTCTTTGGCTTCCTCTCTATACTTGTGTCTTGAAGAATCATTTATGATATTGATGATAAGTTCTTGATGATTGTGAGATGATTTTATGTGTGATCTTGATAATCTTGATGATGATAAGAGATTCTTGATGATTATGTGATGTTCTTGATGAATCTTGATGTTTTGATGATTAAAAGATGAACAATGATTTTATTGATTTGAATATGACTAGAGCCCTAGGTTAAAATTGGGAAATTCATATTGTGTTATTCTTGATATAATTGGGTGGGATTTCACATGTTCGGGTGTTGATCATGTTTAGAAGTCATGATAGCATATGTGCTATATGATTCTTGCATTTGATCCGTTAATTGTCTACGTGGTGTCATCAATTGGGTTTAAAAGTGTCTAAGCATGGTTTCGGGTTCCACAACGGATCTCGGGACGTTTATTTTGGTAAAAAGTCAGTGTGTGGTAGGTGGGGGTAGGGGGACCCGCCACCTACCCGCTGCCCAAAAAGGGCGTCGCCGGCAGCGGGCAGTCGGCGGGCAGGCGACTGCCCGCCGGGCACCCGCTGCCCGAAGACTGGTCGCCGGCGGGTGGCCTTCCGCCCACCGGCTACCCGCTGGAAATTGTCCACTTCGGGACTTCGGCTTCCCCGTTTGACGTTTCCCCGACCCTCGTGGTGTCCAAACGGACTCCGTTTCTCGTGCCTAAGTCTAGTTTGATGTATCGGGTACCGTTCGTAGGATAAATGAGTCTTATATATCGCATGCTAGTTGAATTGGTATCCCGTTGGCCTAGGTGAAAGAAGTATGAACCCCTTAGGATTATTCCAAGTATGTGGATGACCACGCATAGGTTTCGTTATACGTTTTCTCCCCTTTTCCCAATGTGATAGTGTGGGTTGCATGTGCTTGCTATGTGTTATGTGTGCATGATACCCCAATTTGGTTGCGATCAAATTGGTTATTCTTGGGCTGCGGTTCAGAAGCTGGCTGTGGTCAGAATTACACTCTCGGGCTGCGGTCCATCGTTTGGTTGCGATCAAACGTTTTACATGAGCTGCGGTTCATATTCCTGGCTGCGGTCAGATGATCACTCTTGGGCTACGGTCCACCGTTTGGTTGCGATCAAACGTCTTACATGAGCTGCAGTTCATATTCCTGGCTGCGGTCAGATGACTACTCTTGGGCTGCGGTCCACTGTTTGGTTGCGATCAAACATAAAGATGAGCTGTGATTCATCAGTCGGTTGCGATTGACCCCCTCGTATTGCGATACGAGGCAAGGTGCTGTGGGGCCGTGTCAGAGCTATATGCGCTGACCCTCATGTATGGGCATGCGATTGGTCCTGTGGCGCTACCAAAGTGTGCTTGTGTGTGATGAGATACGAATTGGAACGATGATATGAATGAGATGAAGTGAATCTGTGACCATAGGATATATGCTAGTATCTCTATATGCTTGATTATACTTGTTGAATGTGTTTATCCCTATCTGTCAAGTCTATTCTTGGTTTTAAAACTAGTGTCTCCTAAGTATATATCTTCCTGCTTCAAAATGGTTTTCGTATATCTATATATACCTATCTATAATGTATTTCAACGCGTTGGAGTGGGTTACCAGCATCTCTCGCTGAACAGATATATTTGGCTTTCAGGCACAGAGAAGTAGACACTGGAGCGCGCTAGAGATTTGGAGCGTAGAGTAGATAGTTTCCCTTTCGGCCTGCGTGCCATGCTTATGTATTTACATTATCGAGGATATTAGTTGGTTAGCCTGTGCACCTGGGTTCTCTAGCCCGGGTGTGGCATAGCACCCCGTACTCTACTATATTATGTTTTGGGATTTAATGAGAATTTACCTTTATTATATAAGTTTCAAAAGTTTTAAAATTTCAGGGACACACGGTGCATAGTAAAGCTGTCGTAGAGGTCCTTGGAATCAGTTTCAAATGTAATTTTTGTGAAACCCAAGTGTTTGGCTAGTAAGATGCCTTTTAATAGAGCCCACGTTTCGGCTACGAATGGAGAACAGACACCAATATTATACGTGAAGCCTGCCAACCATGACCTATTATTATCCCTGATTACTCCGCTGCAACTAGCTTTACCGGTATGAAGGTCAACCTAGCCATCCAGATTCATCTTAACAGCATCCTCAGGAGGTGCAGCCCAGCATAAACTCTTCCACGAGTTCCAGAAGTCACAATCACTCGTATTCCTTGATTTCGCGAAGGCTTTTAGCTGCCAGTTCGACTTGGGATTTGATCCACGCCACTTTGAATGTGATCGTTTTCTCCAAGTTGTTGAAGATTCTGTCGTTCCTCCACCTCCAAATCCACCAAAGTGTGGTAGCAAAGAGGGCTCCTTCATTACAAGGGGATTGCCAATATACTTGCCTTTGATGCCGCGTTGAAGCCAGTCTTTAAAGGGTAAGTGTGAAGTCGTAGATAAGGTTGGGAGAACACGCTGCAGAACCTCCGCTGCTGCTGGGCAGCTATGTTGTAACACCCCGAAATTTTTAACTCAGGTGCACAGGCTTACTTCTAGAATCCTCAAATAGTATTAATACATAAACATGGCACGCAGGCCGAAAGGGAAACTATCTACTCTATGCTCCGAATCTCTAGCGCGCTCCAGTGTCTAATCATCTGTGCCTGAAAGCCAAATATATCTGTTAAGCGAGAGATGCTGGTAGCCCACTCCAATGCGTTGAAATACAATACATATAGGCATATATATAGATATAAGAAAAAACCATTTCGAAGCATGAAGATATATCCTAAGAGACTCTAGCTTTTAAAACATGGAATAGACTCGACAGATTGGGATAAGCACAGTCGACAGTCATAACCTAGCATATACGATTTACTAGCATGTATCCTATGGTCACTATTTCATAACATTTATAGCATCAAACCAGCCATATCTCATCACATAGCATACTTTGATGGCGCCACAGGACCAATCGCATGCCCATACATGAGGGTCAGCGCATATAGCTCTGACACGGCCCCGCAGCACCCTGCCCCGTATCGCAACACGGAGGGGTCGATCGCAACCGACCGATGAACCGCAGCTCATCATAATGTTTGATCGCAACCAAACAGTGGACCGCAGCCTAAGAGTAGTCATCTGACCGCAGCCAGGAATATGAACCGCAGCTCATGTAAAACGTTTGATCGCAACCAAACGGTGGACCGCAGCCCGTGAGTGTAAATCTGACCGCAGCCAGCTTCTGAACCGCAGCTCAGGAATAACCAATTTGATCGCAACCAAATTGGGGTATCATGCACACATAACACATAGCAAACACATGCAACCCATATTAACACATTGGGAAGGGGGAGAAAACGTATAATGAAACCTATGCGTGGTCGTCCACATACTAGGAATATTCCTAAGGGGTTCATACTTCTTTCACGTAGGCCAACGGGATACCAATTCAACTAGCATGCGATATATATATAAGACTCAATTATCCTACGAATGGTACCCGAAACATCACACTAGACTCAGGCACGATAAACGGAGTCCGTTGGGACACCACGGGGGTCGGGGGAACATCAAACGGGGAAGCCGGGATCCCGAAGTGGGACAATTTCCAGCGGGTAGCCGGTGGGTGAAGGGTCACCCGCCGGCGACGAATTTCTGGGCAGCGGGTGCCCGGCGGGTAGTCGCCTGCCCGCCGGCTGCCCGCTGCCGGCGACGCCAAACCTGGCCGCGGGTAGGTGGCGGGTCCCTTACCCCCACTGACTCTTTTTCACAAATAACGCCCCGGGAACTTTTGTGGAACCCGAAACCATGCTTAGACACCTTTAAACGCAATCGATGACAACACGTAGACAATTAACGGATCAAAAGCAAGAAACATACGGCACATATCCTATCATGCTTTCTAAACATAATTGACACCCAAACATGTGAATTCCCACCCAATATATCAAGAATAACACCACACGAGTTTCAAGATACATCTTAGGGCTCTAATTATATTTAAATCATCAAGAACGCAATTCATCTTTTAAGCAACAATGTGATTTATCAAGAATATCACACAATCATTAGGAATCTAGGTTTATCAAGAATATCACACAATCATCAAGAATCTCTTCCATCATCAAGATTATCAAGATTACCCAAGAAATCATAACATCAATTATCAAGATCACACCATTAATATCATAACCGAATCATCAATACACAAGAATGTGGAGGGATGCCTAGAGGGAGATCATAGCTAAGAAAATAGTTTTTGTTGAGACATGGGTTACCTCTTAGCCTTAATTAATTTCCTTGGCTATGAAGGGTCTTTCTCTAAGTCTTCCTTCTTTCTTGATTTCTCCTAGGGGAATTCTTGGAGCTCCTTGTGTGGTGAGAGATTATTGTGGTGTGGGTTCTAGGTGCCTCCTATGTCCCATATTTATATATATCTAAGAGTCCTAATTAGGGCCCAAATACTATAGGCTTGCTAACTCTATTCCTTTTAGGACTAGGGGTTGGGTTTTTAGAGGTGAGGCCCACGGATCATGGTGGGCCTTTTCCTAATTAATTATTGTAATTTAATTCTTTCTTTGGATAATTGGTTAAATGATTAATTGGTTTTAGGGGTCGTAACACGGGGTGTTACATACGTAGCACATGCTGCGTATCTTCCACATCTGATGTACAAATGGAGCACTTATCACAGCTGGCAAGGCCACGTTTGACTCTGCTACTGTTGGTGAGGATTTTATCATGAGCTACTAACCAGATGAAAGTGCAGATCTTGTAAGGGACCTTTAATTTCTATATGGTATTCCATATGTTCGCTTGGACCTCTTCTGTTAGACCTAAGGCCACGTCGTATGCTGAGCTTACAGTTAGATCACCTGACACCTCATGCCTCCAGCCAATTGTGTCTGTGTCTTCGACATCGTCATTAATAACTATGGCCGACAGTTTCTCCAAGTATTCTACCGGCAGGAGGTCATCGAGATGATTCATCATCCACCCATAACTGGGATCCCAATAGCTAGATACTGGTCTGTACAGCTCGGGAAGGGGGAGCGTCTGCGACAAGCAATCTTTAAGAGGGTGATCCACGAGCCATTTGTCGAGCCAGAACAGGGTGTTGTTGCCGTTTCTAACCACCTTCTTAATCCCACTTTGGATTATATGTCGTGAGTTCAAAATGCCCCTCCAGGTGTGGGACATGTTCCTTTTTGGTTGCCAGGTTGAGCAATCATCAGACATAACTTAGTATTTGGATTTGAGTAGCCGTACCCATAAACTGTCATCTTCATGCAAAATCCTCCAACCAAGTTTGGCTATGAAAGCTTGATTCATCTGTTTTAACTTGCGGATGCCAAGGCCACCTCGTTGTTTGCTCAGCGTAACTGTATTCCAGTTAAAAAGATGGACCTTCCTTGATCCCTCCGAGCTCCCCCACAAGAAACTGCGTATTTGTATTTCATTGGAGTCCAAGATTCCCAAAGGTATAGGCAACGTTTGCATGGAGTAGTATGGTATGGTGGACAAAACAGATTGAGCTAACATGTAACGGCCCGCGAAGGAGAGAGTTTTTGATCTCCAGCCTGAAAGTCTAGATTGGACTCTCTCCAGAATGCCGGAGAAGGACTTGTAACACCCCAGATTTTCAGGATATTTAAAACTTATAAAATAAAGGTGAAATCTCATTAAATCCCAAACAGAGTGCGAGTGTACGGGGTGCTATGCCACACCTGAGCTAGAGAACTCAGGTGCACAGGCTAACTAACTAATGTCTCAATGATATGAATGTATAAACATGGCACGCAGGCCGAAAGGGAAACTAACTACTTCTATGTCCCAAGCTCTAGCGCACTCCAGTGACTTAATCTTCTGTGCCTGAAAGCCAAATATATCTGTTCAGCAAGGGATGCTGGTAACCCACTCCAACGCGTTGAAATACAATACGTATAGAGATATATATAGATATACGAAAACCATTTTGAAGCATGAAGATATATCCTACGAGACTCTAGCTTTTAAAACCGGGAATGACTCAACAGATAAGGCTAGACACAAGCAACAGTTATAACAAGCGTATACAACCCACAACAGGTAAGACAGATAAAGCTGAGCATAATTAATAATCATAACCCAACATAAACAATCCCCAGCATAAATCCCTTAGTCACATCCCCCAATATACTCATAAACACAACTCCTCCATATCTCATCACATAGCACACTTTGTTGGCGCCACAGGACCAATCGCATGCCCATACATGAGGGTCAGCGCATATAGCTCTGACACGGCCCCGCAGCACCCTGCCCCGTCTCACATTACGGAGGAGCCGATCGCAACCGACTGATGGACCTTTGTCCTACATAATATTTATATACCTGACCGGTCTTTACCAGCCTGGTTAACAGTTGGGATGGTTCTCAGTCCATTCAACTGCCCGTATAGTGGACCTTTGTCCTATATAATATTTATAAACCTGACCGGTCTCTACCAGCCTGGTTAATAGCCGGTATGGTTCTCAGCCCATCCGACTGCCCGTATAGTGGAACTTAGTCCTATATAATATTTATATACCTGACCGGTCTCTACCAGCCTGGTTAACAGCCGGTATGGTTCTCAGCCCACCCGACTGCCCGTATAGCCCGATTGATCTTAACCAACTCGGGGTTACATGCACACATAACACATAGCAAGTACATGCAACCCACATTAACACATTGGGAAGGGGGAGGAAACGTATAACAAAACCTATGCGTGATCCTTCACATGCTAAGAATGGTCCTAAGGGGTTCATACTCCTTTCACCTAGGTCAACGGGATACCAATTCAACTAGCATGCAATATATAAGACTCATACAACCTACGAACGGTACCCGAAACGTCAAACTAGACATAGGCACGATAGACGGAGTCCGTTGGGACACCACGGGGGTCGGGGAAACATCAAACGGGGAAGCCGAAATCCCTAATTGGGGTGCAAACCAGCGGGTAGCCGGTGGGTGAGGGATCACCCGCCGGCGGTAACAAGACCGGGCAGCGGGTGCCCGGCGGGCAGCTGCCCGCCCGCCGGCTGCCCGCTGCCGGCGTTGCCCAAGGAGGCCGCGGGTAGGTGGCGGGTCCCCTACCCCCACCTACCCCCCACTGACTCTTTTCATCAAGAAACGCCCTGGAAACCTTTGTGGAACCCGAAACCATGCTTGGACACTTTCAAACGCAATTGATAACGCACGTAGACAATTAACGGATCAAAATCAGGAAATAATCGGCACATAACCTATCATGCTTTTCTAAACATAATAAACACCCAATCATGCGAATTCCCACCCAATATACCAAGAATAATTCCATACGATACAACCTAGGGTTCTAATCACTTTTATGCCAACGAGAATACGATTCGTCTTCTAATTACAAGATCCGGTACAAATAACACATAAGTATCAAGAACGCCATACAATTATCAAGAGCAACATATAATTATCAAGAACAACATATAATTATCAAGAACAACATATAATTATCAAGAACTCCACGTAATCGTTAAGAACACCATAATTATCAAGAATCTCCCGATATCAAGATCACCCATAGAATTATCCCATCAGTCATCAATAATAACATCACAAATCATCAATACACAATAATATGGGGAAGTCCTACGGGGGAAATCATAGCTACGAAAATAGGTTTTGTTGAGACATGGGTTACCTCTTAGCCTTAATTAATTCCTTGGCTATGAAGGGTCTTTCTTTAAGCTTTCTTGCTTTCTTGATTTCTTCTAGGGGGATTCTTGGAGCTCTTTGGGGTGGTGGGCGTTATTCTTGTGGTGGGGGTTTCTAGGTGCCTCTTAAGTCCCCTATTTATATATTTAGGAGTCCTAGTTGGGAACTAATATTATGAGCTTGCTAATTCTATTTCTTTTGGGACTAAGGGTTGGGTTTAGGGATATGGGTCCGTGGACTATGGTGGGCCTTTCCTAATTAATTACTGTGTTTTAATTCTTTCTTTTGGGTAATTGATTAAATGATTTAATTGATCTTAGGGGTCGTACCACGGGGTGTTACACTCTCCCCCCCTTATGAGGGGCTTCGTCCCCGAAGCCCGGTGTGTTAATCCACTCTTTCACCCCCAGGCATCCCGCATATTGGCCTCCTGGTTAGGAATGCGGCCCCACGGTTTTGCCTTAGCTGGGGTAGACTGGGTTTCTGGTGGTTTGTGATAGAAGAGTTTTAGGTCTACCTTGGTCTCCTGCTCCTGAGCTGGATGCCCCGCGAGTGCCCAAGGTGGCCTCGATCGCTGCCACCCTCTGATCTAGTGCGCGTGTCGTACGGATCAGGGATGAGAATCCTTCTTCCATGATTTGGTTTTGTCGGTTGAGCTGCGCGAGTATGCGTTCATTAATTGAGCCCTCGTTTTGCTCCCTTGGATTTCCTCCTAATCGTGGTTGCACTGTTGGGTTGGGTTCGTCTTCCTCCTCCTGGTCCTCATGTCCCTCCAAACCCCCGCAGTCTTGCATGGCTCGTTTGAGCTTTTTGTTGGAGATGTCCAGCCGGTCGACCAATTCCCTTCGCTCTTCCTCGGGTTTTTGACAAATTTCTTCGAGGGTGAGGTAATGTCCCCCTTCGGTGTAGTAGATGTCGTTGCGGCGGAGGTTCTGGGCGTTAAAAACCATGCCATTTGCGGTCTTGACCTCGGTGTGGCTTAGGTCTACCCCCTTTTTCTCCATGATCCAACTTAGGATCATCCCGTAGGGTAGGCTAAGCCGGTTGTTTGACTTGCAGAATTCTATGTGTTTTAACATGAGTGCCGGCAGGTTGAACTTGATTTTATGTTTCAGGAGGTAAGCAAAGGTGCACTCTAAGCTTCCCACATCCTTGCTTTTGTTATTGATGGGCAAGAGGCTATTGGTTACAATCATAACCAATATCTTTTGCTCCGCCGATAGCCACTTTCGGTTTGGTCGAGTGGCCGAGGTGAACCCGTCCTCCTTTCCGAGTAGGTACCCGAGGTAGTCCTTGTACCCCGTGGTTTGGGTATCAATCCACCCCTTCCGGTCATAGTTGGACACACCCGTAGTGGTCAATTTCAAGAGCTTGGCCAAACGGCCTTCGGAAAGCATAATTTCCTTGCCACGGACCTTGGTGGTGATTTCTACTTTGTCACCTCGTTTGGTGGCCACAAGGTGTTGGTAGAATTCTTTCACCAAGTCGGGGTATGTATCCCCTTTGATGGCGAGGTAAGTATCTAAGAGCCCTTGATGTTTAAGCATATCGACCAATTCCGGAGAGAATTGGTCGGGTTCAAGTGCTTTACCTCCGATTATGGTGTAATCGGCATTGCTCCACTCCGGGGTTCGGATTCCGAGGGGTTTCTTTGGCATTTCGAGGGGCGTCACTTTTCCGGCGACTTTTTCCGGTGGGTCTCCGGCGTGATTCTCCGGCGAACCTTCTTCCGGCGATGGTTTTCGCGGCTTTCCGAGGGTGGCGACGGTGGGGCAGAGTCCAGGCGTCGGCTCGGTGAGGTGGGTGAGGGTCTCCGGTGGCGTGGGGCGTTGGTGGCAGCGGGTGGAGCTTGGGCAAGTGCCGGGTGGCGTTTTGGCGTTGCGGGCGGTCTCCGGGCGAGGTGACTGGGCGGTGGTGCAGCGGCGCAGGGTTGACGGAAGGGGGTCGGACGGCGGCGGCGTTCGGCTGGCGGTGGCGTGAGTGGCTGGGGGGTTTTCTTCGATGGGGTGCGGCGAGGAGAGTGAGAAAGAGTGGGGGGGGGGGGGGGGGAAGAAGGAGAAAGGGAAGAAGAAGAAGGGTTTTTGATTTGGGGATTTTGTGGGTTTTAGGGATTGTAGGGGCTTTAACAAGGGAGTGTTCCCTTAAGGTTTCAAGAAACGCCTTTAGTTTAGTGGTCAAGACCTTGGTCTTGTAAGTGGGAGGTCAAGAGTTTAATTCTCATTGGCAACACTAGGGCCCTTGTTTTTCTCCTTATTTCGGCTTCTAGTGGTGAGGTTTGGCTAGTTTGTAAATAGAACCGAATTATGAACTAATCTTTTATTTATAATATTTCCAAGTAATTAAGCTAAGTAAGTAATTCTACCACGAAGGTGATTACAAGAAATTGCCAACCTAACCTAGGCAGAATTCGTCTTCTTGGCTTTCTCCCGCGGGGTTTGCGTGGTCCTCGTCTTCTGGGCTTAGGTTCCCTTCCTCGAGATCGCCCTCGTTCCCGAGGTCGGCTTGAGTGCGGCTCATGACGAATATTTTTCCGGGAGTGCCGTAGTTTCCTTGATGAGTGGTGCCCCCATGTTGTCCCATGGTGGTAGTGCGTGGCCTTTGGGGTTGGGTGCAAAGGAAGGCCTTGTGTCCTTCTTCTCCGCAGTTGAAGCATCACAAGGGTTTTGCCCATGCAATCCTTGCCTCTATGGTTCTTGTTGCATTTCGGGCAAGGAAAGCCCCTGGTGCTAGTGTCGTTGTTCTCCCGAGGTGGCCTTTTGTTGGTCGGGTTGCAGGGTCTCGTGTTGGTGTCGCTTCTTGTTCTTTTTACTGGTGGCGCCCTTCCTCCGGGGCTCCTCTTCCGCATTTGCTCCTGAACCCCGCGTTGGAGTAGTTGGATTCGGTAGAGATTGGCGGCACTGGAGTAAGCCTCGTTGAGAGTCCGAGGTCTGCTTACCACTAGTGCTTTTTGGGCTTTAAAGTTGAGGCCCGATACGAATCTCTCTATTTTGGTTACCTCGGTGGGGAAAAGTTCGGGTGCGAAGCGTGCTAGTTCAAGGAATCGTTTGTGGTATTCCATAACGGTAGCTGTCCCTTGTTTCAGATGGAGAAACTCCTCGTACATGGACGCTCTCACGTGTGTTGGGTAGAACCTCTCTCGTAGTCGTGTTTTGAGTTGTTCCTAGTTGAACCCCGGTTCTTGTTGGTAAGTGGGACCCTCGTGGATCCACCAGAGGTCGGCCTCGTGTCCGAAGTATAACGAGGCTATCTCCACGCGGCGTTCTTCTGGGCATTCCACTAACCCGAGGATTTTGTCAAGGGTTCGGATCCATTCTTCCAGAATTACGGGATCCTCCTCTCCTGAGAATGTGGGTGGTCGGTGGTTAGAGACTTGTCGGGCGAAGTCGGTGTTCGCGTTCGACGGAGGTAGTGGGGGCCTGTCGTTGCGGAGAGCTACGTTGCTTAGTGCTTGGGCGACTTGTGTTAGTTGTTGTAGTGTTTGGGTTAGGGGGTCGTGCGCGGCGGGTTTTGGAGTCCTTGATTGTCTTCTGTTGGGTGCCATGATGTCGTCTTCCTGGGTCAATGTTTATAAGAATGTTAAATTGGGGCTTGGTGTCCTTCTTTGTGATAATGGGGGGAAAGTTTTCTCCAGGTAAGGGAGTTTATGTGTAGGTTTCACAATCTCACCGCGTGTCCTAAGTTTCCTGAATCTTATGTTCCTAGATACTTTAGAGTTCGAGCCTATTGTCTTAAAGTCCGGTCTTAAGAGTCTTATCCTAGGGTCAAACTTAGGCTCTGATACCAACTATAACACCCCAGATTTTCAGGATATTTAAAACTTATAAAATAAAGGTGAAATCTCATTAAATCCCAAACAGAGTGCGAGTGTACGGGGTGCTATGCCACACCTGAGCTAGAGAACTCAGGTGCACAGGCTAACTAACTAATGTCTCAATGATATGAATGTATAAACATGGCACGCAGGCCGAAAGGGAAACTAACTACTTCTATGTCCCAAGCTCTAGCGCACTCCAGTGACTTAATCTTCTGTGCCTGAAAGCCAAATATATCTGTTCAGCGAGGGATGCTGGTAACCCACTCCAACGCGTTGAAATACAATACGTATAGAGATATATATAGATATACGAAAACCATTTTGAAGCATGAAGATATATCCTACGAGACTCTAGCTTTTAAAACCGGGAATGACTCGACAGATAAGGCTAGACACAAGCAACAGTTATAACAAGCGTATACAACCCACAACAGGTAAGATAGATAAAGCTGAGCATAATTAATAATCATAACCCAACATAAACAATCCCCAGCATAAATCCCTTAGTCACATCCCCCAATATACTCATAAACACAACTCCTCCATATCTCATCACATAGCACACTTTGTTGGCGCCACAGGACCAATCGCATGCCCATACATGAGGGTCAGCGCATATAGCTCTGACACGGCCCCGCAGCACCCTGCCCCGTCTCACATTACGGAGGAGCCAATCGCAACCGACTGATGGACCTTTGTCCTACATAATATTTATATACCTGACCGGTCTTTACCAGCCTGGTTAACAGTTGGGATGGTTCTCAGTCCATTCAACTGCCCGTATAGTGGACCTTTGTCCTATATAATATTTATAAACCTGACCGGTCTCTACCAGCCTGGTTAACAGCCGGTATGGTTCTCAGCCCATCCGACTGCCCGTATAGTGGAACTTAGTCCTATATAATATTTATATACCTGACCGGTCTCTACCAGCCTGGTTAACAGCCGGTATGGTTCTCAGCCCACCCGACTGCCCGTATAGCCCGATTGATCTTAACCAACTCGGGGTTACATGCACACATAACACATAGCAAGTACATGCAACCCACATTAACACATTGGGAAGGGGGAGGAAACGTATAACAAAACCTATGCGTGATCCTTCACATGCTAAGAATGGTCCTAAGGGGTTCATACTCCTTTCACCTAGGTCAACGGGATACCAATTCAACTAGCATGCAATATATAAGACTCATACAACCTACGAACGGTACCCGAAACGTCAAACTAGACATAGGCACGATAGACGGAGTCCGTTGGGACACCACGGGGGTCGGGGAAACATCAAACGGGGAAGCCGAAATCCCTAATTGGGGTGCAAACCAGCGGGTAGCCGGTGGGTGAGGGATCACCCGCCGGCGGTAACAAGACCGGGCAGCGGGTGCCCGGCGGGCAGCTGCCCGCCCGCCGGCTGCCCGCTGCCGGCGTTGCCCAAGGAGGCCGCGGGTAGGTGGCGGGTCCCCTATCCCCCACTGACTCTTTTCATCAAGAAACGCCCCGGGAACCTTTGTGGAACCTGAAACCATGCTTGGACACTTTCAAACGCAATTGATAACGCACGTAGACAATTAACGGATCAAAATCAGGAAATAATCTGCACATAACCTATCATGCTTTTCTAAACATAATAAACACCCAATCATGCGAATTCCCACCCAATATACCAAGAATAATTCCATACGATACAACCTAGGGTTCTAATCACTTTTATGCCAACGAGAATACGATTCGTCTTCTAATTACAAGATCCGGTACAAATAACACATA
This sequence comes from Ipomoea nil, assembly GCF_001879475.1. Taxonomy (NCBI): domain Eukaryota; kingdom Viridiplantae; phylum Streptophyta; class Magnoliopsida; order Solanales; family Convolvulaceae; genus Ipomoea; species Ipomoea nil. Next base: position 91,398 of record NW_017617070.1, read on the forward strand.
AGTATCAAGAACGCTATACAATTATCAAGAGCAACATATAATTATCAAGAACAACATATAATTATCAAGAACTCCACGTAATCGTTAAGAACACCATAATTATCAAGAATCTCCCGATATCAAGATCACCCATGGAATTATCCCATCAGTCATCAATAATAACATCACAAATCATCAATACACAATAATATGGGGAAATCCTATGGGGGAAATCATAGCTACGAAAATAGGTTTTGTTGAGACATGGGTTACCTCTTAGCCTTAATTAATTCCTTGGCTATGAAGGGTCTTTCTTTAAGCTTTCTTGCTTTCTTGATTTCTTCTAGGGGGATTCTTGGAGCTCTTTGGGGTGGTGGGCGTTATTCTTGTGGTGGGGGTTTCTAGGTGCCTCTTAAGTCCCCTATTTATATATTTAGGAGTCCTAGTTGGGAACTAATATTATGAGCTTGCTAATTCTATTTCTTTTGGGACTAAGGGTTGGGTTTAGGGATAAGGGTCCGTGGACTATGGTGGGCCGTTCCTAATTAATTACTGTGTTTTAATTCTTTCTTTTGGGTGATTGATTAAATGATTTAATTGATCTTAGGGGTCGTAACATGGGGTGTTACAGGACTGGTTTTTTAATCTGCCGTGAATTGATGGCACTCCCAAATATTTTCCGGGATCCTCTACTTTGGTAAATCCTATCATGTTGGTGATTGTCTCCTGGATGTTGAGGGGGGTGTTCTTTGAGAAAAATATGGATGACTTCTGAAGATTGATATATAGTGAAAGGTTCCCGTGCGGTTGAATGCTTCCCGTGCGGATGTGCGGTGGATTAATGTGCGTGAGATTTGTACTCAATGTGCATGAGTGTTGTGTTTAATGTGCCTGAGATTTGTACTTAATGTGCGTGAATGTGTAAAATGCAGCATAAAATATTGATGTCAGCTTCTTCCCCATCCCCAGTAGCCATTTGCCCCCTCCCTGATGATGATGAATCGGAGGCGAGCTATGGTGGTTAAGAATCAAGGGAATAATACAACATAAATTCACACTTTGCTGCTGTGCAAATTTTACTGTGCGTGCGTCATTTATATAAACATTCAACTGCATTGAAAGTAGCTGATAATCCAAAATCCATGGCTAAATTGAAGGAAGAAGTAACAAGAAGTTTGGGCGTTAATGTGCGTGAGTTTCTGTTCTGCTTCCTTCTAAGCTCGTAATTCTGAAATACTCACGCACATTAAGCACAAATCCCACGCACATTAAACACAATACTCAGGCACATTAAGTACAAAACTCACGCATATTAACATGACGCACATTAAGTACAAATCTCAGGCACATTGAGTACAAATCTCACGCACATTAAGTATAAACCATATATATATATATATATATATATATATATATATATATATATATATATATATATATATATATATATATATATATATATATATATATATATATATATATATATGCTCCGGATCCCATGAGGTCACTTAGATGGATGAGATTATGAGGCCTCATCTCATCCATTAAATCATTACATATAAAGGGGTAAGATTGAAAGAGATTTGTTATGCATTTAAGGTAGTAGTCTATGCATAAGGGTGAATAAGTAATTGTAATATTGGAGCTATTTATGGTTAAAAATAAATTGAATATATTCCAGGCAAAGGATCAATTGATTATGGGATAGAATTATATATTAATGGCAACAAATTAGTATTAATATTGTGAGAGTTGAATTAAAGCATCCGTAATCAGGAACAAAGTGCACAGTGGTTTCTCAAGGACACAGTGATGGAGCAAATGGTTAGAGGTATGTGCACCCGTATTAGAACTGCTTTTTGGCTTTTCGTATGTCTGTGCATATAATATGTTAAGTCTGTGCGTTGCATATCCGAAGTGTGTGCAGTTAATTTCACGTGTGTCTAGTGAGCGCATGAGGAAGGAATTTAATACAAATCACATTACGTTTAGTATGTACCGCACGAGTTTTAAAAAGTTGAATAGGCAATCAGACATTGTGTTTTGATATGATATGTGGTTAGGTAACGAGACATTGGTGGAAAAAACATGGTGGAATTTTGTATTAGAATATTCAAGTGAGGTTGATGCTTGTGCAAGTTTGAGGGTTAGCCTTTGTGAGTGAATTGCTTAGCCTAAGCAAGTAGGACACAAAAGGCTATTACCGTTATATTCTCAGCCTGTGCATGCTAGGTTTTATCCATGTGCAAGTTAGAACTTTAGGCTGTGCAACTGAGTGGTAAAAAGTTGAAAAGGCAATCAGACATTGTGTTTTGATATGATATGTGGTTAGATAACGAGACATTGGTGGGAAAATTATGGTGGAATTTTGTATTAGAATATGCAATTTAGGTTGATGCTTGTGCAAGTTTGAGGGTTAGCCTTTGCGAGCGAATTACTTAGCCTAAGCAAGTAAGACACAAAAGGCTATGAGCGTTATATTCTCAGCCTGTGCATGCTAGTTTTTAGCCATGTGCAAGTTAGAACTTTAGGCTTTGCAACTGAGTTTGTTAGCGAGTGCAAGTTACAACTAAGCAATTATTAACGACTGAGTTTGTAATTAAAAATAATACATGGCAGCCAGCTAACAAGGTAACCGTTTGAGAACTTGTAAAACTGGGAAATGGAAAAAATTGCATAGTATTGATCAGTTTAGGGATTTAATTGTAAGTTTTTTGAGTTGAGTGACTCAATTGTAGGTTTGTGTGCACTTCGGTGGCCTATTTGACCCTTATTCTTAATTTATCCCAATGCACCCACCACAAAACACATGCACACACCTAGGTCATTCAGACTTCTACCTCCAATTAAATCCAGACACTCCTCCCTAATTAATTTTCACAATATTCTTCCATACTCCGTACAAGCTCTGTATACCAAGAATACAAGTCCAGAACACCACCAACAAACAGTTTAAAATAAATGCACATGTCATACCACACCTATGCAACCACCAAGTTCACAAAAAGCAATACAATTCTGAAGTAAAATAAAAAAGCAATCAAATACTCCGTAATATTTAACAAATTACAACTCAAAACTTTTGTAATAGTACAAGAATTTACTAATATAATAATTTCAAGCACATTAATAATTAATAAGACAATAATAACAAAATGAGATATAGTGGGGCATTGATCTATTGAAATGCTTTAGTGCATGACGCCACAAAACTTTTGATGGGCTATCTACCGCAACATTTGGATTCCCATCACCATTGTTTCCTGAAAATACCAAGCTTAATGCACAAACAACAAAAATGGTCCAAAACACAAACATATAAAGTGCACAGGTCATAATTAATGTTAACTTAGTGTGCATCATATTCCACTACGCACACACGCCTTGACTATCCTGTACACAGCAAATGCGATAGTGCACACCGCACACACCTCACAGCTGATTCGCACGTACCACATATTTGATGCACACACCAAATTCACCAATGCAACCATTGCACAACACACATGCACACAACTAAGTCATTCAGACTTCTACATAAAATTAAATGGCTCCCCTCCTAACTTCCACAAGATTATTCCATACTCCATATAAGCTTTGTATACCATAGTTTGCAAGAAAAAAATTAAAATTAAAATTAAAATTAAATCCGGAAACAGAAAGTTTGCAAGGAAAAAAAAATTAAAGCATATGCAAATAGCTAGAATTAATAGACCTACTAACTTAAAAAATTATAATGATGACATTTGCAACAAATCTAAATTTATAATGATGACAGAAAGTTGGACCCATAGACCTTTTAAACTAAAAATTTAGAGAAGAATTAATATTACCATGATTGAATGACCAATTTAATAATGATGATATTTGCATCTGAATAATAAAAAATGGATAAATCTGGTCATTAGTTAATCACAGTTAATTCATTGATCAAAACTAATGTTTATAGTTTATTCAACAACTAAATTTCATGCGATGTATGTACATGTGTTTTCTTCTCAGCCAAACATCATACGCACAGTTTGAAGAAAAAAAACATTAAAATTCAAGCAAAATCACTAGACCTCTGTTCATAATAAGCACACCCCTACATCACCAACGAACCTCCCACAAAACACACACGCACCCACCAGAGAAAAATAGACTCCTAAGAAAAGCCAGTTTATTAAAAAGGAACAAAAAAAAAACCTAAGAATCCTGGAGACAAAACCCTACCGTGATTCTCAATTAATGGAGCACTGCCGACAACTGCCGTCGCCAGAATACGAACATCACTGGCGGCAGAAGCTGACAATGTCGGACTCCATGAAACACTGGCGAGCGCCGAGCGCCGACCAGAAACCAACCCTACCCAACACACCAAATCCATCGTGCGACCGGTAACACTCGAAGAAAAACACCCCACCCACACCCACCGGACTTATCTGCAAAGCAACCCCCCACCGCGCCTAAAACTGCCATCCAGGACGACATGCACCACAAAACACACCCAAAAATACGCGACCCACACCAAAAGCAACACCACAGCACAGAAGCAATACCTGTAATGCCGCCGGAAGACGCCGCCCTCAGCCGCTTGGAACTCCGGTTCGAAGAGCCCGCCATGCCGAATGCTATACCTTTGTGCAAGAACGGACCACCGTGAAACGCTTGGAAAAGAAGGAAGAAACGAAGAAGATGAGCAGTCGGGGAGAATAAAACGGAAAGAAGAATAAGCGACGGTTGGAATGGAAAGAGATGGCACACATAATAAAATCCAATTACGACCATAATTATCAACGCACAAGCCCATAAAGTATGCAATTAAATTAATGTAAATAAATATAACCTAATAAAGACACAATTAAAAAGACAACAACCCCCCCCCCACCCACCCACCCACAATGAGAGCACGTGCCCATAATGCCTCATCCATCTCATCCGTCCAACACCCCAAATAGACACACAAGATCAAACCTCACCACCTTACCTGTCAAAGGTAACCTCGCCAGATTCAATATATATATATATATATATATATATATATATATATATATATATATATATATATATATATATATATGTATATGTGTGTGTGTGTGTGTGTGTGCGTGTGTGTGTGTGTGTTAAAGTTCCAGTGCGGGTGAATATTTTTCTTGCGGTTGTGCGGGTGATTAATGTGCGCGAGTTTTGTACTTAATATGCATGAGTTTTGTACTTAATGTGCGTAATGTGCGTGAGTTTTGTACTTAATGTGCGTAATGTGCGTGAGTTTTGTGCTTAATGTGCGTGAGTGTGTACTTAATGTGATTTGTTGTTGAAACTCTAAAGTGCATGAGATTTATTCTTAATGTGCGTGAGTTTTGGGCTTACTGTGCGTGAGTCGTGTGCTTAAGGTGCGTGAGTTTATACTTAATGCGCGTGAGTGTGTACTTAATGTGAGTTGTTTTTAAAACTTAAGGTGCGTGTGCTTTTGTGATTAACATGTGTGAGACTTGTGCTTAACATGCGTGAGACTTGTACTTAACATGTGTGAGGCTTGTGCTTAACATACGTGAAGTTTGTGTGCTTAATGTGCGTGTGTTGTGTACTTCAAGTGCGTCAGATTAATGCTTAACGTCCGTCTACCCGCACAATCGCACGGGAAGCCTCAAATGCACTTGATCCCTTCCATACATACATACATACATACATACATACACACATATACATATATATATATATATATATATATATATATATATATATATATATATATATATATATATATATATATATATATATATATATATATATATATATATATATATATATATATAAGAACTCATATGTGGTCATGTCATTAGGTGTGGCGGTGTGGTCGTATCTGTGTCGTTGAATCAATTTAATCTAAAGGCAATGGCTAATTCTGAGAATTTAAGGATTTTAGCGCGTTTTGGTAAGTGGGGTGTTATGGTAATTACAGTGGCCATTTATAACGGCTGGGTTCCCGAAATACACCAACAGTGTTAACAACATGCACCAATAGTGTAATAAAACACACCACAGTGAAATACACCAATAGTGTATTCCCAAACACTGTATGATGTATTTATTCATATCTAATGACGTGTTTTTGGTGATGCATACCGAATTTGTGTATTTTTTTATATGCATTTCATAACATGGATGATGTATATTTGTATAATAATCGGTGCGGCTGCACTGACCACACGGGAAGGCGTTGCCGGACCAGAACTTGGCACCAATGGAAATCTACAAATACACATGCAGAGTAAGTCTAATAATGCACTAATTATACAAATAAAACACACAACACTGTGATTTTCCTTATTCCAGTGCCCTATGACGAGTTTACCCTTGCAGTTCGCTGGGTAAGAGAACGTGCGCGAAAATACTGAAAGAATCTTGATTAATGTGATTAATTGGATCTATCTAATCTAATGACCTGTAATTGACCATATGACCCCACCTAACAACATGTTTACACTTGATCTCCCATATATATAGAAAACTAACTTTCAGAATGCAGAAACTAGTTAATATATACATTTTGGAGGGATACGCTCCCAGGTTTGCGGAACAATATGCGAACCAACAGACTTAGCTATAGTATGGGCGCTTTGCTTCGCAGTGAGCACCAGTCTAGCCTCTGTGGTTCATGTTCAGTTGAGTTACCATGATTTACATCCTCTCAAATGCTCTGCCGGGTCGGAGTGTGGGGAGCCCTTAGGGTTGGGGTTCAGCCTTTTAGAAGAATGAAAAAGAGTCTAGTTCCTCCCAAATGCTTTGTCGGGTCGGGGTGTGGGGGCCCTTAGGGTTGGGGTTCAAACTTTTGGAAGAATGAAAAAGAGTCTAGTGCCCGCATGGGCAGCTCAACTGGTCATAGAGGTAAAAGTTGGAAAGAATGACCAGGGATTATCAAGTCTCACCAGCGGCAGTGTGGGAACAACCTCTCAAAGTGAGGGGGGCTCCTTGTGCGCAATAAGCAAAGGTCTAACCTCTGCTATTCATATTCAGTTGAGTTACCATAATTTACATCCTCCCAAATGCTCTGCCGGGCCCAATAAAAAAGAGTCTAGTGAAGCAAGAGCATGGTCAATTGTCTCAGCTTCTTCGTTGCAACATGAATTTGTGTACTTAAATTAAGCAACTATAAGCTAGAGTTCAATTTAAAATTCTTAATATATTATTTTTATATAATTGAAAAATAAGGAATAACAACAGTGACATAAGTTTCTTTAAATATTTAATAGCAATAGACAAAATAAATAAATAAATAAATATTTTCTCTCCTATTTTAAATACAATAAAATTTTTAGTCATCAATCATATAATTAGCTTCTTGGTTTAAACTAATTAGCTATAAACAACCTGTATTAATTTACCTACTTTTGATCATTTGTCAATTAAAATTATAAGATGTGATTTAACTATTTAGTATACACTATTTGATAATGACTACGAGTCTCATCATCCATCAAAAATGAAATTATCAAAGAACCCTTAGGATGACGTTAAAAAGTTTCAACTTGAGTGCTGATGTTCGGCAAATTATATCGTGCACCGCGGTGCATAATCGCATCAAAACGACGTCGTTTTATTTAATGAAAAGAAACGACATCCATTTCGCGTTGTTCCGCGCCGTTCCGTAAAAAATAACTTTGTTCTTCAATTTCATTTTGTATACACTGCAGTTTCAGTTTAACACAACTACAATTTCATTTCGATATAACTACAGTTTCATTATACATTCAAATATGTGAAAATGTTATTTAATATTATTTTATATACACTATAGTTTCATTAAAACACAACTACATGATCATTTCGATATAGTTACAGCTTCATGGTACAATATACACTCAAATATGTTAAATGTTATTCAGTTTTATTTTATATACGACACTGCAATTTTATTTTACCACAATTACAGTATCATTTTGATATAACTGCAGTTTCATTTTATAATATAAAAATAATACGTAAGGTAGTGTCGGTTTAGATACACAGTAGTGTCAGTTGGTAATTAACATACAAAAAATACCCGTTCCGTTAATACTAACAGCGCACCATTTCTTTACTTAAAGAAACGGTGATGTTTCGATCGCGGTGCACGTGCACCACAGTCCACCATATAACGACCCCTGATGTTCCTATAATTTGATTCGTAGATTTTTACGGTTCATACTTCTTTTTTTCTAATTTTAAAAGAGTAAATACCTAAAATGGTCCCTCGACTATAGCTAAATTCACAAATTGGTCCTCGACTTTCAATTTCAATCAATTAAGTCCTTAACTTTGCAATTTTGACACGATTTGGTCCTCCATCTATTTGACCATTTGTTGACCTTGATCGATGATCTCCAGAAGAACCTTCAGCTCTCGTCGGAGCACGTGGAGGCCTCCAGGATGATGTTGCACCGATTCGGAAACACGTCGTCTTCTTCGCTCTAGTACAAACTCAACTACATTGAATCTAAAGGGAGGATGAAGAAAGGCGACCGGATTTGGTAGATTGCTTTCGACAGTGGATTCAAATGTAACAGTGCGGTATGAAAATGCGACCGGAACCTTAAAAACCCGACGATGGACCATGAAATTACATATATATCCTCAAAAGTCACAGTCAACAAACGGTCAAACAGACAGAGGACCAAATTGTGTTAAAATTGCAAAGTTAAGGACTTAATTGGTTGAAATTGAAAGTCGATGACCAATTTGTGAATTTAGCTATAGTCGATGGACTATTTTGGATATTTACTCATTTTAAAATTAAAAATGGCGTAAAATAGAAATTTTGAACACCATAACGGTATTACTTGTGTAGTTATTAAGCAACAATAGAGTACCGTTTAATTTGAAATTCTTAAAATATTATTTTTATATAATTGAAAAACTAACACTTAATTTCTCTTGTGAATTATAACAGTGACATAAATTTAGCCTTCAAATATTTTATAGCTAATGATAAACAAATAAATATTTTCTCTCCTATTTCAAATTCAATAAAGTTTTCAATCAACCATATAATTAATTATCTTCTTGGTTTCAATTGGTTAATTAACAATCAAAACTAGTTTACCTTATTGTGGTAATTTGCATAATTGCATACTAGGATCGAAATGTAATATCTATCCAGTATATACACCCTCAAATAGTGACAATGAGGTTCTCCCATCATTTAACCAAAAAAATAATCAAAGAACTTTTACTTTTTTTAAGTATTAAAATCATATACAATTTCAAAATGAGTTAATATCATATATGGTCCTCCAAATATGGTGGTTTTGCCACATTTAGTCTTAAATTTTTAAGTTAACTACCCGTAGTCTTTCAACTTTCAAATTGTTACCACCCGTGGTCTAAGTTTACCCTATGGTCCTTTCAACTTTCAAAATTTAACCAGTTGTAGTCTTCCTAAATGGACCATAGGTTGTTAAAATGTCATAATTGAATAACTATATATGAGTGACTAACTTGAACCAGGTCATAACAAATTAAAAATTCATTTGAAAATTATCAATTATTACTAAAACTTTGTTGCCAAAATATTAGGAGCTAAAATAAATGCTAAATTAGAATGCGGTTTCCCTATTCAAGGGGCTTTCGAATTCCGAAATCATAACAAGTTGATCTTCACGCTCTTAGAATCTGGAACCCTTACATATATATATATATATATATATATATATATATATATATATATATATATATATATATGGTGACCACTCCACCTCCTTAAGCCCTGCTTTGCTCTCTTCCATGGCGATGGATATCGGCATTGTGGAGTACGTCAACGGTTTCCATGATATCTATAACGTTCATTTCTCCGGCGAGTGTATCAGAATGATACGAGTATATCCACAGTAGAAGAAGGTGAAAATCAAGAATTGGGAGAAAGAAAAGAAACAACCCATGCTACTATGCCAAGGAGAAAACGAAGGAAACCGGCATGGATGGTTGATTACATTTGTTAGACTAATTTTATTTGTAATAGGATACATTAGTTTAGTCCTAATACATTATTATATCATATTAATTAGGAATCATAGTCCTAAGCATAATAGGAGTAACTTAGTATATAATCACCCTGCATGCTAGGGGGAAAGACATGCGAATTATTATTATCTTTTTTCTTCTCTACTCTCATCTTCCTTCTCTGAAATCTCTCTCTCTCTATCTCTCCCTCTCTCTCTCTGATTTTTCCCCTCCCCTAATTCCATCTTTGGAGTCTGCACCCACTCAAAGCGGTGCCGGCTTGATACGGGTTCGTATCAATTGGTGCTTTCATTGCATCGAACTCATCTTTCTTGTTCTTTTACACACTCAAAACTGTAATCCTACTTCATTATGTCAGACAACCAATCCACATCAACAACTCGTCCTTGGGAGCAGGCAATTGCCGAATTTCAAAAAAATTATGATAGACAAACTGTTACAAATCACCAACTCATTCAACAACTCATTACCTCCGTGTCACGAATGGAAACGATGGTAACAACAAATAAAAATGCAGCAGTGCAACCTCAAACACATGGAATTTTAGGGCCTCCATGTGATAATCATCTACAACCATCTTTGCAACCGGAGAGTGGCCAAGGGACTCAACGATTTCATATGAAACTTGAGTTACCTCGCTTTGATGGCTCAGACCCTCATGGTTGGATATTTAGAATTCAAGAATATTTTGATTTTTATGATACACCCGACACACAGCGATTGCGAATATCAGGATTCACAATGGAAGGGATTGCTTCTGGGTGGTATCAATGGATGAAAAGGAATGGAATGTTAACTACATGGAAGGAATTTTTACAGAATATCACAAAGCGGTTCGGCGAGTCTCGTTTTGAGGATTCCCAAGGAAAATTGTCAAAATTGACACAGCAAACCACAGAAGATCCAATCTTAGAAGAAGAAACCATAGTGCATGAGCAAGATGACATAATCGCATGAGATATTTCCAGTCTAAACTCATTGGCAGGCCCGGTTAATCCCAGATCACTTAAACTTTTGGGAGAAGTTAATGGCCGAAAGTTACAGATTTTAATAGATAGTGGCAGCACCCACAACTTTGTGCAACCCAAAATTGCTGAGCAATTAAAGTTACATACTTTGAAGGTCACACTAAGTGGCACAACATTGAAGAGAAGCACATTATACCATCCACAGACTGACGGGCATACAGAAGTAATGAATCGAGTATTAGAGCAATACTTAAGGGCTTTTACTCACATCAAACCAACCAATTGGACGTCATACTTGGGATGGGCAGAATTTTGCGGCAATACAAGACCACCACCCACCTTAGCACTGTATACAAAAGACACACCAACAGTGCAAGCACTAGATGAATTATTGTTGGATCGTGACAAATTGATAAGGCCACTGAAACACAATCTTCGGGAAGCTCAGCATCGCATGGCCCAAAAAGTCAATGCCAAAAAAAGCAAAATGAAATTTTCAGTAGGAGATAAGGTTTGGCTTCGTCTACAACTATATAGACAGATATCAATAGCACGTAGAAACTCTAAACTAGCACGACGCTATTATGGTCAATTCAACATCTTGGAAAAAATATGGGAAGTTGCATACCGCCTCAAGCTACTACCACAAGCAAGAATTCATTCAGTATTCCATGTCTCACAACTCAAGAAACACATAGGAACTGAAGAAAATATAGAGGTCCAATTACCAGAACAAATTGTGGGCCGATCACCAATTTCAGCTCTACTTGCACTCTGTGGGGAACAGAATGTTCTAAAAAATGGAAAAATACAACGCCAAGTCTTAGTGCAATGGTTAGATAGTAGTCCAGAAAACGCCACTTGGGAAGCTGCCGAGGAAATGGAACGATGGTGCCCGAATCTCCACCTTGAGGACAAGGTGGTCGTCGAAGGGAAGGGGAGTGATACGAGTATATCCACAGTAGAAGAAGGTGAAAATCAAGAATTGGGAGAAACAAAAGAAACAACCCATGCTACTATGCCAAGGAGAAAACGAAGGAAATCGGCATGGATGGTTGATTACATTTGTTAGACTAATTTTATTCGTAATAGGATACATTAGTTTAGTCCTAATACATTATTATATCATATTAATTAGGAATCATAGTCCTAAGCATAATAGGAGTAACTTAGTATATAATCACCCTGCATGCTAGGGGGAAAGACATGCGAATTATTATTATCTTTTTTCTTCTCTACTCTCATCTTCCTTCTCTGAAATCTCTCTATCTCTATCTCTCCCTCTCTCTCTCTGATTTTTCCCCTCCCCTAATTCCATCTTTGGAGTCTACACCCACTCAAAGCGGTGCCGGCTTGATACGGGTTCGTATCACAGAACCTTGGTGACCCACGAACCCAGAAAGGTCGTGGAATGGATCTCCGAGATCGAGTACATCCATCGCCACCGTCTCAGCCGCCTCATCGTCGGCCTCGACGTAGAGTGGCGCCCCAGTTACTCGCCACGGCGGAACCCGGTGGCGACTCTCCAGCTCTGCGTGGGCCGCCGTTGCCTGGTCTTCCAGCTCCTGTACTGCAGCCGCCGCAGCATCTCGGACAGGCTCGTCAGATTCCTGGGCAACCCGGGCTACAGCTTCGTCGGCGTCGGAATCAAAGACGACTTGAAGAAGCTGGAGGGAGACCACGGGTTGTTGGTGACGAACGCGGTGGAGTTGCGGGCCCTTGCGGCGTACGAGTCGGGGGATGCGTCTCTGAAGAATGTTGGGTTGAAGAATATGGCGAGGATTTATCTCGGCGCGGAGATGGAGAAGCTGAAAAGGGTGACGATGGGGGAGTGGGATCGAGGGGTTCTTACCACGGAGCAGATTCAGTATGCCTGCATTGATGCTTTCGTCTGTTTCGAGATTGGCAGGATTTTGAAAGCTTCTGCTCATTAGAGCTAGCTAGCTAGTAGTGAGGGGCACTCTCAATAGTTGGGATTTTTTCCCATTTTTGTGTGGGACCCAATATTCACATCATTATTTATTATCTTATTCAATCACAAAATTTTTTCTTTCCACTAATTTTAAATTTTTTCACAACTCTTTTGTGGATCCACCACTTACTTTACTATATTTTAATTATTATTTTTTATTTATTATCATTATAATTTATAAAAATTAAAATTACAATTATTATTTTTATTATATTTAAATTAAACATATCAAAATTTAAATAATTTTATAATTATAAATGTTTTAATGTATCTACATTTAGTTGAAATGATAATTATAAAATTAAATTACTAATAAATATAATATTTAAAATTAAAATTATATACTATATGACTAAAATAGATTATATAAACAAAAATTAATTTTATTAAAAAAAAAAAAAAAACTAGCAAAGCTATATGAAGATGCCCCATATATTTGTTGTGCAAGCTGACCTCTAAACAATGCCTGACAAAAGACTTAAACTTGCAGGAGGAAGAAATGTTTAAAAGCTCGCATTCCCACCCAAGAAGATTTTATTGTTCTAAAAGTTGGTGATGAACCCCTTATTGTGGTTGCTCTAATATATGATAACTACATTTTTTTTTTCAATGGCATTTCTCGTCAATCATGTATATAGAGCTACCAACAGAAATAAAAATAATGGATATTTACCATGTCTCTTTTTTCGGGATTCTATCTTGTGACCTTCTCTTGATCGAGAAGAGTCACAAATGTGTCAGAACACAAGGTGTTTGACTATTCCTAGGTAGTCATAAAACTAACAACAATCTCTGGAAAGAATGAAAACAAACAAGTGATGGGGTTTTGAAAACAAAACTACTAGTCTACTACCCTTTCTTTGTTATAAATGGGACAGCTTGTGAATTGTGATTGCCTCCGTGGAAAGCAATTGAAGTGGAGCTAGAAGTTTGTCCGTCATGCTAAGACAATTATTTCCTAGCTAGGTTACGTTACTACTATGTGGCCAAGGAGGATTATAATCGTTTCGTGCATGAGGCCTCTGATCTTTTGATTGGCCTGTCGTTTGAAGGCAAAGGAGACGTGGTTCGCAATGGGGAAGTTTGCAATCGTAATACCCTGGAATAGGGTCCACCTTGCATTGTGGTCTTAAAAGGCATAATTTTGAATTTTAATTTTAATGGTTACAGTTTGTTGTTTAATTCACGTTACAATTTTTTTTTAATGATTGTAAAGCATGTGTATATGTTTGTGTTATGCGTTTATGTGTCTCATGTTATGCAATTATGTACATTAAACATATGGATTCTGTACCTAAAATAAAATAAAGGAAAAATAGTCAAACTGACCCCCTAAATCGAGCAGATAGTGCAATTGGGTCCCTTAACTAAAAAAATAAAATACTCGAGCTTATCAAGGAAAAAGACCAAGCAGTAATTCAGGCGTTCAACAATGTTGTTCAAGTCAGGGATTCAATTGCCAAAATTCGAGATAAGCTTGAGAAGGCATAGTTTTTATTTTAATCAATAACTGATTTGTGGTTTATTTTGGTATTTTTGAATTGGCGGTTAATTTTGTGTTTACAGATCATTAAAGAAAATCAACGAATTGAAGCGGTCATTCATTCTCAATTGGCTGAATCACTTACTTCTACTGTTGAATACCTGACTGCGACTGCTCAGTTTGTAAAGGATCACGTGACGCCTTTGAAGGCGAAATACTACAATTTGGACCAAGTAATAATCAAATTGATCGGTGAACTTCTCGAGATGGAGAAAAGTTTGGTTGGCCATGTTACAGGCTTGCAGCCATCTCGATGAGTACTAGCACAATTTCTAGAGCTTTGCTGCTCATCTCCAAAGCCCATGAGGTTGCTGCTCCTCTCCAAAGATCCTGCAGGCAGTTTGGCTATGTGCAAGTACTACGTTATTTAACATCACTTTCCAAAAAGATTCTACAATAAAGGTTGACTCCAACCACCCCAAAGTGTCCATGATATCCATAACCGAGTGAACCCCAAAGTGAACCAAACAGGCTATGATAACAGGCGATTGAATCTCTGATATCAGGCTCTGATACTCACTCAACTGGCTATAATTCACGTGGGCCAAACCACACTAAAATATTTAATCCAACCAATTAACTTGTCTAATCCATGCCCTTATAGACCCATATGTTCTCTCATATTTTATCAATGTGGACTCTTAAAAAAGAGCTTCACAATGTAGATAGTCGTAGAAGCAAACACATAGACCAAACAGAGAAGGCAATCATCTATGAGTCGTTTGCTCAAAAAACTAAAATACTCGAGCTTATCAAGGAAAAAGTCCAAGCAGTATTTCAAGCGTTCAACAATGTTGTTCAAGTCAGGGAATCAATTGCAGAAATTCATGATGAGCTTGACAAGATATAGTTTTTTTTTTCTTTTTAATTTTTAATTTTTTTGTTTATTTTTTTATTTATTAAATCAATAATTGATTTGAGGTTTATTTTGTTATTTTTGAATCAGCAGTTTATTTTGTTTTTACAGATCATTAGAAAAGATCAACGAATCGCAGCGGTCATTCACTCTCAGTCGGCTGAATCACTTACTTCTATTGTTGAGTCCTTAACTACGACTGCTCAGCTTGTAAATGATTATGTGATTTCTTTGAAGGCGAAATACTACAATTTGGACCAAGTAATAAACAAATTGATTGGTGAACTTCTCGAGATGGAGAAGAGTTTGGGTGGCTATATTGCAGCCATCTCGATGAGTACTAGCACAATTTCTAAAGCTTTACTGCTCATCTCCAAAGACCATGAGGTTGCTGCTCTCTCCAAAGATTCTGCAGGCAGTTTGGCTGTGTGCAAGTACTACGTCAATTAACATCACTTTCCAAAAAGATCCGAACAGGCTTTGATACTAGGCTCTGATAACATGCAATTAAATCTCTGATAACAGGCTCTGATATTCACTCAACTGGGCTATAATGCATGTGGGCTAAACCACACTAAAAGATTGAATCCAACCAATTAGCTAGTCTAACCCTTGCACTTATAAACCCATATATTCATTCATATATTATCAATATGAACTCTTAAGAAATACTTTCACAATCTAGATGGTCGTAGAAGCAAAAACATAGACCAAGCAGATATGACAATCATCAATGAGCCGTTAGCTCAAAAAAACTAAAATACTCTAGCTTATCAAGGAAAAAGACCAAGCAGTATTTCAGGCGTTCAACAATGCTGTACAAGTAGGGAATCAATTGCTAAAATTCGGGATAAGCTTGATAAGGTATGGTTTTTTTTTTTTTTTTTTTTTTTTTTTTTTGAATCAAAAATTAATTTGAGGTTTATGTTGTTATTTTTGAATCAGCGGTTTATTTTATTTTTACAGATCATTAAAGAAGATCAATGAATCGAAGTGGTCAATCTCTCTTAGTTGGCTGAATCACTTACTTCTATTGTTGAATCCCTGACTGCGACTGCTTAGCTTGTAAAGGATCACGTGAAGCCTTTGAATGTGAAATACTACAATTTGGACAAAGTAATAAACAAATTGATCGGTGAACTTCTCGAGATGGAGAAGAGTTTGTGTGACACCCCGTAATCCAAATTCAATTAAGGGATTAATTGAGTAATTAATCCTAACCCAATTGATAATTTAATTCCTTAAATTCCTGAAAATTCAATAGTCAGGGACTAGTAATTGACTAGTCAACCCAAAGTCAAGTGTTGTACCTAAAGCTTTGAGAGTAGTTCCCTTGTTCCCTTACACCTCTTCATTTTAGTAACGGTAATCAAGACATTTCACCTTATGTTAGTAATGCAAGCTAACCTAGAAGACACCCCTCATTCTTTCCCTTACACTTTCCAAACTTGAGCTCCTCCTTCTCTCTAAAAGTTAGATAGCTTTTCTTCCAAGCCAAATTGGAGCTTTACCAAATCCTCAAAGTTTGTCTCCAAGATTCCACCTTTCCTACCTTTGAGCATCTAGGAGGGTAAGATCTATGTTTATCTTGTGTTTTTAGTGTTTTCTAAGGTGTCTTTCCTTAAATATAGAATCTTTATGATCTTTTGGTGTGTTCTTGAAGTGGGTGTGGAAGGTGAACCTTATTAGGAGCTTGGTGAAGTGTTAAGTGAAGGTTTTTGTCTACAAGAGGTAACCCATGCTCTACAAAATCTATTTTTGCTTACCTATATGATGATTTCTTGGATTCTACATGTGATTTGCTATGAAATGTGAGTGTTGATGCATTGTCTTGTGAAAATGCATATCTAGAACTTGTTATTAGGGTTCATGTATGCCATTGCTTGGCTATTCCTTTGATTCAAGTCATTTTGTTGTATTTGGTGAGATTTGGCATGTTTTGGACTTGAATTTGAGCTTGGAGTTGAAAATCCCCGAAGGGATTGTTTTTGGTACAGGGTGTGTACCCGCGGGCGGAACGGCGGGCGGGGCACCACCTGTCGCCCCACCCGCAGGGTACAAGGCCTCGGGAAGGTGGTTCTCGCGGACGGAACCATGGGTGGGGTCCACCCGTGGCCCCACCCGCGGGTACATATATGGTGTTGTTCGGGGATTTGTTCTCCGTGATTCTTTTGACTCGGTATTTGGTCTTTTGACTTCTCGATGTTTTTGTGGAACTATTTGAGCGTCTTCTTGATGTTTCGTATGTCTAGAACTATATGGTAGGATTCCATGTAGGTTTTGGTGTCTTGAATCGTGCTAAGTGTTCAACATTGTGATTCGTTGAACCGTGATGAGTCTTGTGTGTTCTTCGGAACTACGTTTGGTTTACCCGTTTGATAAGTATGCTAGTTCGGTGTTTAAATGCTAGCATGTGTGTTGTTTGTCCTTTCCTATTGTTGATGATGACTTGTGTTAATCATCGTTGTTGTTGGACTGTGATTCATTCCTTGATTGAGTATGGTTTCATATCTTTGTTGTGATCCGTTGATTGATTCCTGTTGTGGTGTGGTGTGTGTGGCTGTACCTGGATTACACGATAAATGGTATGGGACATTAGTCACCAAGTACGACAGTGGTCCTCGTAGTGGCCATGACGCGATTATGCAGTTTGTGACCTTTGTGTAAGGTTCACGTATTTCTTGGGTGGCATGTGTTACCATGTGTGTGATCGATACCTCGTGTACTATGAATCGGTGGTCTTGATGGTGGTCGTTGGTGGGGGACGATGGTCCCAAGAGGGAAAAGGTTGGACTTGGATGTACAGGGGTCCTAGAGGTAATGGTTGGAACTAGACATTAGGTTGGGGGTAACCATAAGGTTGGAACCGGGCATAAGGAAGGCATCTCAATTCGTGATGGGTGATGTCACGAAGGCTTGTGTAGCTGTTGTTGTGTGTTTCTCTATTTGTGACATGTGTTGTCACAAAGGCAATGTGTTGCCAATGGTTGTGTCCTTATTCTCTTGTGTTATGCATGTCAGGTGTTAATCTACTGTGTGATGGTAGATTATGCCTTGAGCCGTTCTTGTGAGTCGTTATTGCTTCTTGTCGTATTGGGATGTGTTCCCTTAACTTTATTGTGAGTGCATAGAGTCTTGTTTTGATCTCTATCTTGGCTTTTGAAATTGATATATACTATATCCCGTTTCGCAAATGATTTTGTATACATATAAACTATCTACATATGATATTTCACATGTATTGGTTGGTTACCAGCATCATTCGCTGACCGGGCGTCGTCCCATATATATATCTGTGTTTCTTTCAGGTGCTGATTAGATGAGGGCGCGGTCTAGAAGCTGTTAGAATAGATCCCCTTTTCTTTATGATGGTTTGGGCCTGCGTGCCTTTGATTAGACTTTAGACGTTATGTCGTTGACTTTGCTTTTGGGATTGATAGATTATGTTGCAGATGTTTACGCCTGTGCGTTCACCGTTGTGTGAGCGTGGCATGGCACTCTACGTTTTCCATCTATTTCATATCTAGTCTTCCGATGTGTACGTTTTATGGTTAGTTTATATGCATGTTTAAGGTTTAATTTGGTATAGAAACCGGGGGTGTTACAGTTTGGTTGGCTATGTTGCGGGCTTGCAGCTATCTCGATGAGTACTAGCACATTTTCTAAAGCTATGCTTGTAACACCCCGAAATTTTTAAACTTTTGAAACTTATATAATAAAGGTAAATTCTCATTAAATCCCAAAACATAATATAGTAGAGTACGGGGTGCTATGTCACACCTAGGCTAGAGAACCCAGGTGCACAGGCTAACCAACTAATATCCTCGATAATGTAAATACATAAGCATGACACGCAGGTCGAAAGAGAAACTATCTACTCTACGCTCCAAATCTCTAGCGCGCTCCAGTGTCTACTTCTCTGTGCCTGAAAGCCAAATATATCTGTTCAGCGAGAGATGCTGGTAACCTACTCCAACGCGTTGAAATACATTATAAATAGATATATATAGATATATGAAAACCATTTTGAAGTAGGAAGATATATACTTAAGAGACACTAGTTTTAAAACCAAGAATAGACTCAACAGATAGGGATAAGCACATTCAACAGTTATAATCAAGCACATAAAGATACTAGCATATATCCTATGGTCACAGATTCACTTCATCTCATTCATATCATCATCCCAATTCGTATCTCATCACACACAAGCACACTTTGTTGGCGCCACAGGACCAATCGCATGCCCATACATGAGGGTCAGCGCATATAGCTCTGACACGGCCCCGCAGCACCCTGCCTCGTATCGCAATACGAAGGGGTCGATCACAACCAACCGATGAACCGCAGCTCATCATAATGTTTGATCGCAACCAAACAGTGGACCGCAGCCCAAGAGTAGTCATCTGACCGCAGCCAGGAATATGAACCGCAGCTCATGTAAAACGTTTGATCGCAACCAAACGGTGGACCGCAGACCAAGAGTGATCATCTGACTGTAGCCAAGAATATGAACTGCAGCTCATGTAAAACATTTGATCGCAACCAAACGGTGGACCGCAGCCCGAGAGTGTAATTCTGACCGCAGCCAGCTTCTGAAACGCAGCCCAGGAATAACCAATTTGATCGCAACCAAATTAGGGTATCATGCACACATAACACATAGCAAGCACATGCAACCCACATTAACACATTGGGAAAAAGGGGAGAAAACGTATAACGAAACCTATGCGCGGTCATCCACTTACTAGGAATAATCCTAAGGGGTTCATACTTCTTTCACCTAGGCCAACGGGATACCAATTCAACTAGCATGCGATATATAAGACTCATTTATCCTACGAACGGTACCCGAAACGTCAACTAGACTTCGGCACGATAAACGGAGTCCGTTGGGACACCACGAGGGTCGGGAAAGCATCAAACGGGGAAGCCGGAGTCCCGAAGTGGACAATTTCCAGCGGGTAGCCGGTGGGTGGAAGGCCACCCGCCGGCGACCAGTCTCCGGGCAGCGGGTGCCCGGCGGGCAGTCGCCTGCCCGCTGCCGGCAACGCCCTTTTCGGGTAGCGGGTCCCCCTACCCCCACCTACCCCCACTGACTTTTTACCAAAATAAACGTCCCGGGATCCGTTGTGGAACCCGAAACCATGCTTAGACACTTTTAAATGCAATTGATGACACTACGTAGACGATTAACGGATCAAAAGCAAGAATCATATAGCACATATCCTATCATGACTTCTAAACATAATCAACACCCGAACATGTGAAATCCCTCCCAATTATATCAAGCATAACACAATATGAAATTCCCAATTTTAACCTAGGGCTCTAGTCATATTCAAATCAATAAAACCATAGTTCATCTTTTAATCATCAAAACATCAAGATTTATCAAGAACATCACATAATCATAAAGAATCTCTTATCATCATCAAGATCATCAAGATCACACATAAAATCATCTCACAATCATCAAGAACTCATCATCAATATCATAAATGATTCATCAAGACACAAGTATAGAGAGGAAGCCAAAGAAGATAATTATAGCAAGGAAAATAGGTTTTGTTGAGACATGGCCTGGGTTACCTCTTAGCCTTAATTAATTTCCTTGGCTATGAAGGGTCTTTCTTTAAGATTCCTTCTTTCTTGATTTCTCCTAGGGGGATTCTTGGAACTTCTTGTGTGGTGAGAGATTATTGTGGTGTGCGTTCTAGGTGCCTCCTATGCCCCCTATTTATATACCTATGAGTCCCTAATTAGGGTTAGTTCTATTCCTTCTAGAACTAGGGGATTGGGTTTAGGGATAAGGGCCCATGGACTATTTTTTTTTTGGTGAAAAGGGCCCATGGACTATGGTGGGCCTTTCTTAATTAATTAGTTAATGAGATTTATTTTTTCTTTTCCGGGTAAATAGTTAATTGGTTCATGGGCCGTAACACGGGGTGTTACAATGCTGCTCATCTCCAAAGACCATGAGGTTGCTGCTCATCTCCAAAGATTCTGTAGGAAGTTTGGCTATGTGCAAATACTACGTCGTTTAACATCACTTTCCAAAAAGATTGTACAATAAAGATTGAATCCAACCATCCCCAAAGTGGCCCTGAAATCTATAACCGAGTGAACCCCAAAGTGAACCGAACAGGCGAATGAATCTCTGATACCAGGCTTTGATACTCACTCAACTGGCTATAATGCACATGAGCCAAACCACACTAAAAGATTGAATCCAACCAATTAGCTAGTCTAACCAATACCCTTATAAACCCATATGTTCTCTCATATTTTATCAATGTGGACTCTTAACAAAAGACTTTCACAATTTAAATGGTCGTAGAAGTAAAAACATGGACCAAGCACAGAAGCCAATCATTAATGAGCTGTTAGCTCAAAAAACAAAAATACTCGATCTTATCAAGGAAAAAGACCAAGCAGTATTTCAGGCGTTCAACAATGTTGTTCAAGTCTGGAAATCAATTGCCAAAATTCGGAAGGAGCTTGATAAGGTATTGCATTTTTTTTTTGTTGAATCAATAATTGATTTGAGGTTTATTTTGTTTTTACAGATCATTAAAGAGGATCATGCAATCAAAGCGGTCAATCTCTCTCAGTTGGCTAAATCACTTACTTCTACTGTTGAATCCCTGACTGCGACTGCTCAGCTTGTAAAGGATCACGTGATGCCTTTGAATGCGAAATACTACAATTTGGACAAAGTAATAAACAAATTGATCGGTGAACTTCTCGAGATGGTGAAGAATTTGGTTGGCTATGTTGCAGCCAATTCAATGAGTACTAGCATAATTTCTAAAGCTTTACCGCACATCTCCAAAGCTCATGAGGTTGCTGCTCATTTCCAAAGATTCTGCAGGCAGTTTGGCTATGTGCAAGTACTAGGCACTGATATCCATAACCGGGTGAACCCCCAAAGTGAACCGAACATGCTCTGGTACCAGGCTCTGATAACATGCGATTGAATCTCTGATACCTGGCTCTGATACCAGAGGACTTTTACCATTTCTATGGCTCGCCGGCGAGTGCTTCTTGTCTTGGTGTCCAGGATTCTTACGGGTTTTTCTTCGTAAGTTAGTGTCGTCGAGGCCCACGGCCTCGAGTTGTAGCACGTGGCTTGGATCGTGTACATATTTCTTTAGTTAGGATATGTGGAATACGTTGTGTACCCGTTCCAGTTCGATGGGTAGGGCGAGGCGGTAAGCCAGGTTCCCGACTCTTTCTATGATTTCATAGGGGCCGATAAATCGGGGGCTGAGTTTCCCTTTCCTTCCGAACCTCATTACCCCTCGCGTGGGTGAGATTCTCAACCAGACCTTGTCTCCGGTGGTGAACTCGGCTTGTTTTCTCCCTAAGTCGGCGTAGGATTTTTGGCGGTCTTGGGCGGCCTTCATTCTTTCTTGTATGTGCTTGACTTTAGCTATGGTGTCTTGTAAGTATTGGGGTCCTAGTGTCACTGGGCTGACCATGTCTTCCCAACATAGGGGGGTTCTACATTTTTTACCGTACAGAGCTTCGTAGGGAGCCATGCGGATACTCGCGTTGTAGCTGTTGTTGTAGGAGAACTCGATGAGGTCTAGATGTTCTTCCCATGTCCCTTGGAAATCTAACATGCAGGCCCTTAGCATGTCCTCGAGAGTCTGGATGGTTCTCTCGGTTTGGCCATCAGTAGTGGGGTGGAAGGCAGTGCTCAGATTCAGCTGTGTCCCTAGGGCTGTTTGTAGAGACTTCCAGAATTGTGAGAGGAACCTGGGATCCCTATCGGACACAATGTTTCGGGGGATCCCGTGGTATTTTTCTACTTGGTTCAGGTAGGCCCGAGCTAGCTGCGTCATGGTCCATGCTTCTTTCATAGCAATGAACCGTGCTGTCTTGGTTAGCCGGTCCACTATCACCCAGATTTTATCCTTGCCGGTTGGTGTTGTGGTCAATCCCCCGACGAAATCCGTGGATATGGAGTCCCACTTTCCTTGTGGTATCTCCAGGGGTTGGACGAGTCCTTTGGGTTTGCATCGTTCAGCCTTTACTCTTTGGCAGTTCAGACATTTGCCCACGAAGTCTGCGACTTCCTTTTTCATGTTGGGCCACCAAAACATCTTTTTCACATCTTGGTATAGTTTGTCGCCTCCGGGGTGCACTGAGTATGGGGAGTTTTGTCCTTCTATTTAGATTCGTTGCTTTAGGTGGGGGTGTGTTGCCGGCACGCACCACCTTCCTTGATAGCGGAGGCTGCCATTCTTGCATATCTCGAAGGGTCCGCCTTTTTCCTGAATTAGGGTGACTCGAATTTTATTTAGTTCTGGATCTTGATGTTGTCCGGCCATTATTTCTTCGAATACCGTGGGTATGACTCTGGCATTGAATAGGTGGATCTCAGAATTGGTTTGTCCTTGCTCTACTGCCTCCAAATTCAACTTCTGGAAGTCCTTGTATAGCTGGTCAGGCAGGATCCAGGTGGTGTTGAGGGAGTGGTTAGTCTTTCGACTTAGGGCATCTGCCACAACGTTAGCCTTGCATTCATGGTACTGGATGTCTAGGTCGTAATCTTTTATAAGTTCCAACCACCTTAGTTGTCGCATGTTTAGGTCTTTCTGGGTGAAGATGTACTTTAGGCTTTTATGATCCGTGTAAATTTTGCATTGTACTCCGTATAGGTAATGTCTCCAAATTTTCAAACCGAACACGATGGCGGCTAGCTCGAGGTCGTGTGTGGGGTAATTTTCTTCGTGGGTTTTGAGTTGTCTAGATACGTATGCTATTACCTTGCCTTTTTGCATTAGTACGCATCCCAGCCCCTTTTTGGAGGCGTCGCTGAAGACTTCGAATCCTTCCGTCCCGGATGGAAGGGCTAGGTCGGGAGCCGTGGTCAGCTTCTCTTTCAATTCTTGAAAGGCTGTGGCGCAGTTGTTGTCCCATTGAAAAGGGGTTTCCTTTTTCATGAGTCTGGTGAGAGGCTGGGCTATCTTGGTAAAGTCGGGTACGAACCTTCTATAATAGCCCGCTAGTCCTAGGAAGTTTCTGATCTCCGAAAGTGATTTTGGGGTGGGCCATTCCTTGACGGCGTGGATCTTGGTGGGGTCCACCTTGATCCCTTCTTTGGTTATTACGTGGCCCAGGAAGGCTACGTTGTCTTTCCAGAATTCACATTTGGAGAACTTGGCGTATAGTTGGTGTTCTCGTAGGGTTTGCAAGGTTGTGTGGAGGTGCCTCTCGTGTTCCTCCATGTTTTGGGAGTAGACCAGGATGTCGTCGATGAATACAATGACGAAATTATCTAGGTGGAGTCGGAATACCCGATTCATGAGATCCATGAATATAGCGGGTGCATTGGTGAGTCCGAAGGGCATCACCGTGAATTCATAATGACCGTAACGTGTTCGAAAGGCCGTTTTCTGAATATCTGTGTTGGCCACTTTTATCTGATGGTATTCAGACCTTAAATCAATTTTCGAAAACACCCCGGCTCCTTTAAGTTGGTCGAACAGGTCGTCGATTCGGGGAAGAGGGTATTTATTCTTTATCGTGACTTGATTTAGTTCCCTGTAGTCGATGCACAGGCACATGCTCCTGTCTTTCTTTCTAACGAATAATACTGGTGCTCCCCATGGTGAGGTGCTGGGGCGGATGTACCCCTTATCTAGTAGTTCCTGAAGTTATGTTTTCAGTTCCTTCATTTCCTTTGGCGCCAGCCTGTAGGGTGGTTTAGAGATCGGGGCAGCGCCTGGTATTAGGTCTATCGTGAACTCGACTTCTCTGGTTGGGGGTGCTCCGAGGATTTCGTCCGGGAAGATATCGGTGAATTCGTTTACCACTGGAATGATTTGGGGTTCGGCTATTTCGGTGTTGAGGTCCTTGACCGAGCATAGGAAGGCTTCGTTCCCTTGAGTTAGATATTTCTTCATTTTTATCATGTTTACTAATTTGATTTCTGGATCCTTGTGGGTTCCGTGGTAGGATATCCTCTTGCCGTTCGGTCCCCGTAGGACCACTTTTTGTTCACCGCATAGGATTTGTGCTTGGAATTTCCTTAACCAATCCATGCCCAAGATCACTTGTACCCCATCTAGTCTGAATTGTATTAGGTTGCTAGGGAATTCCACTCCTTTGATGGTGATTATTATTTTTTTGTACATGCGGTCACATTTTATGATTTCACTAGATGCCACCTTGACCTGGAGTTGTACTTTGGTGCCGGCGTTGAGACCGAGGTGAGCGGCGAATTCGGTGGCTATAAATGAGTTGGTAGCTCCTGAGTCAAATAGTACAGTGGCGGGGGTGGTGTGTACAAGGAAGGTTCCAGAGACTATGTTACTATCTCCGATTTTGGCTTTGCTTATGGTAAGGATCCTTCCTTGAGTGGCCGGTGTCGCGTTGTTGTGGGGCGAGGTGGTTTTGGCGGCCTTAGGCTCCCGGAGGGAGTTCGTGTGGTTCTCTGTAGATTTCCTTTTGTGTCTCAGGTGTGTTTCCTGGGATTCGTCTGGTATTTGTTGTAGTTGGAGTGCCTTGGCATAGGCTTCTTGAGAGTTCTCGGTTCTTCTATAGTTAGGGCCTACTGGTCTTCGGGATTGAGGCCTTTTATGAATTTCTTGACATTGATTGTTTCTGTAGGTACTAGTTCGGGGGTGAGGCGAGCTAGCTTGAGGAACTGCCGGTGGTATTCTGTGATTGGGGTCGCTTCCTGTTTTAGATGGAGGAATTCTTCGTACATGGTTGCTTTCAGGTGACTGGGGTAGAATTGTTCTCGTAGTCGTGTCTTTAGGGCTTCCCAATTGAACCCGGGGCTTTGTTCACAATTGGGTTTCTCGTGGACCCACCAGGTGTCGGCCCCGTGTCTGAAGTAGAAGGAGGCCGCCTCTACTTGGTGGCTTTCCGGGCATCCTGTTGCCCTGAATATTTTGTCAAAGGTTCCGATCCATTCTTCGAGGGTCGTGGGATTTTCGTCCCCTGAGAAGGTGGGCGGTTGGTGTTCCGAGACTTGGCGGTGGATCTCCAAGTTTCTGTTTGGTGGTAATGGTTGGGGGACTGCATTGCTTAGTGTCTGGGCAATTTGAGCCAGACGTTGTAGATTTTGAGTCAAGAACTCCTGTGTGGGAAGTTTCGGTGACGTTGTCTGTTTCCTCCTTGGTGCCATCCTGGGGTTCATAGGTTGATATTATTTTGCATCCTTACCTTGATGCTATGCGTGTAGAGAGAGTTTATTAAAATTACGTGTGGGTTAGGGTGAGGGAAAGTGTAAGGTCTCACGGTACCCGAAACGTCAACTAGACTTAGGCACGATAAACGGAGTCCGTTGGGACACCACGAGGGTCGGGAAAGCATCAAACGGGGAAGCCGGAGTCCCGAAGTGGACAATTTCCAGCGGGTAGCCGGTGGGTGGAAGGCCACCCGCCGGCTGCCCGCCGGCGACCTGTCTCCGGGCAGCGGGTGCCCGGCGGGGAGTCGCCTGCCCGCTGCCGACGACGCCCTTTTCGGGCAGCGGGTCCCCCTACCCCCACTGACTTTTTACCAAAATAAACG
Organism: Ipomoea nil; assembly: GCF_001879475.1. Taxonomy (NCBI): domain Eukaryota; kingdom Viridiplantae; phylum Streptophyta; class Magnoliopsida; order Solanales; family Convolvulaceae; genus Ipomoea; species Ipomoea nil. Next base: position 118,230 of record NW_017617070.1, read on the forward strand.
TCCCGGGATCCGTTGTGGAACCCGAAACCATGCTTAGACACTTTTAAATGCAATTGATGACACTACGTAGACGATTAACGGATCAAAAGCAAGAATCATATAGCACATATCCTATCATGACTTCTAAACATAATCAACACCCGAACATGTGAAATCCCTCCCAATTATATCAAGCATAACACAATATGAAATTCCCAATTTTAACCTAGGGCTCTAGTCATATTCAAATCAATAAAACCATAGTTCATCTTTTAATCATCAAAACATCAAGATTTATCAAGAACATCACATAATCATAAAGAATCTCTTATCATCATCAAGATCATCAAGATCACACATAAAATCATCTCACAATCATCAAGAACTCATCATCAATATCATAAATGATTCATCAAGACACAAGTATAGAGAGGAGGCCAAAGAAGATAATTATAGCAAGGAAAATAGGTTTTGTTGAGACATGGCCTGGGTTACCTCTTAGCCTTAATTAATTTCCTTGGCTATGAAGGGTCTTTCTTTAAGATTCCTTCTTTCTTGATTTCTCCTAGGGGATTCTTGGAACTTCTTGTGTGGTGAGAGATTATTGTGGTGTGCGTTCTAGGTGCCTCCTATGCCCCCTATTTATATACCTAAGAGTCGCTAATTAGGGTTAGTTCTATTCCTTCTAGAACTAGGGGATTGGGTTTAGGGATAAGGGCCCATGGACTATTTTTTTTTTGGTGAAAAGGGCCCATGGACTATGGTGGGCCTTTCTTAATTAATTAGTTAATGAGATTTATTTTTTCTTTTCCGGGTAAATAGTTAATTGGTTCATGGGCCGTAACACGGGGTGTTACAATGCTGCTCATCTCCAAAGACCATGAGGTTGCTGCTCATCTCCAAAGATTCTGTAGGAAGTTTGGCTATGTGCAAATACTACGTCGTTTAACATCACTTTCCAAAAAGATTGTACAATAAAGATTGAATCCAACCATCCCCAAAGTGGCCCTGAAATCTATAACCGAGTGAACCCCAAAGTGAACCGAACAGGCGAATGAATCTCTGATACCAGGCTTTGATACTCACTCAACTGGCTATAATGCACATGAGCCAAACCACACTAAAAGATTGAATCCAACCAATTAGCTAGTCTAACCAATACCCTTATAAACCCATATGTTCTCTCATATTTTATCAATGTGGACTCTTAACAAAAGACTTTCACAATTTAAATGGTCGTAGAAGTAAAAACATGGACCAAGCACAGAAGCCAATCATTAATGAGCTGTTAGCTCAAAAAACAAAAATACTCGATCTTATCAAGGAAAAAGACCAAGCAGTATTTCAGGCGTTCAACAATGTTGTTCAAGTCTGGAAATCAATTGCCAAAATTCGGAAGGAGCTTGATAAGGTATTGCATTTTTTTTTGTTGAATCAATAATTGATTTGAGGTTTATTTTGTTTTTACAGATCATTAAAGAGGATCATGCAATCAAAGCGGTCAATCTCTCTCAGTTGGCTAAATCACTTACTTCTACTGTTGAATCCCTGACTGCGACTGCTCAGCTTGTAAAGGATCACGTGATGCCTTTGAATGCGAAATACTACAATTTAGACAAAGTAATAAACAAATTGATCGGTGAACTTCTCGAGATGGTGAAGAATTTGGTTGGCTATGTTGCAGCCATTTCAATGAGCACTAGCACAATTTCTAAAGCTTTACCGCACATCTCCAAAGCTCATGAGGTTGCTGCTCATTTCCAAAGATTCTGCAGGCAGTTTGGCTAAGTGCAAGTACTAGGCACTGATATCCATAACCAGGTGAACCCCCAAAGTGAACAGAACATGCTCTGGTACCAGGCTCTGATAACATGCGCTTGAATCTCTGATACCTAGCTCTGATACCAGAGGACTTTTACCATTTCTATGGCTCGCCGGCGAGTGGTTCTTGTCTTGGTGTCCAGGATTCTTACGGGTTTTTCTTCGTAAGTTAGTGTCGTCGAGGCCCACGGCCTCGAGTTGTAGCACGTGGCTTGGAACGTGTACATATTTCTTTAGTTGGGATATGTGGAATACGTTGTGTACCCGTTCCAGTTCGATGGGTAGGGCGAGGCGGTAAGCCAGGTTCCCGACTCTTTCTATGATTTCATAGGGGCCGATAAATCGGGGGCTGAGTTTCCCTTTCCTTCCGAACCTCATTACCCCTCGCGTGGGTGAGATTCTCAACCAGACCTTGTCTCCGGTGGTGAACTCGGCTTGTTTTCTCCCTAAGTCGGCGTAGGATTTTTGGCGGTCTTGGGCGGCCTTCATTCTTTCTTGTATGTGCTTGACTTTAGCTATGGTGTCTTGTAAGTATTGGGGTCCTAGTGTCACTGGGCTGACCATGTCTTCCCAACATAGGGGGGTTCTACATTTTTTACCGTACAGAGCTTCGTAGGGAGCCATGCGGATACTCGCGTTGTAGCTGTTGTTGTAGGAGAACTCGATGAGGTCTAGATGTTCTTCCCATGTCCCTTGGAAATCTAACATGCAGGCCCTTAGCATGTCCTCGAGAGTCTGGATGGTTCTCTCGGTTTGGCCATCAGTAGTGGGGTGGAAGGCAGTGCTCAGATTCAGCTGTGTCCCTAGGGCTGTTTGTAGAGACTTCCAGAATTGTGAGAGGAACCTGGGATCCCTATCGGACACAATGTTTCGGGGGATCCCGTGGTATTTTTCTACTTGGTTCAGGTAGGCCCGAGCTAGCTGCGTCATGGTCCATGCTTCTTTCATAGCAATGAACCGTGCTGTCTTGGTTAGCCGGTCCACTATCACCCAGATTTTATCCTTGCCGGTTGGTGTTGTGGTCAATCCCCCGACGAAATCCGTGGATATGGAGTCCCACTTTCCTTGTGGTATCTCCAGGGGTTGGACGAGTCCTTTGGGTTTGCATCGTTCAGCCTTTACTCTTTGGCAGTTCAGACATTTGCCCACGAAGTCTGCGACTTCCTTTTTCATGTTGGGCCACCAAAACATCTTTTTCACATCTTGGTATAGTTTGTCGCCTCCGGGGTGCACTGAGTATGGGGAGTTTTGTCCTTCTATTTAGATTCGTTGCTTTAGGTGGGGGTGTGTTGCCGGCACGCACCACCTTCCTTGATAGCGGAGGCTGCCATTCTTGCATATCTCGAAGGGTCCGCCTTTTTCCTGAATTAGGGTGACTCGAATTTTATTTAGTTCTGGATCTTGATGTTGTCCGGCCATTATTTCTTCGAATACCGTGGGTATGACTCTGGCATTGAATAGGTGGATCTCAGAATTGGTTTGTCCTTGCTCTACTGCCTCCAAATTCAACTTCTGGAAGTCCTTGTATAGCTGGTCAGGCAGGATCCAGGTGGTGTTGAGGGAGTGGTTAGTCTTTCGACTTAGGGCATCTGCCACAACGTTAGCCTTGCATTCATGGTACTGGATGTCTAGGTCGTAATCTTTTATAAGTTCCAACCACCTTAGTTGTCGCATGTTTAGGTCTTTCTGGGTGAAGATGTACTTTAGGCTTTTATGATCCGTGTAAATTTTGCATTGTACTCCGTATAGGTAATGTCTCCAAATTTTCAAACCGAACACGATGGCGGCTAGCTCGAGGTCGTGTGTGGGGTAATTTTCTTCGTGGGTTTTGAGTTGTCTAGATACGTATGCTATTACCTTGCCTTTTTGCATTAGTACGCATCCCAGCCCCTTTTTGGAGGCGTCGCTGAAGACTTCGAATCCTTCCGTCCCGGATGGAAGGGCTAGGTCGGGAGCCGTGGTCAGCTTCTCTTTCAATTCTTGAAAGGCTGTGGCGCAGTTGTTGTCCCATTGAAAAGGGGTTTCCTTTTTCATGAGTCTGGTGAGAGGCTGGGCTATCTTGGTAAAGTCGGGTACGAACCTTCTATAATAGCCCGCTAGTCCTAGGAAGTTTCTGATCTCCGAAAGTGATTTTGGGGTGGGCCATTCCTTGACGGCGTGGATCTTGGTGGGGTCCACCTTGATCCCTTCTTTGGTTATTACGTGGCCCAGGAAGGCTACGTTGTCTTTCCAGAATTCACATTTGGAGAACTTGGCGTATAGTTGGTGTTCTCGTAGGGTTTGCAAGGTTGTGTGGAGGTGCCTCTCGTGTTCCTCCATGTTTTGGGAGTAGACCAGGATGTCGTCGATGAATACAATGACGAAATTATCTAGGTGGAGTCGGAATACCCGATTCATGAGATCCATGAATATAGCGGGTGCATTGGTGAGTCCGAAGGGCATCACCGTGAATTCATAATGACCGTAACGTGTTCGAAAGGCCGTTTTCTGAATATCTGTGTTGGCCACTTTTATCTGATGGTATTCAGACCTTAAATCAATTTTCGAAAACACCCCGGCTCCTTTAAGTTGGTCGAACAGGTCGTCGATTCGGGGAAGAGGGTATTTATTCTTTATCGTGACTTGATTTAGTTCCCTATAGTCGATGCACAGGCACATGCTCCTGTCTTTCTTTCTAACGAATAATACTGGTGCTCCCCATGGTGAGGTGCTGGGGCGGATGTACCCCTTATCTAGTAGTTCCTGAAGTTATGTTTTCAGTTCCTTCATTTCCTTTGGCGCCAGCCTGTGGGGTGGTTTAGAGATCGGGGCAGCGCCTGGTATTAGGTCTATCGTGAACTCGACTTCTCTGGTTGGGGGTGCTCCGAGGATTTCGTCCGGGAAGATATCGGTGAATTCGTTTACCACTGGAATGATTTGGGGTTCGGCTATTTCGGTGTTGAGGTCCTTGACCGAGCATAGGAAGGCTTCGTTCCCTTGAGTTAGATATTTCTTCATTTTTATCATGTTTACTAATTTGATTTCTGGATCCTTGTGGGTTCCGTGGTAGGATATCCTCTTGCCGTTCGGTCCCCGTAGGACCACTTTTTGTTCACCGCATAGGATTTGTGCTTGGAATTTCCTTAACCAATCCATGCCCAAGATCACTTGTACCCCATCTAGTCTGAATTGTATTAGGTTTCTAGGGAATTCCACTCCTTTGATGGTGATTATTATTCTTTTGTACATGCGGTCACATTTTATGATTTCACTAGATGCCACCTTGACCTGGAGTTGTACTTTGGTGCCGGCGTTGAGACCGAGGTGAGCGGCGAATTCGGTGGCTATAAATGAGTTGGTAGCTCCTGAGTCAAATAGTACAGTGGCGGGGGTGGTGTGTACAAGGAAGGTTCCAGAGACTATGTTACTATCTCCGATTTTGGCTTTGCTTATGGTAAGGATCCTTCCTTGAGTGGCCGGTGTCGCGTTGTTGTGGGGCGAGGTGGTTTTGGCGGCCTTAGGCTCCCGGAGGGAGTTCGTGTGGTTCTCTTTAGATTTCCTTTTGTGTCTCAGGTGTGTTTCCTGGGATTCGTCTGGTATTTGTTGTAGTTGGAGTGCCTTGGCATAGGCTTCTTTGAGAGTTCTCGGTTCTTCTATAGTTAGGGCCTACTGGTCTTCGGGATTGAGGCCTTTTATGAATTTCTTGACATTGATTGTTTCTGTAGGTACTAGTTCGGGGGTGAGGCGAGCTAGCTTGAGGAACTGCCGGTGGTATTCTGTGATTGGGGTCGCTTCCTGTTTTAGATGGAGGAATTCTTCGTACATGGTTGCTTTCAGGTGACTGGGGTAGAATTGTTCTCGTAGTCGTGTCTTTAGGGCTTCCCAATTGAACCCGGGGCTTTGTTCACAATTGGGTTTCTCGTGGACCCACCAGGTGTCGGCCCCGTGTCTGAAGTAGAAGGAGGCCGCCTCTACTTGGTGGCTTTCCGGGCATCCTGTTGCCCTGAATATTTTGTCAAAGGTTCCGATCCATTCTTCGAGGGTCGTGGGATTTTCGTCCCCTGAGAAGGTGGGCGGTTGGTGTTCCGAGACTTGGCGGTGGATCTCCAAGTTTCTGTTTGGTGGTAATGGTTGGGGGACTGCATTGCTTAGTGTCTGGGCAATTTGAGCCAGACGTTGTAGATTTTGAGTCAAGAACTCCTGTGTGGGAAGTTTCGGTGACGTTGTCTGTTTCCTCCTTGGTGCCATCCTGGGGTTCATAGGTTGATATTATTTTGCATCCTTACCTTGATGCTATGCGTGTAGAGAGAGTTTATTAAAATTACGTGTGGGTTAGGGTGAGGGAAAGTGTAAGGTCTCACGGTACCCGAAACGTCAACTAGACTTAGGCACGATAAACGGAGTCCGTTGGGACACCACGAGGGTCGGGAAAGCATCAAACGGGGAAGCCGGAGTCCCGAAGTGGACAATTTCCAGCGGGTAGCCGGTGGGTGGAAGGCCACCCGCCGGCTGCCCGCCGGCGACCTGTCTCCGGGCAGCGGGTGCCCGGCGGGCAGTCGCCTGCCCGCTGCCGACGACGCCCTTTTCGGGCAGCGGGTCCCCCTACCCCCCACTGACTTTTTACCAAAATAAACGTCCCGGGATCCGTTGTGGAACCCGAAACCATGCTTAGACACTTTTAAATGCAATTGATGACACTACGTAGACGATTAACGGATCAAAAGCAAGAATCATATAGCACATATCCTATCATGACTTCTAAACATAATCAACACCCGAACATGTGAAATCCCTCCCAATTATATCAAGCATAACACAATATGAAATTCCCAATTTTAACCTAGGGCTCTAGTCATATTCAAATCAATAAAACCATAGTTCATCTTTTAATCATCAAAACATCAAGATTTATCAAGAACATCACATAATCATAAAGAATCTCTTATCATCATCAAGATCATCAAGATCACACATAAAATCATCTCACAATCATCAAGAACTCATCATCAATATCATAAATGATTCATCAAGACACAAGTATAGAGAGGAGGCCAAAGAAGATAATTATAGCAAGGAAAATAGGTTTTGTTGAGACATGGCCTGGGTTACCTCTTAGCCTTAATTAATTTCCTTGGCTATGAAGGGTCTTTCTTTAAGATTCCTTCTTTCTTGATTTCTCCTAGGGGGATTCTTGGAACTTCTTGTGTGGTGAGAGATTATTGTGGTGTGCGTTCTAGGTGCCTCCTATGCCCCCTATTTATATACCTAAGAGTCGCTAATTAGGGTTAGTTCTATTCCTTCTAGAACTAGGGGATTGGGTTTAGGGATAAGGGCCCATGGACTATTTTTTTTTTGGTGAAAAGGGCCCATGGACTATGGTGGGCCTTTCTTAATTAATTAGTTAATGAGATTTATTTTTTCTTTTCCGGGTAAATAGTTAATTGGTTCATGGGCCGTAACACGGGGTGTTACAATGCTGCTCATCTCCAAAGACCATGAGGTTGCTGCTCATCTCCAAAGATTCTGTAGGAAGTTTGGCTATGTGCAAATACTACGTCGTTTAACATCACTTTCCAAAAAGATTGTACAATAAAGATTGAATCCAACCATCCCCAAAGTGGCCCTGAAATCTATAACCGAGTGAACCCCAAAGTGAACCGAACAGGCGAATGAATCTCTGATACCAGGCTTTGATACTCACTCAACTGGCTATAATGCACATGAGCCAAACCACACTAAAAGATTGAATCCAACCAATTAGCTAGTCTAACCAATACCCTTATAAACCCATATGTTCTCTCATATTTTATCAATGTGGACTCTTAACAAAAGACTTTCACAATTTAAATGGTCGTAGAAGTAAAAACATGGACCAAGCACAGAAGCCAATCATTAATGAGCTGTTAGCTCAAAAAACAAAAATACTCGATCTTATCAAGGAAAAAGACCAAGCAGTATTTCAGGCGTTCAACAATGTTGTTCAAGTCTGGAAATCAATTGCCAAAATTCGGAAGGAGCTTGATAAGGTATTGCATTTTTTTTTGTTGAATCAATAATTGATTTGAGGTTTATTTTGTTTTTACAGATCATTAAAGAGGATCATGCAATCAAAGCGGTCAATCTCTCTCAGTTGGCTAAATCACTTACTTCTACTGTTGAATCCCTGACTGCGACTGCTCAGCTTGTAAAGGATCACGTGATGCCTTTGAATGCGAAATACTACAATTTAGACAAAGTAATAAACAAATTGATCGGTGAACTTCTCGAGATGGTGAAGAATTTGGTTGGCTATGTTGCAGCCATTTCAATGAGCACTAGCACAATTTCTAAAGCTTTACCGCACATCTCCAAAGCTCATGAGGTTGCTGCTCATTTCCAAAGATTCTGCAGGCAGTTTGGCTAAGTGCAAGTACTAGGCACTGATATCCATAACCAGGTGAACCCCCAAAGTGAACAGAACATGCTCTGGTACCAGGCTCTGATAACATGCGCTTGAATCTCTGATACCTAGCTCTGATACCAGAGGACTTTTACCATTTCTATGGCTCGCCGGCGAGTGGTTCTTGTCTTGGTGTCCAGGATTCTTACGGGTTTTTCTTCGTAAGTTAGTGTCGTCGAGGCCCACGGCCTCGAGTTGTAGCACGTGGCTTGGAACGTGTACATATTTCTTTAGTTGGGATATGTGGAATACGTTGTGTACCCGTTCCAGTTCGATGGGTAGGGCGAGACGGTAGGCCAGGTTCCCGACTCTTTTTATGATTTCATAGGGGCCGATAAACCGGGGGATGAGTTTCCCTTTCCTTTCGAACCTCATTACCCCTCGCGTGGGTGAGATTCTCAACCAGACCTTGTCTCCGGTGGTGAACTCGGCTTGTTTTCTCCCTAAGTCGGCGTAGGATTTTTGGCGGTCTTGGGCGGCCTTCATTCTTTCTTGTATGTGCTTGACTTTAGCTATGGTGTCTTGTAAGTATTGGGGTCCTAGTGTCACTGGGCTGACCATGTCTTCCCAACATAGGGGGGTTCTACATTTTTTACTGTACAGAGCTTCGTAGGGAGCCATGCGGATACTCGCGTGGTAGCTGTTGTTGTAGGAGAACTCGATGAGGTCTAGATGTTCTTCCCATGTCCCTTGGAAATCTAACATGCAGGCCCTTAGCATGTCCTCGAGAGTCTGGATGGTTCTCTCGGTTTGGTCGTCAGTAGTGGGGTGGAAGGCAGTGTTCAGATTCAGCTGTGTCCTTAGGGCTGTTTGTAGAGACTTCCAGAATTGTGTGAGGAACCTGGGATCCCTATCGGACACAATGTTTCGGGGGATTCCGTGGTATTTTACTACTTGGTTCAGGTAGGCCCGAGCTAGCTGCGTCATGGTCCATGTTTCTTTCAAAGCAATGAACCGTGCTGTCTTGGTTAGCCGGTCCACTATCACCCAGATTTTATCCTTGCCGGTTGGTGTTGTGGGCAATCCCCTGACGAAATCCATGGATATGGAGTCCCACTTTCCTTGTGGTATCTCCAGGGGTTGGACGAGTCCTTTGGGTTTGCATCGTTCAGCCTTTACTCTTTGGCAGTTCAGACATTTGCCCACGAAGTCTGCGACTTCCTTTTTCATGTTGGGCCACCAAAACATCTTTTTCACATCTTGGTATAGTTTGTCACCTCCGGGGTGCACTGAGTGTGGGGAGTTGTGTCCCTGACTGCCCTGGGTGTGACTGCTCAGCTTGTAAATGATTATGTGATGCCTTTGAAGTCGGAATACTTCAATTATGACCAAGTGATAAACAAATTGATCGGTGAAGTTCTCGAGATGGAGAAGAGTTTGGTTGGCTATGCTGTAGCCATCTCGATAAGTATTAACACAATTTCTAAAGTTTTGCTGCTTCTCTCCAAAGCCCATGAGGTTGTTGCGGAGCAAGCTATGCCCAAAGCACACAAACACACACAAGTATAAGCTTGTATATTTCTTACTTTTAACAACTTCACAAAGTTTTTCTTTCATACTTTGACTTCTAACTTTTGCTTTCTATTTTAGCTTTCGAAGTCTCTACTTCTAGCTTTCTTAGCTTTTCACTTTCAGCTTACACTTCTACTTTCAACTTTCAAACTCTTGGTTTTTCACTTTCAATTCTCACTTTTAACTTCTCTACTTTGCTTTCAACAAATAAACAATTTGCACTTTAAACACATTGATAAAGCACATAAACAGTTAGGCAAGCGTAAGGAAACTCACAACCTCACCGCGTTTCTAACTGATACTTATGGCATGTTTGGTTCATGGAATAGGTCAGGAATGGAATAACATTCCTTGGAATAGACCTATTCCATCGTTTGGTTGGATCATTTTGTCATGGGAATAACATGCCTAGGAATGAGCTATTACCTTCGCAAGGGGAATAGCCATTCCTAGGGGGGGCCTTAGTATTAGCTATTCCCATGCCCTTGGGAATAGCTTTTATATCACAAATACAAAAAATACCCTTTGCACATTATATAATATTTATATTTATTTAATAAATATAATGTATTATGTAAATGTATATATTTAATTAATTATAATTTTTATCAATCAATATATATATATATATATATATATATATATATATATATATATATATATATATATATATATATAGTATAACTGTATAAGACTCCTTAATTATGGAGCCTTGGCTCCTAAATTAAGTAGTCTGCCCATCTGCATGCCTAGCGGATGGGCATTGCAAGCTTGCCTAGCGGATGAGCATTGCAATTGAAATTATGGAGCCTTGAAGCTCCTTTTATAGGAGGCTCAAGGCTCCATTCCTTACTTCTCCAACCGATGTGGGATAAGTGAGAAAATAAATATACATATAAATATGTATTTGTATAATAATAATAATAATAATAATAATAATAATAATAATAATAATAATAATTATTATTATTATTATTATTATTATTATTATTATTATTATTATTATTATTATTATTGTTGTTGTTGTTGTTGTTGTTGTTGTTGTTCTCTCTCACACATACATGCATATACATGTATATAAATATAAATATAAATAAACAAATAAACAAACAAATAAATAAATAAATAAATAAATAAATATATATATATATATATATATATATATATATATATATATATATATATATATATATATATATATATATATATATAACATTCAGTATATCATATTCATTAATAATAATAATAATAATAATAATAATAATAATAATAATAATATTATTATTATTATTATTATTATTATTATTATTATTATTATTATTATTATTATTATTATTTTGTATAAGGGTATTTATGTCTTTAAAACTTATTTCATTTCTATTCCTCTAACCAACCAAACACTGGAATACAATTACTAAAGTCTATTCCTTCCGCCAACCAAACAACAGAATACAATTCATATTCTATTCCTTACCTATTCCATTCCCTGTGGAATAGCATTCCTATTCCCTCCAAATTCATTCCGTGAACCAAACATGCTGTTAGAGTTCTTCTTAACTCTGATTCTCATACTTAGTCACTGAACTTAGAGTCTTTCTCATCTCAAATTTCATAACTTAGGGCTCTTTCTTTAACTTATCCTTCCTAGGATTTCACTTAGAGTTCTCTTCTTAACTTGTCCTTCCTGGGACTTCAACTAGAGGTCTTTTCTTAACTTGTCCTCCCGAGGACTTTCACTTAGAGTTTCTATACTCAATCATAAGGGTCAAACTTCCTAAGTCTCCCGCGGTTCAAACCTCGCTCTGATACCAACTTGTAACACCCCACTTTTCTTAAACTTTATTAACAGACTTAACCTTGAAAGGTAAGCTAAGGCAGCGAAATAAACTTACGAAACAACTTAATAGAGGTGTCACCGCCACAATCACCCTTCACGGTGATTGCACAGGCAAATGTTTAACAAACTAAAACATTTAAGTCTTACTAATCATCAAACAACTAGGGGATAAGACCCCGGTGTCCAGCACCATAAAAAACTCAAGGGAAAGTTAACTACAAGTCTAAAAAACAAACATCAAGAGTTTAGACTACAAAAGCTAACTATGCTAGTCTAGTCTAACTCGTACTCTCTCACGAACTGGGCCCACCTGAAAGGGATTAACAAACAACAAGTAGAAAACAAACCCGTTAACACGAAGCTAAGTATAACGCCACTCAACCTTGTAAAGTACTACATTATATACTTTTGGAAAACATTTATCTCACATATTTAGATAAAGTATTCTCAATCACTTAAGCAACATATAAACATGCTCAAAAGGGTTTCTATATGCTTGCAACCTAATTATCAAATAAGCATGCTTTCACAATTATTTAGCTTGTCAACAAGCTCATACTTTCACATAATTATCTTATCACTAAACTCATATCATCATATAACTCAGTAAGCAATCTCATGCTAACACATAACTCAATGAGCAATCTCATGCTAACATATACGCAATAAGCAATCTCGTGCTAACATTTACTCAATAAGCAATCATATGCTATCATCAATTAATCAATAAGCAATCTCGTGCTAACATATAATCTCTAAGCAATCTCATGTTATCATATACTCAATATACAATCTCATGCAATCATGTAATCTCTAAGCAATCTCATGATATCATATACTCAATATGCAATCTCGTGCAATCATGTAATCTCTAAGCAATATCATGCTATCACATACTCAATATGCAATCTCGTGCACTTAACTTGATCATGCAATAGAATGAACATGATGCTTTGGTATAAGTATAGATAGATATACATATACATTCTTTTGTAAAAAGAATATTTTTTCTGTGGAGGTTTCTTAGAGTCACAATGACTCGCTTTTCACTTCTTTTCTAGAGTCTCAATGACTCACTTTCTTTAGAGTGCAATGACTCGCTTTCTTTAGAGTCGCAATTACTCGCTTTCTTTAGAGTCGCAATGACTCGCTTCCTTATACTCGTGAGCGAGGTAGGAAATTCACCGTAACGTGAATGGACCTATCCGGGCTCTGCATCTAGCCGGCCTAATACTCATCTCGCCCACAGAACCACTCTCTTGGTTCTTTTTCTCAAACTTTGTGGAATCAGGTATCGAACTATAAGTGTGCAGTTGTGCACACCCCCTGACTAGGATTCCAAGCCTGGCGGGCAGTTTCCAACCTAGTAACTTGGGAATATCGACCTCGTTACTTCATATCGGATCTCAATGTCCGTTTCTTGCGTTACTTTCTCTTTTCACTGTTTTGTCAGTTCTACCTAATCTTATCTCTTTCCTTCCGAAAGGACATAGTCCTAACGGGCGTCCAAAACCTCGGGTTACTCACACTAAATACATATAGATATGGCTCATGCATTCCAACTCATGCAACACTTATGCAAACTTATGCACATAACTTCTCAACAACTTCTCTTTTCTCACAAATTGGAAATCATTTAACATGCAACCACTGGATGCCACTAGATAATGATTTTCCAAAATAGATATGAGTTTTTGAAAATAGTACTTAGACTCACGTTGACCACCTATGCATTTTAAAACATGGTATACTCAAATATGCATTCTACTGTAAAATATGCTTCAAAACTTCCTTCACTGTGAACTCTCAACAATTGCATAAACATGCTTATAAATCATAGCTTAGCAAATATTCTTTGGCAAACACTTAGCAAGTATTCACATGCACTTGAATTCAAAATACTCAACATAATCTCATCTACTGTAATTTAGCATTCAAGAAGAACATGCTCTGTACACTTCAACATTTAATATTCTTGGCAAGAATCTCAACAAGTCATAATAGACATCTAGGCATGCTTTTCTAACATAACTCATCAAATATTGATCATCTTTCTTAATCTAACAATCATATAATTGTTATGCTTCTCAAACAAATAGCCAAGACTAAACACTTAACACTTTCCATTCACTGTAAATACTCCCAGGCTACTTCTGTAGCATTTTTCTACACAAATTCTATCACAAATTACTCAATTCTACTCCGAATTCAATGAAATCAAATTCTACTCGTGCGTCGTGATGATCCCGAATGTCCGAGCCTCAAGGGCCCCGCGAGTTTCGGTTCGAAACGACACGTAGCTGAGCCACAAGGGTTCGACCACTGCACAGATTTTTGCCTAGCGGGGCTTGTGGCGGGGCTTGAGGAGCCCCGCCGCCTGGAACCGCCAAGCAGCGGCCTAAGGCCATGGCTCTAGCCTGGAGCCGTGCCCTAGGGCCGCTCTTCCACGGGGCTTGCCAACGACTCCTTCCTAGGGCTATTGGCTAGTCCCGTGTCTCATATGGTGCACACTGTTTTGTGCACCAGTGAGATTCTTCTTCACCTGTAATGACATTTTAGGCAACCAAACACTCCCAAATCATCAACAACACATCATAGATCAACAATATATCACTTACTAGCTCAAACACAACAATATTCTAGAATTTCTACTCATTTCAACTAAAAACAAGACTTCACAGAGTTTGAAATGCTTTTGGGAATCCATGGGGTTATACCTTTGTAGATTCCTCCTTTGAGCTGGGATTCCACCTTTTTTCCAAGCTAGCTACACCCTCCTTCACCTCCTAAACATCTCAAACAAACCACACAACCATCTTAATACTAAGTCCTCAGAGATGGAAGCTAGGAAGGAAAGCTAGAAGAGATGAAATGCTAAGATGAGCTATGAAACTTACTGTGATTTTTCCCTTTGGTCTTGCAGAGCAAATGTTGGGGAAGCTAAGAGTGGAATCAGGAGAAAACAAAGGCTCACTATTCTTTTTATATGGGTGCAAAACCCTAGGAAGATACTCAATGATTGGTGGAGGGTAAGGTAGTAATTTGGTGGTTGTTCTACAAGATCAGACAAGGAATTTTGGATGATTGTGATCTACCAAGCTTCATGGACCAAGGCTAAGAATCAAGATTTTAAAATAGTTTGGGTTTGAAAATGAATTTCCCAAAAATGATTTCTAGATGAACACTTGATTTAGGCTTCTCAGATTTCTCCCGGTTTCACTCAGAATGATTTTTCAGTTCAAAACTTGGTACGCAATGTACCCAAAAATTTAGGATATTTGTTTCAAATCATGTTCCGGTGTTATATTTATTTAAAAGTGGCTCAAAATAATTTATTCTAACACCAATTGCATCGCAAAAATTTTTATAGAGTGAAAAATGGCTTTTTGGAATTTCTTAAAACCGAATTTATAAAATTAAATTTTGGATTGTCACAGTTGGAGAATAGCGGTTAGTTTCCTTTGGACATGTCTTATTACTACATCTTTGAGTGAAAGAATGAATTTTTCCGCTCGAGTGGTTCTGTTTTTTTTTTTTTTTTTTTTTTTTCAAGGAGCTTGCGGTTGAAAATTTATGAAGGCAAAATGCATATGTAGAGCTTGTAAGCAGTTAGCTCACCATGATAGTCGTAATTATCCTCTTGCGAAGCATTAGTTTTTACCTGCTGAATGTTATGTTTTGTTCTTTGTTTCATGAGTCTAATGCATTACTTTTATTTTTGTGCATTTAAGTATGTTAACATCTGAAGGTTTAGCTCCTTCGAATATTTGGGATTATGTTTTTTGTTTTTTAAAACCCAAAGAAGTTTACTTTGTTTTTACATATTGTGTGCATGCACATTAGCTCAGTCTAGGATTTTGGTCCATTACTGGTATGTGTCTCTGGATGTCATCATATGAGTCCCCAACATGGGTAAATCCATAGTACCCAACATGGGTAACATTATATATATATATATATATATATATATATAAGTTGAAATCTATCAGTGTTTGATTGTGATAAATATATAGCATATAGTAAACTAGAAATACACCTGAAATCAGAAAATTTTACACATATATGTTATGAAGCACCTTAGATTGTATATAGATATAGATCTTTGTGATAAAATGAAAGCATGTTGCATATTCCTTTATAAGAATTTGACATCTTTTGTTGAATCCATCTACTGATGGACCACTTAGTCCTCTCTACTAAAACAAATATATATGCATTTTCAAAACTTGAGGCATTTGTGCTGTGCTGAAACATTATATTGGGCACCAATAAAAATTTGTAGTTACAGCTAGAAAACATCAAAACATGTAACATCTTATTGATTTATTATTATGCACTGAAACTTAGAGCTTCAGTAAAATGAATTTTTGTGATAATGACTAACAAATTGAATAACTACACAAACACGGTCCACAGATCAGAAGGTTGTCAGCTGCCTAAGTGTGTTCAGAAGAAGAATAATGCCATTGAGTCTAGATTACATGAATTTAGCAGTATCCCAAATCTATTCATTATGAAGAAACAACTTAAGCAAGCAATGCATATATAGATTGCTCCCATATCCAAACAAAAAATTTGGAGAAAGCAAAATTTTAAAGAATATGCTCAGCACTATCCTCGATCTGTTGGTTCTGGAATTGCAGACAAACTAAAGGTGTTCCCACACTTTGCTGACATGAATACGTTAATCGCAGTAATGTACTTTGCTTTTTGGATGACTTAGGTGAACACTCCACATAAAACTGCACTTCACTTCTCAAATCCTGAATCTCCTCAAAAGGGTTACATTCATGTCAGAGCCACTAATGCCCATAGTCTTGCAGAAAGAGTATTAATTCTTCAAACGGCTAGCTTCTTGTTTAAGTAGATTATCTTTGTTTTAACCCATTTTAGCAAATGGAGATCTTACTTAAACCTACTTTGAACAGGTTAAAGGAGAAAAGGTTAGTGAACGAATGAAGTTTTGTGCCAGGCTGCAATAAGGTGCAATAATTAGTGAATGGATGGTGTTTTTGAGTTAAAAAGGAAAATCTGCAGAATTCTTAAAGTTTACCTTGTTTTCATGATAAGTGACTGGAAAAGTTGTTATGCTAGATGAGATCATAAACTATGTGCAATCCTACGTTGCAACGACAAGTCGAGGTAAATTAACCATCACTCCCCACCGCAATTCACTGCCAGATATCTAAATCATTACATGTAGTTCAATTCATTCATACTTTCTGGCTTGTAGTTTCTGTCAATGAAGTTGGTCACTATAAACCCCATAATGGAGTTCAACATGGAATGGAAGCTCTTCTCTCCAAGGATGTGAGTTGTTATTATTAACACACGTAGTCTGTCTAATTTAAAACTTTCTGCTTGAATTATGAACACTCATTTTAAAATGAAAATGTAGTTAGATTCATTTTTTTTAAAGGAAAAAGGGTCAAATAGGCTCCTAAACTTTACACAAAGTCAATTAGACACCTAAACTTTTTAAAAGTACAATAGAACCCTTAAACATGTTAAATTGAGGCAATGAAGCCCAAGAACTAGTAAATGACCAGTTATTGCAGGTTATTTCAGTTCAGGCATCACTCCGACGACATCAGACGAATTTTCGGTGCCATCTCCGGCAGATGGTGACCAACTGGCCGCTTTACGCCGGCGGCTTTTCCATGGAAGGCGACCAGATCTGGTCGCCTTCTCCCGGGAAGACGACGAGAAAGGTCTGTAACACCCCACTTTTTCTAAATCTTAATTACAATTCTAAACCACAATTAACATAATCTAAGCAGCGGATAAACAACTTAATAAGAAAATTTGTCGGAATGTCACCGCTACAACCACCACTTCTCAACGCTGGGCCCACCTGAAAGGGGTTTTACAAACAACACATAGACAAATAGGAAAACACCCGTTAGCACGAAGCTAAGTATAACCACACTCAACCCTGTAAAGTACTATAGAATATACTTTGGAAAAACATTTGTTCACATACTAAGTCAAACAATCTCAACACATAAACAACTGTAGATACATCACAAACTTTCTATATGCTTGCAACCAATAATATCAAAAGGCGTGCTTCAATACAAATGACTTAACAACATAAAGATTCCAACACATAAATATCACAACGATCTCATCATAACGAACTCATGCATACAAGCAGTTTCATACTATTAAACAATACGAAAATTATCGTCATGCTTTCAAGTTCTCATAATGCAAACTGGATATACAAGACCTCAAAATATAACTAAAGCAATCATGCTCGATAAACAAACTTGATTCATCATTCTCATTATGTAATCTCATGCAATACTATAAATGTACTCAAATGCAATCTCGTGCAATACTATAAATATACTCATACACTCGTTTATAAAATAGAATAAATTTCTGTGGAGGTTTCTTAGAGTCACAATGACTCGCTTTCTTTCTTGCTCAAACTTTCTCATACTTTCTTGTTTCTTTTCTTGTGCGAGGCAGGTACTCCGCCGCAGCGAAGCCCTAGCGTACGGTGCAATCTCATGCATCTGCCACATCCGTAACTACAGAACCTCTAACTCGTGGGGAGGTAGGTCTTCACGAATCGTGAATGGACCTAACCGGCTCGGTAATCTAGCCGGCCACATACTCAACTCGCCCACAGAACCACTCTCTTGGTTCTATCTTTCTTTCTTGCTTTCTCTGTGGAATCAGGTATCGTACTTTTAGTGTCCACACCCCTAACCAGGATTCCAAGCCTGGCGGGCAGTCTCCAACCTCGTAACGTGGGAATACGCTGCGTTACATATACTTGGACCACAATGTCCATTTCTTTCTTCCCGAGAGGACGTAGTCCAAACGGATCCTCCAAATCCTCACATATATAGATAGATAATATATATCTCTCATGCACCAAACTTAAGCATGTCACTTCTCAACAAATTCTCAATGCAACCAGATAAAGACTTTCCACATACTCATGAGTTTTGGAAAATAATACTTAGGCTCATGTTGGCCACTTATGCACTTTTAAAACATGATATGCTCGAAATGCAATCTACTATACAACAACTTCAATTCTATAAAAACACTGTGAAATCTCAATAATTCAAGAAAACATGCATATAAGTCATAACTTGACACATCTCCTCAACTAACACTTAGCAAGTATTTAACAAGCCATTGGAGCCCAACTACCAACATAGACTTATTCTTTGGAAGGCTAGGAAAACTTACTGTGTTTTCTTGTAGAACTTTTGTTTGGGGAAGACAAGGAAGGGAATCAAGAGGCAATGGCTGAAAACATCTCATTTTATAGGGTTCTAAACCCTAGGAGAATCACACATGATTGGTGGAGGGCAAATGAGTAATTTAGCTTGGCTTCCAAAAGATCAGACAAAGTTTTGATAAAGCTTATGGTTCAGCTTGCATCATGGACCAATGTCTTGAAAGGGGAATTTTAAATAGTTTGGGGTCAAAATGTATTTTTCCAAAAATGATTTCCAAACCAAAACTTGGTTCAGATTTCTCCCGGTCTCACTCAGATTGGTTTCTCAGTTTAAAACTTGGTACGCGAAGTACCCGAAAATTTAGAATTTTGGAATAAAATTAAGTTTTGGTGTTGAATAAATTTAAAATGTAACTCAAAATAATTTATTCAAATACTAATTTATCGCAAAAATTTTTAATGGAGTGAAAATGGCTATTTTGGAATTTCTTAAAATTGGATTTATGAAATTAAATTTTGGGTTGTTACAAGGTCGCCTTCCATGGAGAAGGCGACTAGATCTGGTGGCCTTCAATGGAGAAGTCGCTAGCGGAAGGCAACCAGTTGGTCGCCTTCCACCGGAGATGGCAACCGGCGACGGCTTGGCCGGTCGCCAGAAATTCGTATGAGGTCGCGGAGTGATGCTTGAACTGAAATGACATGCAATAACAGGTCATTTACCGATTCATGGGCTTCATTGCCTCAATTTGACATGTTTGAGAATTTTATTGTACTTTTAAAAAGTTTAAGTGTCTAATTGACTTTTGGTTTAAAGTTTATGGGCCAATTTAACCCTTTTTCCTTTAAAAAAATGAATCTAAATACATTCTCATTTTAAATCTAACTTATACTTGTTTTTAACTCATTGAAGTAGCTAAATCATTTCTATATTATCTTCATATCTTAATTCTTTCATTAAAAAATTATGCGTGATGCCCGCCGGTGTCTTACATATTAAATACAGGGAAACCTTTTGAGTTATATAGTTATAGCATTTTCTTTTTTGAATTATTCAAGTGACTGTTTTTCTCCTAAAATATTAAATGTATATATTTACCCTTAAAATAAATATTTTATTTATTTTTCTTTTCCAACAAATTATAACCATAATTTGGTCCAAAACCAAACAGACACTATAGCAGCCAAACCGGAATATTTCAATTACAATTTTGAATCGAAACCTGATATTTAGAGTTTATTAAAATTGCGAACCAGAATGGCCAGTTCATGTTCTGAACTGAAAAAAATAAAATATATTTATTCTTGAATTTAGACTACTTTAAAATAGAATATAAAAAATTTTAAAATAAAGACGGTTCAAAATCGCGAACTGGATTTGGAACCACCGATTCATTGTTCAAGATCCAGTTTTTTCGATTCATAATTTTAATAAACTGAATTCCAAATATTGGGTTCTGAATTTAAATCATAACCAGAAATTTTTAATTCGATTACTATAGTGTCCGGTTCAGTTAGAACCGAACCGTGGTCATCCCTATGTATACGCAATAATTTGTTAGAGAAGAAAAAGAAATGAAATGTTTCCTTTAAGGGTAGAAATGTCAATTTAATATATTAGAGGGGGAAAACCGTCACTTTTAAAATAATTGAGGGCTAATGTGCTTAGTGCTTACATGAATAATTTAAAAGAAAAAAAAAATGCTATAAGTATATAACTTACTAGAAAGAGTGTCATTTTTCCTTAAATAAATTCTTACCTTTTTGTTTGATCCAAAAAAGCCAATAAACAACAGAAAATATTCTCCATTGTGTCTTTTCCTAAAGTTTGCACCATCTGATGTGAAAATCCCAAAGTGCCAACAATTTGTATCCATCAACTCTGATGCTTATTGCAATCTAGCTAGCTAGTTCTCTCTCCCCGTGTCTCTGTCTCTCTCTCTATATATATTTGAATCCTCCCTCATGGCTAGATTTTTATATACACTAATACACTGTATAGTACGTCTTGGAGCAAAAAAGATCGATCTTACGTATTAGTAGCTACATCGGTACGTTTTGGCATGGCGAAAAGCGGAGTGGCGTTGGGCACGCTTATTGTGGTTGCTGTTTTTTCGGTTTGGTGTTTTCAGGTGGGAGATCAACTGAAGGTCGACGCCCATGAGGATACAGATGATGTTGTTATGACGCAGCCTCATACTTCTAATGCTTTGCCGGCGGCTAAGAATGGGGGTATTACAGTTGAAGCACTAGTGTTGCTGAGAAGAGCACTGCTCATCCATGATTCGATTGACTGTTGCTATTGTAGCTGTTCCTGCAAAATCCCTGACTGCTACTGCTGCCATGCCTAGCTTAGCCACCTGGCCTGCTGTTCTCCTCGTCGTCTACCAACTGTTTGTGTTTTTGTCTGTAAGTATAAGTAATCATATAAGCAATGGAATAAGTCCCCCCTCGATCAGCTCCATTTCCCTTTGGGGTGAAACCAATGCTCATAAGTTTGATTTCATTTGCTTCAACCAATGTTGTATCCTCGTTGCATTGCATTGCATTATCCAATACATACGCATGTTTATATATTACTCCGTAAATGGGTGCAACTATCTTTTCCATCAATATACTCCACTAAATTCAAAGCCCCTTTGATTCTTCAGATGTCCGTTCTATTTCGGTAAAAAATATTTTTGAGTGATCAGTCAGCTCGAATAGAATTTGTAACCAACAACATGACTAACTTGACTTTAGTTGTCCCGAATTTTTTTTTTTTAATTTTTGTAAATGATGTTGTTTATTTCTGCGATGTCTTTGACTCTAAATGATTGATTGGTACCAAGAATTTTAGTATTAAATAAATAAGTAAATGGTCAATTTTATTTTAAAAAATTATCAAAAGTTTTACCAAATATCAATGTAACGCACTAGTATTAACGAAGGAAAATATATGTACTCTCATTTAATTTTCAACTCTCAACGTTTACTCCAATACATAAAAATTAAGGGTTATAGCAATGCTGTGTTCGTGGTATGTTGTAGTCCCCAGATACTGGTGGCTGAAAGTTGTGGAAAAGAATGGAAGATTATGGTGGGAACAACACTGTATATAGTGTATATATTGCTTGCAAACAATAATGTCATATACTCATATTGATTCCTTAGTAACAATCTCATATACAAGGAGACAAGCATACCAAAATAATGATGATAAACCAATGACATAACAATCCACAAGCAACTAACTTGCTTAAAACAAATTCTAAAGTTTACTATTTTTTTTTTTAAATGGTAAAAGAACATTTAAGATGGATATTTAATACATGCATATAGGTGATGTGAAAAAGCGACCCTAGTTCCTCACACCAAGGAGGCCCGTGACCCTAGAGTAGTAGGGTACCTCAGTGTTGCAAGAGTTTATGGGGTCGCACATTTGTGTCACATCACCCTAGATCATGGGCTCATCACAACTCTCGGGGAGAGATGACGCCCAGAAGTTCATGTTTTCCACCTCCCTTTTGGGGAGGTTGGGATGACATTGCAAGATGTTGAGATTTTATTTGGGTTGAGAGTGGATGGGCGCGTTGTTAGCCATACAGATCAACAAAAGGATGAGTGGTTCAACCGTTGGTCTACACGCTTGCTTATCATGCAATTGCTAGGGGGTTTGCTTTTCCCGATACAATGAGGAAGCATGTGCACTTATACTTTCTTGGATTTGTTGGAGGATTTACAAGAAGCGGGGCAGTATAGTTGCGACATCCCAATGTTTAACTGTTAGGAATAAAGTGTAATGGTTTTGATATGCCAAATATGTATTTGTAGATCCCCCAATTTTATTTCTATAGGTCTAGTAGAGTCTTAGACCATGATCAAAGGAATGAACTTGTCTCTCTAGCATGTTTAGGGTTTTGGCCTTCTTCTAGGGTTTATTCCTAGTTTTCATACACTTTCTAGCTTTCTACGGTATTCCGATAATGTTAATTCTATCGCCGAGTGGTGATCACAACCATTAGATTAACCACGCCGCCCTTTTGTGATCGCAAGTGGTCAATACATCCACGCCGCTGAGTTTTGTGGTCGCATGCAGTAGAAAAGCCACAGGTAAATCCACGTAGCAGCAGATTAATTCACGTAGAAGAATATCTGCGTCGCCGAATTGGTTCGTAAGCAGCAGGTAAATTCACGCCAACAGATTCCCACGTTGCTGAATTGTGCTCGCAAGCAGCGGTTGCTTAGTCCATGCTTTTTGTCCGTATGGCGTCAACAACTGTAGGAGGAGATGTAGCAGGTTTGACAGCCCGATGGGCAGATCTTGTCCTCGAGGAGGAAGCTGACACTTTCGAACCGGTGGTTGCGGACGAAGGGGAAGAATAGGCTGAGGTTGAGGAGACATGGGTTCTGGTCGGTCGCTTCTTGACTGAGAAGACGGTGAAAGTTGAATTTATGAAACAAGTTTTGGCTTCGGTGTGGCAGCCAGTGCGTGGGGTACAGGTGACAGAGGTGCAACCAAAACTGTTTATGTTTGTCTTTTATCACTTAACTGATATGCAGTATGTATTGGAGGAAGGACCATGGGCATTCCAGAATCATACGCTTGTTTGCAAGCAACTCCCGGATGGGGTGGTACCGACGGATGTAGTACTGGACACGGTGGAGCTATGGGTGCAGTGCTATGACTTGCTGTTTGGGTATACGTCGGATAAGATCCTAGAGCAGATTAGCAATTTTTTGGGGGTTTTTATCAAACTGGATGATCGGTTTCTTGATGCGCCTTGGTTAACCTATTACCGTATACGTGTGGCGATCCCGGTGAACAA
Source organism: Ipomoea nil (assembly GCF_001879475.1). Lineage (NCBI taxonomy): Eukaryota > Viridiplantae > Streptophyta > Magnoliopsida > Solanales > Convolvulaceae > Ipomoea > Ipomoea nil. Next base: position 141,806 of record NW_017617070.1, read on the forward strand.
GCCTTTGAAGCGCAGGATGAGAATGTTGAAGCGAGACAAATCGTATTGTTGGGTGAATTTCAGGTATGAAAGATTGCATACATTTTGTTTTTTTCTGTGGAATGATGGGGTATTCCTATAGATTTTGTCTGAAAGCCAGGAATGCGACCATGCCCGTATCACAATTTCCGTATAGTGATGATCTTCGGGCTGGGGGGGTGCGAGGACCGAGGGAGATAGGGGGCCCATGGTTGGTGCCATTGGGAGGGAAGCCGAAGGGTGAGAAGCTGGTGAGGGAGGTGAGGGGGGAGAGGAGGGAGGGGGACGGTGGGGGTGTGGATGGTGAGTCTATGGACCATGCTGTTATCCATGCAGTGGCCAAACGGAGGAGGGCGATGGATGGGGGATCTGGGGGTGACCGGGTGGATGTGGGAGAGGATGTAGCCATGACAGACGTCCAAAAAAACTTGCAATTGGCGGGTGCTGCAGTGCAGACCCGCCCAACCCAATGAGTACATTGAGCTGGAACTGTCGTGGCTTGGGTAATCCACAGACAGTTCGGGAGATTGAGGGCATGGTAGCCCGTAAGAAACCCGATTTTGTATTTCTAATAGAAACCAAGGTTAACCGGGATCATGCAGAAAGACTTCGGATTAAACTAGGTTTCGATGGTTTGTTTTATGTTGACAATAATGGATTGAGCGGTGGTTTGGCGTTGTTATGGAGAGCGAATAATACAGCCAGGTTGATAAGTTATTCTGACAATCATGTGGATATTGAAGTGAGTATACCGGGATTTGATAAATGGAGAATGACAGGTTTCTATGGTTTTTCAAAGCGGCCACAGAGAGGAGAATCGTGGGATTTAATTCGCTCATTGGCAAACAAATCAGACCTCCCGTGGGTAATGATTGGTGATTTTAATGACCTGTTATTTCAGTATGAGAAACGAGGAGGAAATCCACATCCGGACAGTCTATTACGGGGTTTCGGGGAAACTTTGGAAGATTGTGGCTTAATGCAGTTGCCTATGTCAGGATATCCGTTTACATGGGAGAAGGGGAAGGGAACGCCGGATTGGATAGAAGAGCGTTTAGATAAAGTTTTGGCTACTCAGAGTTGGAGGGACCTGGTCGTCGATGCAAGTGTGCAGAATATATTGACCCGAAAGTCGGATCACTCTGCTCTTTTCCTTGGGATTCTGAATCTTCGGGAAAGGAGGGATGGTTTGAGAAGAGGGTTTCGCTTCGAGATGGCATGGCTGCATGATGATGGTTGCAGGGATGTGGTTGAGAGGGCCTGGGGGGAAGGAAGGACCCGCGGTTTGCAAGGATGTATCTCGGTTTGTGGTGAACGGTTAACACGATGGGGTGGAGATCGTTTCCTTAAATTTGGAGAGCAAATAATGGCCCTAAGGAAAGAACAGTTGCGTTTCAGGGGATGTACGGATCAGACATCTTTAGCTGAGTTCCGGCGGCTAGAGGAGTGTCTCACCCGTATTGAATTGCAGGAGGATACCTATTGGAGGCAGAGGGCCAAACAGCACTGGCTCAAGGATGCGGACGCGAACACGAAATTTTACCACAGGTATGCTTCTCATAGAAAGAAGAAAAATACTGTTCCCAGAATAATGAATGATGGTGGGGATTGGATTGAGGGGGTGCCCATGATGAATGTCATCTTGAATTATTACCGTGATATCTTTACCACGAATTCTCCTACTGTTAATGTGGAATTTTTTGAGAATATACAACCACGGGTAACCGATGCACAGAATATGCAGCTACTGCGGCCTTTTGAGGATAGTGAAGTAAAGGCTGCGTTATTTTCCATGTATCCGGATAAGGCACCAGGGCCTGATGGGATGAATCCGGGATTTTATCAGCACTTTTGGGATGTGGTGGGTAATGATGTAACCTCATATATTGTGAATTGTTTGAACACTAGAACATTACCTGCTAGTCTGAATGATACAAATATTATTTTAATTCCAAAGAAGAAGAATCCGGAGAGGGTGTCTGACTATAGACCAATTGCGTTGAGTAATGTGGTTTACAGGATAATGGCAAAGGTTATTACTGCTCAAATGAAACCACTAATGGGGAGTATTATATCTGACTCTCAGAGTGCATTTATAGCTGACAGGTTGATCACTGATAATATTTTGATTGCTGCGGAAGTAGGCCATTATTTGAACAGGAAGCAGTGTGGATTGGCAGGATGGGGGGCTCTGAAACTGGATATGGCGAAAGCCTATGATCGGATGGAGTGACCCTTTCTACGGAGAACGCTTATGATGTTGGGATTTGATGATAGGTGGGTCGAACTTTTGATGATGTGTGTCACCATGGTGTCATACAATGTACTAGTGAATGGATCACGAACGAATCAGATCATCCCGACCCGTGGTTTAAGGCAAGGTGACCCTCTCTCGCCTTATCTGTTCATTATTTGTGCAGAAGGGCTATCATTATTATTACAGCAGGCTCAAGCGAGAGGAGAAATACATGGCTGTAGGGTAGCTAGAGGTGCACCCGCTATTTCACACCTATTTTTTGCTGATGATAGTCAGCCCTTCTTTAAGGCAAATGTACAAGAAGCGGAGGTGATTAAAAAGAATATGAGGATATGTCGGGACAGGCAGTTAACTATCACAAATCAAGTATTTGTTATAGTAAGAATACAAGAAATGACCTAAGAGAAGAGATTGCCAATATATTGGGTGTGGTGCAAGCTTCGAACTTTGTAAAATATCTAGGACTTCCTTCTTTTGTGGGAAGGAATAGAAGAGCAGCATTCTCATATATCGAGGATAAGATAAGACAGAGGATTACATCGTGGAACAAACGGTTATTATCGCAAGCAGGAAAAGAAATTTTGTTGAAAAGTGTGGCTCAAGCTATGCCTACCTTTTCAATGAGTGTCTTTTTACTGCCCATGAACTTGTGTACAGCCATTGAGCGGACCATGAACAGATATTGGTGGAGATCAAAGGATGACCAGGGTATTCATTGGAAGGCTTGGGATAAACTATGTATTCCTAAGAAATATGGAGGTTTGGGGTTTAGAGAACTGCGAGGATTTAATCTTGCTATGTTTTTTTTTTTTTTTTTTTTTTTAAAAAGAAGTTTATTAATAAAAAGGAAGGCCAAGGCCAGTACAAGGTCCGGATGGACTTAGGCCCCACATGGCCTAAATCCTACTAATAAGCTAAGTAAGGAAAAGTAAGATAAGACAAGATAACATAAAGTGGCCCCCGGGGCTCTAACATGCATGCCCAAAGCCCTATGCTAGCTATCTCTAACTAATCGTAGGCAGGAGTATCTCTAACTAATCTTGCTATGTTGGGTAAGCAAGCGTGGCGTTTCCTAACTCAACCACAATCGTTGGTTTCAAGAGTATACAGGGCCAGGTACTATCCCAGAGGTACTTTTATGGATGCAGTTTTGGGGAATAACCCAAGTTTTTGTTGGCGTAGTATTCTTGCGACGCAGGAATTAATTTCAGGAGGGGTTAGACGCAGAATTGGGAATGGTCAATCAACTCTAATATGGGATCAACCTTGGTTGCATGATGATATTAATCCAACAGTACAAACAGAAACCCCCCCCCCCAACTGGCACATGCAACGGTCATGGGACTTATGGACCAACAAACAGGAACTTGGGATCAGGATATTCTCAAAGATATATTTATACCTGAAGATGTGGTACGAATATTGAAGGTACCTGTATCGCCGGACTATGAGGATTTGTGGTATTGGTATGGGGACCCGAGAGGGGAATATTCTGTCAAAGATGGATATAGGAGAATAATTGGTGACTATACTGGTCACATGGGGGGATTTGATAAATGGTTGAAATTGTGGAAGCTCAAAATCCCCCCGAAATGGAAAACTTTTTTGTGGCGAACCTTGAATGATATATTGCCCACTAAGGATAACCTACTTATGAGAAGAGTGGATGTTGATCCAACTTGTGTTATGTGTGGTCTCATTCATGAAGATATAGTGCATTCTCTAATTACATGTGACTATACGGCTAACATTTGGGCACAATCCCACCTTCCAATCCCAAATAGTGTCACAAACATTTTTAGTGATTGGTTTAATGATTTGATGAATATTTTAGATGATGATGGGATTATTTATGCAGTGGCTCTTCTATATTATATTTGGCGAACAAGGAATGGGGCTGTTTGGGAGGCATATTTACCAAGGCCTCGGAAGGTGATAGCAATGGCAACCTCGGCGATGAACGCGTGGAAGCTGGTTCACACTGGAACCACATGTTCGGCGATCAGAACTATGCCTGGCTCTATGAATATTCGAGCACAAGACATGCAATTGCAACCTGGAAGTCACGGAACGAATGCTGCAAATGTGGAGAGCCCTATATTACCACCTGCTGCTGCTGTGCCACGTACGCTACTGCCACCCGTATTGCATTCCATGCCCAACAACCCACAACTGCCATTAACATACAAATGTTATTTAGATGCTGCATACTCTCATCAAACGAACAAAGCAGGAGTTGGTGCAGTTATCCTCAACGGACAGGGTGGTTTCATCGCAGCAATGTCGGCACCAATAATAGACTGTTTTTCACCGCTCATGGCGGAAGCCTTTGCATGCAAGGAGGTTCTATCTTGGTTAAGGGCACGTGGGGAAAGATCTATTCAACTATTCACGGATTGTTTGACCCTACAACAATATCTATCGTCTTCGACACGCTCGCCGCGCTCATATCTGGATTATGCTATTGATACTTGCAGGACCAGTATGTTAGCTTTTGATTTTTGTTCGATTTGTTATGTTTCAAGATCAGATAATTATTTAGCACACATTCTAGCATCTACAGCTTTTACTCAGTCAGCTTTTATGTATTCGGATGATGATCCACCAGACGCTATTTCAGCATACTTTGAATAAATGCCGAGCAGGCTCCTTTAAAAAAAAAGAGTCTTAGACCATGATCGGGAAATTATTTAAATTGGAAAAGAGAAAAACAGAGGAAGATGCATGAAAATAGAAGAAGAAGATATAAAGCCTAAAATCAAGAATTTGTCTGGAGAAAATGACAAATTGAAGAAGAAGATGAATGATACAATATTCATGTCAATGCTACTCAAAGAAATATCCCAGAAGAATTTTCGTGAAAGAAAATTAAGATTGGAAGAATGCATGAAATTGACTTGGAGATCAAGCATCTATTGAAAGAAAGGAGTACATAAAAGAAGATTGGAGATTTAATTAATAGTTGTACGGACGAAGTGGATGATGTTTGATATGTTATGCGAAATGGCTCAAGTTTGAATCTCACCATTAACAATTTTACAAGGTAAAATTTGAGAAGCCAAATCTAATTAAATCTGATGGAGCCCCCATTGAAATTGGAATTGAAATTGGGAGCTAGTTTCAGAGAAATTGAAATCAAGCCAATGTAGAATTGAAATTGGGAGCCAATTGAGGTTGTAGTTTCACAAGGGAATCAATTCAAGTTGGGAGCCAATGTAGAAGGAGCCAATGTAGAATTGAAATTGGGAGCCAATTGAGGTTGTAGTTTCACAAGGGAAAATCAAGTTGGAGGTTGTAGTTTCACAAGGGAAAATCAAGTTGGGAGCCAATGTAGAATTGAAATTGGCTGTGAAATTGAAATTGGGAGGCAATGTAGAATTGAAATTGGCTGTGAAATTGGGAGCCAATTGAGGTTGTAGTATGGGATGCAATATCAAATTGGGGACCGATCGACAAAATTCAACGTGTAGAATTGAAATTAGGAGCCAATTGAGGTTGTAGTATGGGATGCAATTTCAAATTGAGGTTGTAGTATGGATGCAATTTCAAATTGGGGACCGATCGACAAAATTCAGCGTGTAGAATTGAAATTGGGAGCCAATTGAGGTTGTAGAATGGGATCCAATTTCAAACTGGGGACCGATTCGAAAAAGACATGGAGATCAAATTGAATTGAGACAAAATTCAGCACCAAGAGAGATCATGAGACAAAAGTCAGCATGTAGAATTGAAATTGGGAGCCAATTGAGGTTGTAGTATGGGATGCAATTTCAAATTGGGGACCGATTCGAAGAAGACATGGAGATCAAATTGAATTGAGACAAAATTCAGCACCAAGAGAAGTTTGGGAACCAATTGCAAGTCAAAGTCAATTGGGAGCCAATTACAAAGGAGAAATTCAAATTGGGTGCCAATTACAAGTCAATTGAAATTGGGTGTCAATTACAATGGAGAAATTCAAATTGGGAGAAATTCAAATTGGGTGCCAATTACAAGTCAATTGAAATTGGGTGTCAATTACAATGGAGAAATTCAGATTGGGAGGAAGTTCAAAGCCAGTTTGAAGTCTGAGAACACCCAGACGTGAGAATGAAGAAGATGAAGATGAAGATGAACTTACAGTGAAAATATTCTCACAAGGAAAAATACTAGTTTAACTAGTATGGGATTAAATTGAAGAATATTTTTAAATCCCAAAGATACAAGGACCACTTCAGAGCTGATCAGAGAAGCCGTTCTACACCCAGATATTCCCACTCAACGTAAAACCAGAGGAATATCAGATGAAGTTTGAGAAACCATTCGCATGAAGTTCAAGCTCTCAAACGGCTAGCTTATCCTTTCTGACATCCTTGCAGAAGATAAGATAAGATCTCTGACAAAAAGATACAAGATTTCAAAAATGAGATCGTCTCTTTCCAACGGACAGATTCTCATTACCAGCTATAAAATGATGAAGATATGAAGACTTGAAGATCACGAACAAGAGAGCAGAAAATACGAACTCATCAAGGGGAACGAATAGAGCAATAAAGCTTAAAAGAGCAAAGAGCAAAAATCTCATTTGGTACAGAGCATACCAAAAATCTTCAAGTGAGAAGTGAGAAAAGAAAAAGAACTCAGAGAGCTTCAAAGAAAATATTCAGAGAGTTCAAAAAGAAGAGCAAAGAAGAGCAAAAAAATCAAGTGCTTTACTTGATATATTCAAAGAGAGAAAACACTCAGATCATTCAAGAGAAATCATTCCAGAGTGTTTATCTTCATCAAAGAGACCTGCGCATCATTGAAGATCATCTACAGAGTCTCAGAAGTTGGAAGCGAGATAACACTTGTTTTGGAGCAAAACAAGAGAAGGGAGGAAAGTAACACGGAGCTGTGAAATCCTGGATTGTCACACGGAGCTGTGAGATCCGAAGCAGCAGCGTCGGAGGCACTGGGCGTGATTAGTGCGGGCTTTGTGATCAAAGTACTAGATCACGGGATACGTTTCTACCGGAGTGTGGAAAACGGGGGGAAAGTAACACTGAGTCGTGAAATTCTAGGATAGTAGCGCGGCGACGTGAAACCCGAAGCAGCAGTGTGGTGTCTCTGGGTGTGATTAGTGCGGGCTTTGTGATCAAAGCACTAGATCACGGAAATTCATTGTATCTTGGAACCAAGGAGTGGTAGATATAGTGAATTGCTGTTGGAGATAAGAGCAAGTGGAGTAGGACGATTACACCACCTCGCGAACCACTATAATTGTCTTGTGTTCTTTACTGCTTTCTTTACTTACTGCTCTTTACATAATTGCTCTCACGGAATATACTGCTCACACAATCTCACACACACTTTATCTTTATTTAATTCTGCTGTGCACCATACTCTAACAATCTAGTTGAGAGTTTTGGTTTATCTCTGGCTTAGCAATTGTTGTGCTGTGCGAAAAAGTTTGAAAGTCTATTCACCCCCACCCCCTCTAGACTTTCACCTTATCTCTTTTGGGACCAACAATTGGTATCAGAGCATGTAGCCTATTTGAATCAGTTTATACCAACCTTTGGTATTAAAACACGTTGCCCAACTGGGTTAACTGTAACACTCCAGATTTTCAAGACATTTTAAACTTATATAATAAAGGTAATATCTCATTACATCCCAAGGTATATCATAAGTGTTCGGGGTGCTATGCCACACCTGGGCTAGAGAACCCAGGTGCACAGGCTGTCTAACTAATATCCATTGAAACACAATGCATAATATGGCACGCAGGCCGAAAGGGAAACTAATCTACTTCTACGCTCCAGTTCTAGCGCGCTCCAGTGCTCTAGTCCTCTGTGCCTGAAAGCCAAATATATCTGTTCAGCGAGAGATGCTGGTAACCCACTCCAACGCGTTGAAATACAATACGTATAGAGATATATATAGATATACGAAAACCATTTTGAGCATGAAGATATATCCTACGAACTCTAGCTTTAAAACCGGGAATGACTCGACAGATAAGGCCAGACACAAGCAACAGTTATAACGAGCATATGCAGTTCACAACAGATAAGGCAGATAAGGCAAAGCATAAACAATAGTCGCAACCCAACATAAACAATCCCCAACATAAATCCCATAGTCACATCCCCCAAGACACTCATGATCACCACTCATCCATATCACAACACATAGCACACTTTGTTGGTGCCACAGGACCAATCGCATGCCCATACATGAGGGTCAGCGCATATACCTCTGACACGGCCCCGCAGCAACCTGCCCCGTATCGCAACACGGAGGGGTCGATCGCAACCGACCGATGAACCGCAGCTCATCATAGTGTTTGATCGCAACCAAACAGTGGACCGCAGCCCAAGAGAATGTCATCTGACCGCAGCCAGGAAAGAGGACGAACCGCAGCTCGTATAGAAACGTTTGATCGCAACCAAACGGTGGACCGCAGCCCAAGAGAATCAATCTGACCGCAGCCAGCTTCTGAACCGCAACTCAGGATAACCAATCCGATCGCAACCGAATTGGGGTAACACACACACATAACACATAGCAAGCACATGCAACCCACATTACACATTGGGAAGGGGGATAAAATGTATAACAAAACCTAGGCGTGATCCATCACATACTAGGAATAGTCCTAAGGGGTTCATGCTTCTTCCACCTAGGTCAACGGGATACCAATTCAACTAGCATGCAATATAATAGACTCATAAACCTACGAACGGTACCCGAAATATCAAACTAGACATCGGCACGATAAACGGAGTCCGTTGGGACACCACGGGGAACGGGGGAACATCAAACGGGGAAGCCGGGATCCCGGGTGGGACGAATTTCCAGCGGGTAGCCGGTGGGTGGGGGGCCACCCGCCGGCTGCCCGCCGGAGTGTACTGTTCCGGGCAGCGGGTCGCCTGCGGGCAGCTGCCCGCCCGCCGGCTACCTGCTGCCGGGCGGTGTTTCTCGGCCGTGGGTAGGTGGCGGGTCCCCTACCCCCCACTGACTCTTTTCACACAATAACGTCCCGGGAACCTTTGTGGAACCCGAAACCATGCTTAGACACTTTACAACGCAACTAATAATTAACACGTAGACAATTAACGGATCAAATACGAGAAACGCACGGCACATAACCTATCATGCTTTTCTAAACATAAACAACACCCAAACATGCGATTTCCCCACCCGATAAACCAAGAATAATATCATACGATACAACCTAGGGTTCTAATCACTTTTATATCAACAAGAATACGATTCGTCTTCTAATTGCAAGATTCGGTAAGAATAACACATAAGCATCAAGAGCATCACACAATTATCAAGAACAACACATAATCATCAAGAACTCCATATAATCGTCAAGAACTCCATAATCATCAAGAATCTCCCAATATCAAGATTATCAAGATCCCTCATGGGATCATCACATCAAACATCAATAATAATCATCATATCTCGCCAATACACAATAATATGGGGGAAACCCTAAGGGGGAATCATAGCTATGAAAATAGGTTTTGTTGAGACATGGGTTACCTCTTAGCCTTAATTAATTCCTTGGCTATGAAGGATCTTTCTTTAAGCTTTCTTGATTTCTTGATTTCTCCTAGGGGAATTCTTGGAACTCTTTGGGTGGTGAGAGATTAATGTGGTGGGGATTCTAGGTGCCTCCTAAGTTCCCTATTTATATATTTAAGACTCCTAGTTAGGGCCTGAATGGTATGGGTTTACTAATTCTATTCCTTATAGGGCTAGGGCTTGTTTTAGGGATAAGGGTCCATGGTCCATAGTGGACCATATTAATTAAAGAGAATCCTAATCCTAATCTGAATAGTAAAAGACCTACTTCCTTTATTCCTAATAGGCTTAAGACTCTTATTCGGGCAAGGGTCCACGGTTCATGGTGGACCTCACTAATTAATTTAAAGGTAAACCTAACATAATTAAATCATATTTAATTATTATTAATGGGATTAAGTAAATAATTAATCCGGGGTTGAAGGCCGTAACACGGGGTGTTACATTAACTGTTTTTGACTGCTAGGCTGATCCATTCTACAAAGTGTGTGAATTGGATTAATCTTTCATATCTCTCGTGATGATGATGAAGAAAGATTTAGCTCAAAATCTATTATTCTCACTTGATAAATTTGATGATTGGAAAGTTCGTATGCAGGTACACTTATCGGCTTTACACGATGAAATGTGGGAAGTTATTTCCACTGGCCCTATAGAAATATTAAAAATCAATACGGCGTTTGTCCTATCCCCAGATGCTCCACAGTACGTACAAAAGCCTAAACCGGAATGGACATCGGATGATAGAACGCGGAATAATCTTGACAATATTGCCAAGGATATTCTATTCAAAGCCGTTGATGATACAATATTTCCGAAGATCCGAAAGTGTGCTACTGCCAAAGAAATATGGGAAACTCTCATCAAGATTGGCGAAGGAGATGAACAAGAAAAAGACAATAAGCTCACAATCGCCATGAAGAAGTTTGAAGATTTCAAAATGCTCTCAAATGAAAGTGTTGCAGACATGGAAGCTCGAATGATCAAAGTTCTTGGAGAGATTAGTGATCTTGGCAATAATATTAGCCAAAAAGAAATTAATCTCAAAATCCTACGAGGCTTACCATCTGCATGGGATATGAAGGTTACGGCTATGCGCGATCACCGAGATCTAAGAATGTTGTCTACAGACAAATTATTTAGTGATCTAAAGGCATATGAGTTCGAAATGAAGGCCAAAGATGATGATGTTCATGAAGCTCGAAATTCTGCTCTAATGGCCGAACAACCGTCAACCTCCAGGTCAGTAGAAAATAATGTTGATTTTATGACTGACGAACAGTTTGCTGTTTTTGTTAAAAAGTTTAGAAGGTTTATGCGAAAAGGAGACAACAAAAATTCTGCTCGTGGAAAATTCGTCTCACGCATATCACAAGAAGAAAAAGTCAAAGAAAATAAGGATTTATGATACAATTACCGCAAACCCGGACATTTTAAAATAAATTGTCCATATCCGATCGTTAGCAAGTATCAAGGCAAGAATGTTGAATCCATGCCGAACAAATCTGAAAGCAAAAGGTTCAAGCGCGACAAAAGAAAAGCTCTCGTTAGCAATGAACCAAACGAAAATGATGATTCGGAGGATTCATCATCAAGCGATGAAAGTTCATGTTCGGATGATGATACAATGCTAATATGCAAGTCAATTGAGTTGAGTACAAGTGAAGATTGTCTTATGGCTCTTGAAGCAGAGGAAGAAGAGGTAACATCTAATTCTTTCAATTTTGTTAATTCTTCTTTTTCTCGTGAATCTATTGACAATCTAATGCGAGAATGTCAAAAGATTATGCTCACTCATCCTCAACTCAAGGAGCGCAATAATATTCTAATTCTTGAAAAAGAAGAAATGAATAAAAAATTGCAAGATGCTTTACTTGAAGTGAGTAAATTGAAGAATGAAAATATTCATCTTCAAGAAGAGTGTAAAACGAGAGAGGTTAGAGAACATAATCTTAGAGCTACCATTGCTACGTTCACTAATTCGTCTAAAATTATAGATAAAATGGTGAGCATGCAAAAGCCATCAGGAGATAGAACCGGAATTCGTTATGACTCCACATGTTCTCAAACCCCTCAAAATCTGACTAATTCTACTACTACTTTAAATAATAAAGTTCAAGTGGTAAAATTTGTTAAAAGTCAGAATAGCACGATGAGACAAGGACTTGGCTATCAAACAAAAGCAAAGTTGAATGTTGAAAGGCCGAAACAATTCTATGATACGGCAAAGCAATAAAAATTCATCAAGCAAAGATATGCCAAAGAGTCAAGCGCAAAAAGATTTCATAGAAAAGAGGGAAGCTTTTCTAGAAATAAAGTTGGGAAATTTTATCCCACTCAAAAGGATTGGTTGTGCAATAGATGTAATGCTTTTTATAGACCAGAGCAACCATTCTCTTCCCAGGTGCCAAAATATAAAAATATTTTTCAAAACCCGGCGCCAAAAATGTTTTCTAATGTGAGTTATGATTATCGTGTCTCAAATGGTTACAAATCGCCTCATCTTAATTCAATAAGATTTAGGTGGGTTCGGCTACCAAAAATCACTAACAGTAAAGGACCCAAGGAAGTATGGGTACCTAAAGTTAATTAATTTTTTTTTGCAGGATGTTTGGTACATCGATAGTGGTTGCTCACGCCACATGACTAGAAATAAATCATATCTAGTGAATTTCAAAGAAATCGATGGACCAAAAGTTATATTCGGAGGAAATCAAAATTATGGAATTACAAAAGGAGTTGGCACGATCAAGAAAAATGGATTGAAGATTGAAGATGTTTCTTTCGTTGAAGGCTTAAAATTTAATTTGTTGAGCACTAGTCAATTTTATGATAAAGGCTATCTTGTAGAATTTTCTAAAGATAATTGCCTAATCAAAAATGAGCTCACAAATGAGATTGTTCTCTCTGGAAAAAGACGAAAGGATATGTATGTTGTTGATTGGAGTACAAGCAAAGATTCAGTGTGCTTAATGGCCAGAAATTCAAATGAAGCTAATCGGGAATGGCACAGAAAGCTCAACCATTTAAACTTCAAGACTATCAATCAGCTTGCAAAGAAGAATCTAGTAGAAGGCTTGCCAGATATTATCTTCAAGAAGGACCAAGTGTGTGATGCATGCCAACGCGGAAAACAAATCAAATCATCATTCAAATCAAAGACACACGAGTCAACGTCAAGACCGCTAAGCTTACTACATATGGACTTATTTGGACCGGTTGATCCAATGAGTGTAAGTGGTAAGAAATATACTCTCGTTGTTGTTGATGATTTTTCCAGGTACACTTGGACCGTGTTTCTCAAGAAGAAAAATGAAGTTGAGCAAGTTCTACCGAAGCTGTTGAAGCAACTACAAAATGAGAAAGAATTGCAAATATCAAAAATCCGAGCGGATCGCGAAACCGAGTTCGTGAATGGAGTTATACAAGCTTTTTGCAATTCACATGGAATTTCTCATCAATTATCTGCCGCAAGAACACCGCAACAAAACGGTGTTGCCGAAAGAAGAAACCGGACGCTCAAAGAGACCGCATGAGTGATGATTAGTGCTGCCGGTCTCCCGAAACGATATTGGGCGGAAGCTATCAACACTGCTTGCTACACGCAAAATCGAAGCATGATCCATAAGCAGTACAAGAAGACGCCATACGAGCTATATAAAGGGAGAAAACCAAATATTGGTTATTTTCATATTTTTGGATGCAAATGTTTTATTCATATTAATGATAAATTGCATCTAAAAGCTTTTGATGAGCGTGCAGATGAAGGATTTTTTCTAGGATATTCGACTATCAGCAAGGCGTTCAGAGTTTTGAATAAAAGATCAATGGTGGTTGAAGAATCCATACACGTGGTATTTGATGAAAAATCACATATCAAAAATGATGTTCTGGGCGAAGAAATTGCGCAAAATGGTAACAAGTGTCATATTGATTTTTGTGATACTAATGATACGTGTGAAGATGATGTTTTGCAGGGAATGGATGAGTTGGAAATTAATTCTCTAGAAAATTCCATCCCTCATCTAGAAGAAGTTGGAAATTCTTTTAATAATAATTTTGGTGGTGATGCCTCACGTGGGAATGAGGGTGCAGTACGGGTTGGAGATCCAATTAGTGATCAAGTTGCATGTGAAGATGGTAGTCAATTTCAAGAAGAATTAAATGATGAAATTCGAACCAACACTGCCAGTTCACAACAAATGGATCCACCCAGTACCATGCACCCATTTTTAAGATGGCTCAAAAATCACTCTCCAGAATTAATTATTGGGAATATCCATGAAGACGTGAAAACGAGATCATCTACCATGGAAGCATTGTTCACGTGTTATCTATCTCAAATTGAACCAAAAGAAGTTGACGAAGCTCTAAATGATCCGGATTGGATAAATGCTATGCAAGAGGAGCTCGATCAATTCAAAAGAAATGATGTTTGGGAACTTGTTCCAAGACCGGCGAAACACAATGTTGTAGGAACCAAATGGGTCTTCCGGAACAAAGCAAACGAAGAAGACGTGATTGTTAGGAATAAAGCAAGGCTCGTTGCAAAAGGATACTCTCAAGAAGAGGGAATTGATTTTGATGAAACTTTTGCACCAATGGCTCGACTCGAAGCAATCAGAATTTTCCTAGCCTACGCCGCACACAAAGATTTCACTGTTTATCAAATGGACGTGAAAAGCGCATTCTTGAATGGTCTACTCGAAGAAGAAGTTTATGTCGAACAACCCCCAGGTTTTGAGGTAAAAGACGAAGGTGATAAAGTCTACAAACTTAAAAAGGCATTGTATGGGTTGAAACAAGCACCTCGAGCTTGGTATGATACTTTGTCAATGTTCTTGATAAGCTGTGGATTCACGAAAGGCCTTGTTGACAAAACTCTATTTAGAATTCAAGATGGTGATCATATTTTATTAGTGCAAATTTATGTTGATGATATTATTTTTGGAAGCACTAACAATTCTTTGTGTGAGAAATTTTCAAAGCTTATGCAGAATAAATTCGAAATGAGCATGATGGGTGAATTGAATTACTTCTTGGGCTTACAAGTCAAACAACTGAAAGAAGGAGTATTCATCAATCAAGCAAAGTACACCCGCGACTTGATAAAGAAGTTTGGCCTTGATGGAAAATCATCAATCAAAATTCCAATAAGCACATCAATAAGGCTAGACAAAGATGAAGATGGAAAGGATGTTGATCAAACAAAATATAGAGGAATGATTGGTTCTCTTCTATATCTTACTACAAGCAGGCCGGACATTTCTTATGCTGTGGGAGTGTGTGCAAGATTCCAAGCAAATCCAAAAGAAAGCCACCTCACCGCAACAAAGAAGATCATACGATATCTGAAAGGCACAATCAATGTTGGATTGTGGTATCCAAAAGGTACAGATTTTACTCTAACGGGTTTTTCAGATGCAGATTTTGCAGGTTGCAAAATAGACAGAAAAAGCACTTCCGGGACATGCCAGTTCTTGGGGGGAAGGCTTGTTTCTTGGTTCAGCAAAAAGCAAAATTCCATTGCAACTAGTACCACGGAGGCCGAATACATTGCTGCAGGAAGTTGTTGTGCGCAAATTTTGTGGATGAAGCAACAATTGAAGGATTACGAAGTTGATTGTGATGACGTTAGTATTTATTGTGATAATACTAGTGCAATCTCCATCGCTCACAATCCGGTGCTTCACTCAAGAACCAAACATATCGACATTCGACATCACTTCATAAGGGATCACGTTGAAAAGAAAAATCTGAAGATCGAATATATCCCTACGGAAAACCAAGTTGTTGATATTCTCACGAAGCCTTTATGCGAAACGAGATTTTCTACCTTAAGGCACAAGTTGGGAATGATCGAAATGAGCTAAGTATCACTGAACTTAAGCTCTCAATTTAAATTGATACTTGTGCTCAAAATAAATTGTTTTATATGAATAAATTGTTTTATGTGTTTATATGCATGTTTTTATTCGAAATTTTTATGTGATAAAATTGCAGTATGTGTTAGGAACTTATTTGTGTATTTGCATGTGTTATTTAACGTGAGATCATAAGCCATGCAAATTAATTTGATAAAATGTGCAATTCGTGTTTTATTTGATAATTAGTTTAAAATTGCATGTTTTAATGTGTTAATCAGCGTATGAGTATGTGTTCATGTTTTTAAAATTAATTAATTTGTTTGCATGAACAATTTGTCTAAAAAATGTGATTTACCATGTTTATTTAATTATATATGTGGATAATATGATTTTATGTGTATATGTGTATATGTGTATATGTGTTATAATTTGCAATAAAATGTTTTAGAAAACTGAAATTTAATTTATTTGTTAGTTTCTAAAATATTTTGGAATCTGATTAGTGTATTGTTTATATAAAGTTGTTTCTAATTATAAATTTGGAATATATGTGTTAATTTTGTTAGTTCCCAAAATTTGTTTGTTTTGATTTGAAATTACCATGTATATGTTTAATATAATTGGTATGTGTGATTAATTATTTGTGGAGTAATTTTTGCTACTAACGAGATGTTGAGTATGATTATATCTGTGGTACACAATTTTGAGAAGGAAATCAGGAGACAAAGGAGGAAAATTAGAGTTTAATTGGGCATCAAACCTCCACCCATAAACTCCTACCCTTTCTAAATCTCCACCCAACCTAAACCTCCCCCCATAATCCTCTCCTAAATCAAATCTTTCTAAACAGATTTACCCTCTCTCTCAATCGACACCCCCATCTCGCCTGTCAGAAAAATCACCCTTAATCGATCCCCATAAACAAATCTCAAGGAGATCAAAACCCAAATCCTCTCTAAGTGTCTCTTCAAATCTCCACCATCTACACCTTACGTGCATTGGGTATTTCTAAAGAGGTGTGAGCATTAAATGCTCTTGTCTGCTAATGATGACATTTTCTCTTTCCTCGTAACACACTCTATCAGATGACTCATCTACCCTAAACTCACCCAATCGACACACCTCAACCAAAGGGTACAATTGAGAAATCTCTTCTCACTCTTAAATCCGAAAAACCCCTTCGAGTCATCCTCCTCATATAAACCCCTCACGTAAAATTTAAAAACTCTTTCAAGACCTTCAGAATATCAGAAAACTCTCTCTCAAGAATTATCTCTCCTCTAACAATTGATCTGATCATCATGGCTCAATCTGGAAGAAAGCAAATCGATCCCATTCTCGCCCTCTCGCAACAAGTGACTAATGGGATGGTACTCAGCCCTGAATTTTTCAAATTAGGTTCTACCAACAAGGATACGGCCGAGAAAATCCTTCAAGCTCTAAAAGACTGCGGACTGTTTGATTTCTTCACCTACAACTACTTTGGAACCTTTGAAGAAGATGTAGCCAAATTTTATCTACATGCAGTCGTTGAAAAGGACTCGATTAAATCTAGAGTTGGAGGATCAGAAGTTTTGATCACTGAAGATGACATACACAAGTGCTTCAGTTTTCCTGAATCTCATATAATGCCAGAATCTCACAGCTATGTTGTTCAAAATTTTTGGAACGAGATTCGTGGTCCTACGGCTCCAATTTTCTCTGATGTATCTGCTCATAAGAATGTATTGAAATTTGAATATGAGATGTTGATGGACATGATTTACAAGATTCTTGAACACAAACTAGGAAGTACTGAAGATTTGATTGCATCGACAGTGTGCCTGATGGACGGAATTATGAAAGGAATAAAATTCAAATGGGCAAAATTTATCTACAGGAAGATGGTTATTTTTGTTCATGCTGTCAAACCAATGAAGAAACCTGCTGTGGTGGACCGGTTCTATCAAAATGTTGGATAAGGTCTCATCATTGGAGAACTGCTAAGGAAGAAGACAATTCCAATGAGAAAACACAAAAATATTGGAATCTACAGAGCACTCTTCAGAAAATTCAGCCCTAATTTTGGAAAAAGGTCAAGCCAAAGACGAGGACAAGAAGGTGGGAGTTCTACAAGTTCAAAGACACCACAAAGCTCAAGAATGAGAAGTAACAAAGCAATCTCAGCCTCAAGTAATCAAATTGGATCAAGTAATCGGTCCGAAAGAGATCAAGAAGCCATCAGTACGGCTATGACTGTTGTTCCACTCAAATATGCAGAACCGAACATGTTGGCCGAAGGAGTTGACGATACAACAAGAATGGAATTTGCAGGAGTTGATGTGTAAATTTCGAATGATCTACAAAGAAGACTCTCGAGTCGATCTGCAGCCGAAGGAAGTGCAGGACCTATAGTTTTTGACTCAGCTCTCATTCAAGATAATCCGGAGCTGCTAAGAGAATTAATAATGGCGCAAACTTGGAGAGAATGGAAACTTGAAAGATATCATTCTTTCATGTCAAAAATCACCCCAGATTTGATACGGGGTGAAGATTTTTCTTTGGAATGGTGCGGAACGAACGTGATGCTAGATGCACTCAACATGGATTTAAATCAAGTCTATCACATGAAGCTACACGAAAAGGCAGCCAGACAAAAAGGAAAAGCACCAATAAAAGGAGGAAGTACGGCTCAAGACCGTATAGCCGAACAAGAAAGACAGAATGAAATTTCACTTCAGTTAGCTCTACAAAGGTCAGTTTATGACACACACCATTATCCAGGTAATACATCTCTTGTGGATAATGAAATTTTTGATGAAAGAACTGAAGGGACAGCACTCATTGATGTACCAATCATGAGCACTGAAAATCATATGGACATACCTGTGAAAGTCCATGATGCTTCTTTATTGATATCTGATTTGACCCCCACATCAATTAATGTGAATTTGGAGTGCAATGAACAACTTGTGGGATGTAATGAAGCTGAAGTGTCAGTACGAGAAGAAGTAAGAGAACAAATGTCAGAAGAAAGAAGAAGAGATATACCAGTTGAAGTTGCTACTGAGAATAGGCAACAAATCACAGAGAATTTATCTAGTGTATTGCCAGTACACCATACCGAGTCTACCATGCCTACCATGGACCCTGTTCTAGAAAATGAAGAATTATTTGCAGACAATTACACAAGAATAGAAGTCTTAGAAGAAGAAATTGGTGATCTCAATCAAGAAGCCGAATCACCTGAAGAAGAAGGGATGCAACTTATTGATATAGTTGTTCTCACAGATCCGAATAGAAGTCCATTCGGATCGCCTCAAAACTCTGTGCAGATGGATGATCAAAATGATGGCATATTTTCATCTCTATTTGCAAAAGTGGCCGAGTCCAGTGATGTTGTTTGCCAAACAATTAGAGAAAAGTTGGTTGAACAAAACCAAATACTAGAACAACAACACACGGATACACGAGTCAATCTGAAAGAACTCATGGAGCATCAACACAGTTTGAAGACTCAGATTGACAAAGCAGAAAGAGTCTTGAAAGGAGAAGTGACGAAAGGATTACTTGAAGTAATTCAACTCATGAAGAAAGAACGTGAAGCTGCCGAAAAGATTCACAACGAACGTCACTTGAGACAGATCAAGGCGATTCAAGACCAAGAAAGCCGAATCAACAAACTTGAAGTTGAGCTCGCAGTTACAACAAACAAGCTGGACAACGTACAAACCGTTTCCATTGAAACGCACAATAGTGTTGAAACTGTGAAAGCAAACCAAGACCGAGATTTTAAGACCCTTGCATTTTTGGTTGATAACGCCAAAAGGGGGGAAGAAATTCTCAGTCACTTGGCTTTGCAGCAACAAGAATTTATTCTTGGAAGCCAACAATAGCCAGTAATATCCACTCAAGGTAGAGGCCGAAGCCGCGAACAATCCTCACAAGGACCATCTCAGATTGGTTTTGCTCAGTTCGTGAATCCTAGTCTTGGTACGAGTACATCGAAGGTTGCTGAACAGCGTGGCTGGTTTGAATGCTCTAAGGGTACCGCCACTCAGACAACAATATGGACTAAGGAAAATCTACCAAGCATGATCAAGAAATGGCCTACAGCGGATCAAGCCCAATGGATCTCGGAGAAGAATAAAGAAAAAGAAGGGAAAAGGAAAAGAACCGAGATGTGGTATGAACTAAGAGATTTCACTGGAAATATGGGCATGAATCTTGGAGAAGAAAGAAGCTTCGAAGAATGTGTCTTATGGTGGGAAGCTGGAGTTCTTCCGGGCAACAATATCAAAGAAGCTTTTGGACATTACATGACCGGACAGCTTACAAAGAAATTTCAGAATGCAAAGTTCAAAGATGATTTCTTCAAGCTCAGAGAACATGTCAAGGAAATTTTGAAGAAAGACTCTGGTGTGAAGAAACCCAGAAGGTAATCTGAAAATTCTCTTAAGCTGATATTTTCTATTTTCGAACCTCTGTTGCATTTTTCTCAATATTTTCGAAATATATCAATAATAATTTCCCATGGTCTATTTTGATTCTTTAATTTTGTTTGTTTAATGTAATTAGACTTTCGTGAATTAAAAGACAAGAAATATGTCAAACGCATGACAAAATTAAAAATTGATGATGATCAAAATAAAAATAATTCAAGATGCGTTTAGGAGCTTGTCTAAAAATTTAATTCACAAGTTTCTTTTGATTGTGTCTAGAAAACCATTGTTAAACTCATCTTGGCTTTGTCAAATAAAATTGAGCAAAAAGATTATTTTTCAAAGACTTAAAGCCAATGACTGAGTATAGGTTTTGGCATTATCAAAAGGGGGAAAATTGTTAGGAATAAAGTGTAATGGTTTTGATATGCCAAATATGTATTTGTAGATCCCCCAATTTTATTTCTATAGGTCTAGTAGAGTCTTAGACCATGATCGGAAAATTATTTAAATTGGAAAAGAGAAAAACAGAGGAAGATGCATGAAAATAGAAGAAGAAGATATAAAGCCTAAAATCAAGAATTTGTCTGGAGAAAATGACAAATTGAAGAAGAAGATGAATGATACAATATTCACGTCAATGCTACTCAAAGAAATATCCCAGAAGAATTTTCGTGAAAGAAAATTAAGATTGGAAGAATGCATGAAATTGACTTGGAGATCAAGCATCTATGGAAAGAAAGGAGTACATCAAAGAAGATTGGAGATTTAATTAATAGTTGTACGGACGAAGTGGATGATGCTTGATATGTTATGTGAAATGGCTCAAGTTTGAATCTCACCATTAACAATTTTACAAGGTAAAATTTGAGAAGCCAAATCTAATTAAATCTGATGGAGTTGGGCGCCAATTACAAGTGGAATTTGGGTGGCAATTGAGAAGCAATTGCACTTGGGAGCTAGTTTCAGAGAAATTGAAATCGAGCTAGTTCGAATGAATTGAAATTGGGAGCTAGTTTCAGAGAAATTGAAATCAATTGAAATTGGGAGCAAGTGCACTTGGGAGCCGATTTCATAGAAATTGAAATTAATTGAAATTGGGAACAAGTTTCACAAGGGAATCAATTCAAGTTGGGAGCGAATGTAGAATCAAATTGGGGACCGATTCGAAGTTGGGAGCCAATGTAGAATTGAGGTTGTAGTATGGGATGCAATTTCAAATTGCGGACCGATTCGAAGAAGACATGGAGATCAAATTGAATTGAGACAAAATTCAGCACCAGGAGAAGTTTGGGAACCAATTGCAAGTCAAAGTCAATTGGGAGCCAATTACAAAGGAGAAATTCAAATTGGGTGCCAATTACAAGTCAATTGAAATTGGGTGTCAATTACAATGGAGAAATTCAAATTGGGTGTCAATTACAATGGAGAAATTCAAATTGGGAGGAAGTTCAAAGCCAGTATGAAGTCTGAGAACACCCAGACGTGAGAATGAAAAAGATGAAGATGAACTTACAGTGAAAAAGTGAAAATATTCTCATAAGGAAAAATACTAGTTTAACTAGTATGGGATTAAATTGAAGAAAATTTTTAAATCCCAAAGATACAAGGACCACTTCAGAGCTGATCAGAGAAGCCGTTCTACACCCAGATATTCCCACTCAACGTAAAACCAGAGGAATATCAGATGAAGTTTGAGAAACCATTCGCATGAAGTTCAAGCTCTCAAACGGCTAGCTTATCCTTTCTGACATCCTTGCAGAAGATAAGATAAGATCTCTAACAAAAAGATACAAGATTTCAAAAATGAGATCGTCTCTTTCCAACGGACAGATTCTCATTACCAGCTATAAAATGATGAAGATATGAAGACTTGAAGATCACGAACAAGAGAGCAAAAAATACGAACTCATCAAGGGGAACGAATAGAGAAATAAAGCTTAAAAGAGCAAAGAGCAAAAATCTCATTTGGTACAGAGCATACCAAAAATCTTCAAGTGAGAAGTGAGAAAAGAAAAAGAACTCAGAGAGCTTCAAAGAAAATATTCAGAGAGTTCAAAAAGAAGAGCAAAAAAATCAAGTGCTTTACTTGATATATTCAAAGAGAGAAAACACTCAGATCATTCAAGAGAAATCATTCCAGTGTGTTTATCTTCATCAAAGAGACCTGCGCATCATTGAAGATCATCTACAGAGTCTCAGAAGTTGGAAGCAAGACAACACTTGTTTTGGAGCAAAACAAGAGAAGGGAGGATAGTAGCACGGAGCTGTGAGATCCGAAGCAGCAGTGTCGGAGGCACTGGGCGTGATTAGTGCGGGCTTTGTGATCAAAGCAGTAGATCACGGGATACGTTTCTACTGGAGTGTGGAAGACGGGGGGAAAGTAACGCAGAGTCGTGAAATTCTGGGATAGTAGCGCGGCGACGTGAAACCCGAAGCAGCAATGTGGTGTCACTGGGCGTGATTAGTGCGGGCTTTGTGATCAAAGCACTAGATCACGGAAATTCATTGTATCTTGGAACCAAGTAGTGGTAGATATAGTGAATTGCTCTTGGAGATAAGAGCAAGTGGAGTAGGAAGATTACACCACCTCGCGAACCACTATAATTGTCTTGTGTTCTTTACTGCTTTCTTTACTTACTGCTCTTTACATAATTGCTCTACACGAAATATACTGCTCACACAATCTCACACACACTTTATCTTTATTTAATTCCACTGTGCTCCATACTCTAACAATCTAGTTGAGAGTTTTGGTTTATCTCTGGCTTAGCAATTGTTGTGCTGTGCGAAAAAGTTTGAAAGTCTATTCACCCCCCTCCCCCTTCTAGACTTTCACCTTATCTCTTTTGGGACCAACATTAACAATATTGTATAAATCCTTGTAATTAGTAGATATTTATGTGGTTTTGTTAGATGAAAGTTGTTAAGTCAAGACCACCCCGGACAATGGGAGTGAAGAACCCAAAGTATATATATATATATATATATATATATATATATATATATATATATATATATATATATATATATATATATATATATATATATATATATATATATTTTGACTACAAGATTTTGGTGAGAATTGAACATTCTTGTCTGGTAGAGACTTCAAAGTTGTTCAGCATATGTATATATATATGAACAGTATTCATCCACTTTCAATGTGTTAAAGCTTTGTTTGGGACCTATCGGAAGTAATCAGCAGTAAAAGGTGTAAACCACTTCCCCATCTAGCATTCTTTACCATATATGCAACAAGGCTTTACACACAGTTTGTCTCTCTTCATTATTAGTTCTAAAACATAGCATTGGACTTAGGCGTGCCCAAGGTTCGGTTCTGGTTCGGAACCGCCGGTTTTAGGTTCTAAAATAACCGGAACCAGAACCAGAATCTTATTTGGACGATTCTGGTTATAGTCGCCGGTTCTAACCGAACTTTTTTTTTAACTACTTTGGCACAATGGCCAAAGGCCAAGCTGGCCAAAATTTGGCCTTTGCGCCAGTCACCTATCCCACTGCCGCATTGAGCAGTGCAGCAGTATGCTATGCATTATATTTTTTCATTTTTTTATTTTTTTAATTTTTGGTTTGGAACTGGAACCGGCGGTTCTAGTTCCTGCATTTCAAGAACTTTAATCAGAACTTTATTGGTTCCGGTTCTTAATCGGAATCGGAATCGTAGGACAATTTTGATTCCGATTTGGAGTAGTACAGTGCACGGTTCGATTCGAATTGAACGGTTTGAATCGAACCTTGATCACCCCTAATTAGAGTAGAAAGTGGTTAACTTATTATATACAATTGAGCTTACCATAGGATTGACAAAGTCATATGACCATAAAAGTTGACTGAAACAAATATGTATTGGAATGCCCATGCATTAATGTGTTTCCCAACTTTTAGCAAAATAATAGTATTGAGGAGAAAGGAAACTAACAACACTAAACTTTTTTTTTTAAATAACTACACTACCTTAACCCTTAATTAAATATGGTATAATGCTTCATTTCACCCTATGATCTAAGTTAGCTAAATCATCAACACACCCTAACAGGTGTTTGGTTGGAGGGAATTTAAATTCCCTTCTCACTTAATTTCACCTAATTTCAAAGGCCACTAAATTCCTTAGGGGGTGTATTCAATCATGACCTTCATAGAGTTCTAAAGACTTTTATGAACTTTAAAAGTTTGGAGGTATTCAATTCAAACTTTTAAAGAGTCTTTAAAAGTCGGGCAGTATTCAATCAAGATTTGTAAAGAGTCTTTAAATGTCGTGTGATATTCGATTAAGACTTTTAAAGATTCTTTAAAAGTCATGTGGTATTCAAAAAGTTATGAACTTTTGTAAACTTTTTAATTTGACTTTTCCTTCTCGAATATAAATAATTGAAATCCAACCATCAACCCCAAGATTTCAAAATTTTCTTTCTTAACAACTTTGACTATTTTCTCTCTCTATTTAATCTATATTTTTTCTCCCTATTTAAACTTTATAAACCTATCTAAATTCAATAAAATTAGTTTTTTCTTCATTATCCTATATTTTCCTCATACCTAAACTCTACTAATTTTTCTCTCTCTCTTAAACTTTACAATCTTCATCTAAAAATTTGAAATAATATTATTTTTACTTCATTATTGCTTGTTTATATTGATTTTTATTTTTTCTATGAATTTTTTATCCCCCTAACTTTCTCTAATTCTCCTAAATACATGAACAAAGTAAAATTTTCTATCGTCAAATTTTAGTATATGCTTCATAATATTCATATAAATATTTATATATTTTGATTTTTTTTCTTTTTATGTTTATATTCGTAATATATATTTTTACTTTTTTTTAACAAGTTACTACGAATAGTGAACTACTGTTCGCAACAACAATTTTGGATTGCAAACAGTAGCACCTTGTTGTTGTTCACAGTCCCAAATTGCTATTGCAAATAATAGTTCTTTGTGTGTTGCCTAGCAATATATCAAGTATAATTATATATATATATATATATATATATATATATATATATATATATATATATATATATATATATATATTATTAATATTAGATTTTTATTTTTTATTTTATGCAACTTGTAATTATATTTTCAAATATTTTATTTGGATCAATTCTTTTATTATAAATTTTATTGTTCAATATTTTTATGAATTTCTAATGAAATAGTTTTTTTGTTTGTTGATGTTTATTAATAATATATATAAGTAATTAGCATATAAGTCTCAACATACTATGGATAAAAATAATAAT
This sequence comes from Ipomoea nil, assembly GCF_001879475.1. Lineage (NCBI taxonomy): Eukaryota > Viridiplantae > Streptophyta > Magnoliopsida > Solanales > Convolvulaceae > Ipomoea > Ipomoea nil. The sequence goes on from NW_017617070.1 coordinate 167,202, forward strand.
GTTGGTGTGGGTGAAGAACTATATAATAAGAAGAACTTTATAATATATTATAAATGTTTTGTAAGAAAATTATAAATGATAAGAATCAAAATCATTGAAAGTTTGTAAGGATGTATTCAATTTAGAATTTCAATGACTTTTGTAGACTTTTAAAAATAAAAAGTTGACAAAAGTCTATGAATGTTTTTTATATAGACTATTATAGAGTCTTATAAAGTTTTAAAATGTTTTGAACGACTCTCTGAAAGTCCATCAAAGTTTATTAAAATCCATTATTTTAAAAGTCTTTAAAACTCTACAAAAGTCATGATTGAATAAACCCCGCTACTTTAGTTGGAAGGAATTGCAATTCCTTCATTTTCATGGAATTAAAATCTCATGCCCCCATTGGAATTTTAATTCCATGGATTTTAGGAAGAAAAAAGATAATGATGAGACAAAATTACCCTTCTCTTTTTTAACCTAAAATTAATGCCTGACAACAACAATAAGCATTTTAGAATTTATACTAATTCCCTTTCAATTTCCATGTATACCAAACATTGGAATTGAAATTCCCAGTAATTTTATTCCTGTAAACCAAACACTGGAATTTAAATTCCCACTTTATTCCCAGTAATTCATATCTCATGAAATTGCAATTTCTTTCCCACGTAATTCCCTCACTCTAACCAAACGCCCCGTAACTGTAGGCATAATGCTTGATTTGATGTTACAACTGAAGGCGATAATATGATGATGGAAGGTGTGACTTGCGATTTATCTCTACAGTTATTTTAGAGATGGAGTCCTGTAAGCTTAGGATTAGTCCAATAAAGTCGAAATATATGTCACGAGTCACGAGTTTCGATCGGTCTCAAAACTCTTAGGGGGCGTTTGGTTCAAGGAATGTTAGATTCCTGTGTTTGGTTTAAAACTAAAATATGTAAATAAGACAACAGTAATAAGACAAATTGATAAAAACGTCCAAAGCCCAACATTAATAATAAGACAAGGGGATGTGAGATTACCCTAAGGGGGCGTTTGGTTCAGGTTATATAAGATAACCAAGGTTATATTTGCTTGGTAATATAAGATACCCATGTTTGGTTCAGGTTATGTAACTTTCCCAGGGAATGTCAGATAACCTCCACATTAAGTTTTTAGCTATTGGAAGGGAATGTGAGATACCCTCTAATTTCTTAGGTAATCTCACATTCCCTTGTCTTATTACTAATGTTGAGCTTGGACGTTTTAATTAATTTATCTTATTACTGTTGTCTTATTTACATATCTTAGTTTTAAACCAAACACAGGAATCTAACATTCCCTAAGGATGTGTTTGGAAACCTGGAAAATGAGTTCTGGAAATCATTTTCCAAGTTTCCATTGTTTGGTTGTGCATGAAAAATCAAGTCAACGGAAATCATTTTCCGTTGACTTTGGAAAATAGGCTTGTTTTGGAGGAAAATGACTTCCCCTTTTTTGGGGGGAAGTCATTTTCCAACTTTTACACCAATATCACACCACCACCAACATCATCAACACCATACCACCACAACCCCACTACCACCATCACCACCACTACTGCCGCCGCCACCACCACTATACCACCGCAACCACCGCCACCACACCACCACCATCACACCACCACCACTACCACCACCAACACCATACCACCGCAACCACTACCACCACCAACACCATACTACCACCACCACCATACCACCGCAACCATCGTCGTCGCCGCCACTAACACCGCCACCACACCACCACTACCACCACCACCGCCACCACCACCACCACCATACCACCGCAACCACCGTCGCCGCCACCACCACCACTACCACCGCCGCTACCACCACCACCACTACCACCGCCGCCGCCGCCGCCGCCGCCGCCGCCACCACCATACCACTGCAACCACCGTCACCGCCACCACCACCACCACCACTATACCACCACCGCCACCACCACCACCATACCACCGCAACCACCGCCACCACCATCACACCGCCGCCACCGCCACCGCCACCACCATCACACCACCGTCGCCGCCGCCACCACCACCATACCACCACAACCACCATCGCTGCCACCACCATACCACCGCTGCTGATAAGTGCATTTATGTCCATATTTTTACCCCTTGTATAGACATATTTTGAGTGACAAACACTTTGATTTTATGCAAAGAAGTGCCTTAATTCCTTTGTTTATATCTTTTGATGCATAAATTGTAGAATGCAGGCAATTATGGAGGTGGATGCAACACTTTGAGGTATTTTGGATGAATTTGGAGTCAATGAGAGCCAAATATCAAGCTATGGAGGTGGATGCAACACTTCCAAAGGAGTCTAGGGTGGTTCTTTCAATGGTCTTGGTCATGTGGGCAAACCAAAGCAAAAGAGAAGCAAGCGACCATGCAATTGCAATTCCCGACCTGCACGTCGACGTCATGGTTTTTGGACCATATCTCAAGCTAAAAACATCCAAATTACATGATTCTTGTTCCATTGAAAAGACGACTCAAAGGACTACAACTCATATTCAGACATCAAAGCCTAAAAAGGAAGCCACAGTGGTCAAAATAATCCATGAAGTTGAAGTTCCGAACTTACAGATTTCACCCAAAACTGACTACTGTTTGGTAATTTGACCATATCTCGGCCTAGGAATGTCCAAATGCAGTGATTCTTGCGCCATTTGAAAGAAGACTCGAAGGGCTACAAATTTTATGAAGACATCAAAGCCTAATTCTGAGCATAAAGTGGTCAAAATAAGCCTACAAGTTGGAGTTGCGTTGGAGAGAAGCACTCGACGCGTCGAATCTAGGCAATGAGATCGCGTTTTGCGTTCTGTAAATGCTCGACGCGTCGAGAATTACGCTCGACGCGTCGAGCCCCCCGTCTCAGCTCAATTTTAGCTGAGTTTTCACTCATTTTTACTCGGTTTTGAACCCCATTCGAACTCTAACTATTTTCTACTCTTTCTTTTCATATTTTAGTGTTAGATTAGGTGTAGATTTAGTTTCTTTATCATATTTCAAGCTTGTATTCAAGGATTCAACACTTGGATTCCAAGATTTACAATCCATTTCTTAGTGAAGTTTTCTTCTCCCTTTTATCTCTTTATCTTGCAATGTTTATGCTTTACATTTATGTTTTTGTGTTCTTTATGCTTTTGAATCATGAGTAGTTAGTTTATGGACTTGAGTTAGGGTTGTATTATCTATCGTGATGCTTGATTTGTGATTATTGCAAAAAGGGGAAGAACTCTAACCTAGGGTTCTTGAGTTTATGAAGGATTTGTGTTTGTATATTGTCAATGTTTGGTGTACAACATTCATTGGCATGTTTTGGAGGATTCTTGGCCTCAATGAGAGTTGGGTCAAGATTCCAAGCCATTCCTTGCATAAACCCGATTTTTCCTATGAAAATGGGGGAAATTGGGGGTTTTAGATGCTTTGTGTTCTTGAAGAACTTGGAGTTGATTCACCACGAGAGTGGGCAATTCCTTGTTCTAATCCTTGTTAATTTGCTCACGTGAGTGACTTATAGACTAGGATTCCTACGTGCATCCCCTCTATTCCTTGGTTGTGTGATTTTCCCCAATCCTTAGGTTGTGCTATGCATCTAGATGATAATGCTCCCTAGCTTGAGTCCTATTTCTTTATTTTGTGTTTATCTTTGTGTATATGTGTTAGTCTTACCATTTCCTTAAACTTGTAGTTTGCTTAGCATCTTGTTGATTTCCTTATGCTAGTGCCTAGTCGCTTGTGATTGCGTATTACGTGTCATAAATCCCAATCCCCTGAGGACGACATTACACACCCGAGCTCATATCTTATTTTTGCCACACATCAAAAATTGGCGCCGTTGCCGGGGATTGGCAATTTGGTGGTTCTATGTGATTGCTTGTTTTACTAGCATTGGAGTTTAGGGAATCTTAGGAGACTAAGCTTTTTCTTTCTTTTTGTTTGTTTTTATTGTTCAAAGAGCTAATTGTTTTACCTTGTTTGAGTTTCGGTTGAAAGATCCATACTTTGTGCATACACTCTAGATTCAAAAGGGGGAGCTTTTACCACTCAATCAAGAACTTTCACCATGGATGAGTTTGCATTCCAAGGAGGATATTATGATTCTCAATCTTATGGGGGTAACCAACATGATGGATATGAAGATCCTTGCACCACTCAACCCCCACCTCCTAACCATTACTATGATGCTTAATCTCAATATTTTTGTCCACCACAATTCCACCCCCAAAACTCATTGTAACACCCCTGATTTTCAAGACATTTAAAACTTAATAATAAAGGTAATATCTCATTAAATCCCAGAGTGTAACATAAGTGTGCGGGGTGCTATGCCACACCTGGGCTAGAGAACCCAGGTGCACAGGCTATCTAACTACTATCCTCTGAAATATAAATGCATAACATGGCACGCAGGCCGAAAGGGAAACTATACTACTTCTACGCTCTAGTTCTAGCGCGCTCCAGTGCTCTAATCCTCTGTGTCTGAAAGCCAAATATATCTGTTCAGCGAGAGATGCTGGTAACCCACACCAACGCGTTGAAATACCATACATATAGAGATATATATAGATATACGAAAATCATTGTGAGCATGAAAATATATCCTACGAACTCTAGCTTTTAAAACCGGGAATGACTCGACAGATAAGGTCAGACGCAAGCAATAGTTATAACAGTCATATGCAGTTCATAATAGATAAGGCAGATAAGACAAGGCATAAACAATGATCACCACCCATCATACACAATCCCCAACATAAATCCCATAGTCACATTTCTCCAAGGCACTCATAATCACAGCTCATCCATATCCCAACACATAGCACACTTTGTTGGCGCCACAGGACCAATCGCATGCCCATACATGAGGGTCAGCGCATATAGCTCTGACACGGCCCCGCAGCACCCTGCCCCGTATCGCAACACGGAGGGGTCGATCGCAACCGACCGATGAACCGCAGCTCATCATAATGTTTGATCGCAACCAAACAGTGGACCGCAGCCCAAGAGAGTGTGTCATCTGACTGTAGCCAGGAATTCCCATCTGACTACAGCCAGCCTCTGAACCGCAGCTCAGGAAAATGTCATCTGATTGCAGCCAGGAATTCCCATCTGACTACAACCAGCTTCTGGACCGCAGCCCAGGATACCGTCATCCGACTGCAGCCAGGAATTCCCATCTGACTGTAGCCGGCTTCTGAACCGCAGCTCAGGATAACCAATCCGATCGCAACCGAATTGGGGCGACACGCACACATAACACATAGCAAGCACATGCAACCCACATTACACATTGGGAAGGGGGATAAAGCGTATAACAAACCTATGCGTGATCCATCACACACTAAGGATAGTCCTAAGGGGTTCATACTTCTTTCACCTAGGTCAACGGGATACCAATTCAACTAGCATACAATATAATAGACTCATAAACCTACGAACGGTACCCGAAACATCAAACTAGACATAGGCACGACAAACGGGGTCCGTTGGGACACCACGGGGATCGGGGAAACATCAAACGGGGAAGCCGGGGTCCCGAGGGGGGAAATATTCCAGCGGGTAGCCGGTGGGTGGGGGTCCACCCGCCGGCTGCCCGCCGGACAATACTGTTCCGGGCAGCGGGTCGCCGGCGGGCAGCTGCCCGCCCGCCTGCTGCCCGCTGCCGGAACAGTGTTCTCGGCCGTGGGTAGGTGGCGGGTCCCCTACCCCCCACTGACTCTTTCATCAAGTTTTCGTCCCGGGAACCGTTGTGGAACCCGAAACCATGCTTAGACACTTTACAACGCAATTAACGACAACACATAGACAATTAACGGATCAAAAACGAGAAACGAGCGGCACATAACCTATCATGCTTTTCTAAACATAATCAACACCCAAACATGCGATTTCCCCACCCGATAACCCAAGAATAATAACATACGATACAACCTAGGGTTCTAATTACTTTTATATCAACAAGAACACGATTCACCTTCTAATTGCAAGATTCGGTAAGAATAACACATAAACATCAGGGATGCCAATTAATCATCAAGAATATCATAATCATCAAGAACAACACATAATCATCAAGGATCCCGAGTTAATCATCAAGAATATCATCATCATCAAGAAACTCCCAATTATCAAGATTATCAAGATTCCCCATGGAATCGTCAAATCAACATCAATAATAATTACCATAATTTCGCCATTCACAATAATATGGGGGAAACCCTAAGGGGGAATCATAGCTATGAAAATAGGTTTTGTTGAGACATGGGTTACCTCTTAGCCTTAATTAATTCCTTGGCTATGAAGGATCTTTCTTTACGCTTTCTTGCTTTCTTGATTTCTCCTAAGGGAATTCTTGGAGCTCTCCTGGGGTGATGGGGCGTCTAGGCGTGTGGGGGGTTCCGGGTGTCTCCTAAGTTCCCTATTTATATATTTAAGATTCCTAATTAGGGCCTGAATGGTATGGGTTTACTAACTCTATTCCTTATAGGACTCAGGGACTTGCTTTAGGGATAAGGGTCCATATTAATTAAAGCGGATCCTAATCGCAATCTGAATAGTAAAAGGTTTACTACCTTTATTCCTAATAGGCTTAAGCCTCTAATTTAGGCAAGGGTCCACGGTTCACGGTGGACCCTAATAATTAATTAAAGGGGAACTTAACATAATTAATCATATTTAATTATTATTAGCGGGGTTAATTAAATAATAAATCCAGGATTAAAGGCCGTAACACGGGGTGTTACACTCTCCCCCCCTTACAAGGGGCTTCGTCCCCGAAGCCCGGTGTCATAGTCCACCCTTTCACCCCTAGACATCCCATAGTTTGGCCTCCTGGGTAGGAGTGTGGCCCTACGTTTGTCTTAGTTTGGGGTAGGCTGTACTTTTGGTGGCGTGGTGATAGAGAAGTTATGGGTGTACCTCGGTTTCCTGCGCTGGAACAGGGCGCCCCACGAGTGCCCAAGGCGGCCTCGATTGCTGCCACCCTCTGATCGAGTGCGCGTGTGGTGCGAATCAAGGATGAGAACCCTTCTTCCGTGATTTGGTTTTGCCGGTTGAGCTGTGCGAGAATGCGCTCATTGACCGAGCTCTCGCTTGGATCTCTCGAGTCCCTTCCGGATCGTGGTTGCACTGTCGGGTCGGGCCCGTCATCCTCCTCCTGTTCCTCATTCTCTTCCGTGCCTCCGCAATCTTGCATGGCCCGCTTGAGCTTTTTGTTGGAGATGTCCAACCGATTAACCAATTCCCTACGTTCCTCCTCGGGTTTTTGGCAAATTTCTTCGAGGGTGAGATAGTGTCCTCCCTCGGTGTAGTAGATGTCGTTGCGGCGGAGGTTTTGGGCATTAAAAACCATGCCATTGGCGGTCTTGACTTCGGTGTGGCTTAGGTCTACCCCCTTCTTCTCCATGATCCAACTTAGGATCATCCCGTAAGGTAGGCTAAGCCGGTTGCTTGCTTTGCAGAACTCTATGTGCTTTAACATGAGTGCCGGCAGGTTGAACTTGATTTTATGTTTTAGGAGATACGCAAAGGCGCACTCCAAGCTCCCTACATCCTTGCTCTTGTTATTGGTGGGCAAGAGGCTATCGGTTATAATCATAACTAGTATCTTTTGCTCCGCCGATAGCCACTTTCGGTTGGGTCGAGTAGCCGAGGTGAATCCGTCCTCTTTCCCGAGTAAGTACCCGAGATAGTCCTTGTATCCCGTAGTTTGGGTGTCAATCCACCCTTACCGGTCATAGTCGGACACACCCGTGGTGGTCAATTTCAAGAGCTTGGCCAAGCGGCCTTCGGAAAGCACAATTTCCTTGCCGCAGACTTTGGTGGTGATTTCTACCTTGTCACCTCGTTTGGTGGCCACAAGGTGTCGGTAGAACTCCTTCACCAATTCGGGGTACGTGTCCCCTTTGATGGTGAGATATGTATCTAAAAGTCCTTGGTATTTAAGCATATTAACCAATTCCGGAGAGAATTGGTCGGGTTCAAGTGCTTTACCTCCGATCACGGTGTAATCGGCATTGTTCCACTCCGGGGTGCGGATTCCGAAGGGTTTCTTTGGCATTGTGATGCTCGTTTGATGGTGGTGTTGCCGGCGGCTTTTCCGGCGAGGTGTACGGTTTTCCGGCGGGATCTCCGGCGAGGCGGCGGCGGGATTTCGGCGTGTTCTTCGCTTGCGAGGTCGACGCCGGTGAGGTGGGGTCCGGCTTTTAGTGCGGCGGGGTGCGGTGGTGCGGTGGGTTCGGCTGGGCAGCGGGTTGCAGCCGGGCGGCGTTCGAGTGGGCGGCGGGTGGTCTCGGTCTTGGACGGCGGCGAGGTGGGCGAGGTTGCCGGGGAGTTGCCGGGCGGTGGCGGCGTCCGATTGGTGATGGTGGAAGGTGGTTGTGGGTGGCTGCTATGGTGGGGCTGTGGGGTACGCGGGGGTGTGGGGGAAGAGAGAGAGGGAGAAGAAGAAGAAGAAGAAGAAGAAGATAGAAGAAGGGTTTTTGATTTGGGGATTTTGTGGGTTTAAGGGTTTTGGAGGGGTTTATTAAGGGGGTGTTCCCTTGTGGTTTCAAGAAACATCCATGGCTTAGTGGTTAAAGCTTTAACTTGTAATTAAGAGGTCTAAGGTTCCATTCCCAATGGTAGCATTAGTTATTCCTTGATGGGGCGAATTTTTGTCCTTTTCCTTGTTTCGTCTTTTAGTGAGGAAGGGTTGGGTGGATGGCATAACTTGTGTTTTACTCTCGTAGTGGAATTGGAATTTGAACGGAAAGGAGTCTTTATTCATAATACTTTCTAAGTAGCTAAGCTAAGTAAACATATTGCTCCCGAAGTAATTTAAACTAAATAAGTGGCCGATACGATATAGGGAATGATTACACGGGGTGATGGTTCATCCTAGACAGAATTCGCTTCCGGGATTTCCTTCGGCGGGGTCCGTATGGTCCTCGTCTTCGGGGTTTGGGTTTTCCCCTTCCAGGTCTTCTCCGTTTCCGAGGTCGGCTTGCGTTTGGCTCATGACGAATACCTTCCCGGGGGCGCCGTAACTCCTTTGATGGTTGGTGCCCCCGTGTTGACCCACGGTGGTGGGGCGTGGTCTTTGGGGTTGAGTGCACTGGAAGGCCTTGTGTCCTTCCTCTCCGCAATTGAAGCATCGCCAGGGGTTGCCCGCGCAATCCTTGCCTCTGTGGCTTTTGTTGCATCTCGGGCAAGGGAAGCCTCTTGGATTGGCTTCGTTGTTTCCCAGGGGCGGTCTTTGGTTGGTCGGGTTGTTCGACCTTGTGCCGATGTCGTTTCTCGTTCTTTTCATCGGCGGTGCCCCACTTCCAGTGTTTCTTCTTCGTATTTGTTCCTGAACTCCGCGTTGGAGTAGTTGGATTCGATAGAGATTCGCAGCACTGGAGTAAGCCTCGTGGAGGGTTCGAGGTCTGCTTACCACTAGCGCCTTTCGAGCTTCGAAGTTGAGGCCTGACACGAATCTCTCTATCTTGGTTACTTCGGTGGGGACTAGCTCTGGCGCGATGCGTGCCAGCTCTAGGAATCGCTTATGGTATTCCATGACGGTGGTCGTTCCTTGTTTTAGATGAAGGAATTCTTCGTACATGGATGCTTTTACGTGGGTTGGATAGAATCTCTCTCGTAGTTGTGTCTTGAGGTCCTCCTAATTGAACCCCGGTTCTTGTTGATAGGTGGGTCCCTCGTGGATCCACCAGAGGTCGGCCTCGTGCCCGAAGTAGAACGAGGCTATCTCTACGCGGCGTTCCTCTGGGCATTCCACTACTCCAAAAATCTTATCAAGCGTTCGGATCCATTCTTCTAGGACTGCGGGATCCTCTTCTCCCGAAAACGTGGGTGGTCGGTGATTTGAGACTTGTCGGGCGACGTCCGAGTTTGCGTTTGATGGAGACGGTGGGGGCCTGTTGTTGCGAAGGGTCGCGTCACTTAGTGCCTGTGCGACCTGTGTTAGTTGCTGTAGAGTTTGGGTTAAGGGGTCATTAGTGGCGGGTTCCGGAGTCCTTGATTGCCTTCTGTTCGGTGCCATGCTATCGTCTTTCTGGTCAGTGTTTATAAGAATGTCAAGTTAGAGTTCGATGCACTTCTGGTGAAGTGATAAGTGGGGAAGGGTTTTAGAATGGGGAAGGGCAACGTGTAGGGAAGTTATGTGTAGGTCTCACAATCTCACCGCGCGTCCTAAGATTCCTGAGCCCTATGTTCCTAGGTACTTAGAGTTCAAGCCTAACGTCCTAAAGTCCGGTCTTAAGAGTCTTTTCCTAGGGTCAAACTTAGGCTCTGATACCAACTGTAACACCCCTGATTTTCAAGACATTTAAAACTTAATAATAAAGGTAATATCTCATTAAATCCCAGAGTGTAACATAAGTGTGCGGGGTGCTATGCCACACCTGGGCTAGAGAACCCAGGTGCACAGGCTATCTAACTACTATCCTCTGAAATATAAATGCATAACATGGCACGCAGGCCGAAAGGGAAACTATACTACTTCTACGCTCCAGTTCTAGCGCGCTCCAGTGCTCTAATCCTCTGTGTCTGAAAGCCAAATATATCTGTTCAGCGAGAGATGCTGGTAACCCGCACCAACGCGTTGAAATACCATACATATAGAGATATATATAGATATACGAAAATCATTGTGAGCATGAAAATATATCCTACGAACTCTAGCTTTTAAAACCGGGAATGACTCGACAGATAAGGTCAGACGCAAGCAATAGTTATAACAGTCATATGCAGTTCATAATAGATAAGGCAGATAAGACAAGGCATAAACAATGATCACCACCCATCATACACAATCCCCAACATAAATCCCATAGTCACATTTCTCCAAGGCACTCATAATCACAGCTCATCCATATCCCAACACATAGCACACTTTGTTGGCGCCACAGGACCAATCGCATGCCCATACATGAGGGTCAGCGCATATAGCTCTGACACGGCCCCGCAGCACCCTGCCCCGTATCGCAACACGGAGGGGTCGATCGCAACCGACCGATGAACCGCAGCTCATCATAATGTTTGATCGCAACCAAACAGTGGACCGCAGCCCAAGAGAGTGTGTCATCTGACTGTAGCCAGGAATTCCCATCTGACTACAGCCAGCCTCTGAACCGCAGCTCAGGAAAATGTCATCTGATTGCAGCCAGGAATTCCCATCTGACTACAACCAGCTTCTGGACCGCAGCCCAGGATACCGTCATCCGACTGCAGCCAGGAATTCCCATCTGACTGTAGCCGGCTTCTGAACCGCAGCTCAGGATAACCAATCCGATCGCAACCGAATTGGGGCGACACGCACACATAACACAGAGCAAGCACATGCAACCCACATTACACATTGGGAAGGGGGATAAAGCGTATAACAAACCTATGCGTGATCCATCACATACTAAGGATAGTCCTAAGGGGTTCATACTTCTTTCACCTAGGTCAACGGGATACCAATTCAACTAGCATACAATATAATAGACTCATAAACCTACGAACGGTACCCGAAACATCAAACTAGACATAGGCACGACAAACGGGGTCCGTTGGGACACCACGGGGATCGGGGAAGCCGGGGTCCCGAGGGGGGAAATATTCCAGCGGGTAGCCGGTGGGTGGGGGTCCACCCGCCGGCTGCCCGCCGGACAATACTGTTCCGGGCAGCGGGTCGCCGGCGGGCAGCTGCCCGCCCGCCTGCTGCCCGCTGCCGGAACAGTGTTCTCGGCCGTGGGTAGGTGGCGGGTCCCCTACCCCCCACTGACTCTTTCATCAAGTTTTCGTCCCGGGAACCGTTGTGGAACCCGAAACCATGCTTAGACACTTTACAACGCAATTAACGACAACACATAGACAATTAACGGATCAAAAACAAGAAACGAGCGGCACATAACCTATCATGCTTTTCTAAACATAATCAACACCCAAACATGCGATTTCCCCACCCGATAACCCAAGAATAATAACATACGATACAACCTAGGGTTCTAATTACTTTTATATCAACAAGAACACGATTCACCTTCTAATTGCAAGATTCGGTAAGAATAACACATAAACATCAAGGATGCCAATTAATCATCAAGAATATCATAATCATCAAGAACAACACATAATCATCAAGGATCCCGAGTTAATCATCAAGAATATCATCATCATCAAGAAACTTCCAATTATCAAGATTATCAAGATTCCCCATGGAATCGTCAAATCAACATCAATAATAATTACCATAATTTCGCCATTCACAATAATATGGGGGAAACCCTAAGGGGGAATCATAGCTATGAAAATAGGTTTTGTTGAGACATGGGTTACCTCTTAGCCTTAATTAATTCCTTGGCTATGAAGGATCTTTCTTTACGCTTTCTTGCTTTCTTGATTTCTCCTAAGGGAATTCTTGGAGCTCTCCTGGGGTGATGGGGCGTCTAGGCGTGTGGGGGGTTCCGGGTGTCTCCTAAGTTCCCTATTTATATATTTAAGATTCCTAATTAGGGCCTGAATGGTATGGGTTTACTAACTCTATTCCTTATAGGACTCAGGGACTTGCTTTAGGGATAAGGGTCCATATTAATTAAAGCGGATCCTAATCGCAATCTGAATAGTAAAAGGTTTACTACCTTTATTCCTAATAGGCTTAAGCCTCTAATTTAGGCAAGGGTCCACGGTTCACGGTGGACCCTAATAATTAATTAAAGGGGAACTTAACATAATTAATCATATTTAATTATTATTAGCGGGGTTAATTAAATAATAAATCCAGGATTAAAGGCCGTAACACGGGGTGTTACACTCATACTCTCAATACACTCCAAACTTCCAAAATCCTTACCCACCACAATCCTACCAAGACCTACCTTGTCATTCCCAACCTCCATACCATAATCCATATCCTCAACAATACCAAGATCCCCAATATGCTTTTAATGATCAATACCCTCAATGTTCACAAGACTACAATCCACCTCAACATCCTTTCCCACCACAAGATTACTCTCCAAATCCATACCCTTCACACATTCATTACACACCATACCCCCAAGACATTCAACCCCCATATGATCATCACACCCATTCACCAAGTGTTGGAAAGTATGAATTAGATGAGGAGACCTTAGCATTGGCTAGGCGTTGGGGAGTCACTATTGTACCCGATGTTGACATTGAGGATGAAGGATATCCCATGAGACCAAGTGAGAAAGAATATGTCAATAATCAATGGGAACTTCAAGAGCCACTCCACCAAGAACCTCAACAAGAATGTCAACCATTTGATCAAGATCCGGAGATGAAGTTTATGATGGCCAACATGCTTAAGCAAATGAATGAGCAACAAGTTCTACTAGACAACATGATGGCTCAAATACAAGGTTTGACAACTCAAGAACCCGTTCAAGAATTGTCGTCCAATGTAGATGTTCTACAAGAGTTGCTCTTGCCAAATGAAGGTCATGTGGTTGAAGAAAATAAAAAGCGAGGTGAGGACATTGATGGTGAAGATGAAGATGATGAGGTCTATGATGAATGCATTGAGATGGAGACACCAAGTTTGGGAGAAAGTGTAGAGTTGCAAGATAATGGTGATAAGGAGCAACTTGAGAATGAGTCAATGGAAGAAGTGCTAAAGAATGAAGAAGTTGATGAAATGTGTGGCACAAAAAAGGAATGCCCTCTATTGGATGACACTCCCTTGGGTGAGAACTTTAGAATAACTTGGGAACCATGAGGTGTCAATGTTTATGAAAGTGGAGGTCCTCATTGTCCTATATTCATATCCAAGATTTCTAACTTCCTATTGGTGCATGACAAAGACCCAAGGTTTCCATTACTTGCTCAAGAAAATGAAAACCAAGAAGAAGAAAAATGTGGATATCAAGAAAATAATGAATCTCATGGCTACTATCTTGATCCAAAGTTTAGGAAGAAATCCTTGATTGATTTATGGATCAAGAATGGATTTGAGGAAAGAGGCATGAAACTTGGAATGAAGAATAAGGGAATTCTAGCAATGGGAGTGGTGAACTTGATCTTAAAAGAACTTATTGATAGCCACCACTTGAAGTGTTATTTGGAAGAAAAGGTTGAAGAAAAAGAAAAAGAGATGATGATTGAAGAAGAGAGCATATTCTTGGAAGTGGATCATTGCAATTTCTTTGAGGAGAATATGCTACTTTTGAGCTTAAAGGAGTTCCTTAATGCCCGGCATTTAAGGATATTCATTGAAGATAAAGTGGATGGAGAAAAAGAACTCATCTTCATCCAATCATGCATGGATAGTTCTTTGAGAGGTTGAGTCGAGCTAGCGACGTTAAACTTAGCGCTTCATGGGAGGCACCCCATGTTATCTTTCATTTTATTGCACTTTACTTTCTTCTTTATTTTTCTTTACACTTTTATTTTTGATAAATCATGCTCTCACTTGTGCTTATTGTGCTACCATTTCTCCCTTGTGCTTTATTTTCTTTTACATCGAGGACGATGTAATTTCTAAGTGTGGGGGGTGGACAAAATATTGGAAAATTTTGAAATTTTGAAACTTTTTGAAACCTTGCTTGGATGAGTCATTGTGCATAATGTTGGGTAAATTTCTCATCTTTGCTTGAAGTTGTGATCACTCCCTCTTTGTTGGTTTGTGGTTTGATTTGGTGGTGCTTGTTGCGATGCAATTTGTGATTGATGATTTGAGGTATAACACATGATTGATCTATTCTCTTGCCAATTGTCTTGTTAACCACTTGATAAATGAATAAATTCTTGATCTTGTGTGTTATGCTTTGCTAGTGAAGGCTTATGTGAGATTCCGGTCATGGTTGTTTTGCTAGAACTTGCCTCATTATTCTCCAAGTGAAGTCTAAGATTTGCATGTTTAGAAATGATTTAGGCCATTTTTGTTTAGCCCGAGCCTTTCAGGCCTACCATTTACACATGTGTTTACCACTAGTTGTCCCCGTTGAGCCTTTTGTGTTTGTTTAATAAGTGCTAAGCACTTGTCCCTTCATTGTGATTGTTTTTCCTTGTGTTAACCCTCATCATTTAACCCTTAACCCCTAGCCAAAATATTTCCCTCCACCCTTGAGAGAATAGAGCATTTATTCTTTTTCTTTGAAGAGATCTTTATTGGAGCTTGTTTTGTTAGCAATCATCTTGATAATTTTGTCTAAGTGTGGGGGTATTGGTTCATGGAATAAGTTTGTTTATTGTTTTGCAATGAAAGAAAAGAAAAGAAAAAAAAAAGAATGATGAGAAAATTGAGAAAAAAGTCATGAAAAAGAGATGAAATGAGAAAAATGAAAAGAAAAGAAGAAGAATAAAAGTTTGAAGTTTGTTTTGAGAGTTGTACTCAACCCCCACCATTTTAGAGGTTTGTTTTGTACGTCCTTTAAGTCTTGTTTGCTCCTTAGTTCATAAATGTCATATCTCTTCTAGCCTCAATTGTGAATAAATGTGAAGTTCTCTCCTTTGTTTATTTCCATACCCCTTCTTTGTTAACCTTTTACCCTTAGCCCCATTACAAGCCAAATAAAGACCTATTTGATCTTAGCATGCAATCTTAGAGTTGAACTAGTGGGAGTATGAAGGGCAAGCCTATGGAATCTCATTCAAAGCCAAGTTTTGCATAATCTCAACTTAGCATTTGTGCACACTTGATCATCACACACCTTAAACAATTTTGGTGCTTGGTTATTGGCTTGAGAATGGAACTTGTGTGGGATGCTAAAATGATTCTTGAAAGAAGTTGTGTTGTAGCAAGTCGGTTTGTGGATTGATAAGTTGTGCAAATTGGGAGTGTAATCAATTTCATTGCTTGGATGGTAATTTGTCTTGTCTTTGCTTGAGGACAAGCAAATGTTTAAGTGTGGGGGAGTTGATAAGTGCATTTATGTCCATATTTTTACCCCTTGTATAGACATATTTTGAGTGACAAACACTTCGATTTTATGCAAAGAAGTGCCTTAATTCCTTTGTTTATATCTTTTGATGCATAAATTGTAGAGTGCAGGCAATTGTGGAGGTGGATGCAACACTTTGAGGTATTTTGGATGAATTTGGAGTCAATGAGAGCCAAATATCAAGCTATGGAGGTGGATGCAACACTTCCAAAGGAGTCTAGGGTGGTTCTTTCAATGGTCTTGGTCATGTGGGCAAACCAAAGCAAAAGAGAAGCAAGCGACCATGCAATTGCAATTCCCGACCTGCACGTCGACGTCATGGTTTTTGGACCATATCTCAAGCTAAAAACATCCAAATTACATGATTCTTGTCCCATTGCAAAGAAGACTCAAAGGAATACAACTCATATTCAGACATCAAAGCCTAAAAAGGAAGCCACAGTGGTCAAAATCATCCTTGAAGTTGAAGTTCCGAACTTACAGATTTCACCCAAAACTGACTACTGTTTGGTAATTTGACCATATCTCGGCCTAGGAATGTCCAAATGCAGTGATTCTTGCTCCATTTCAAATAAGACTAGAAGGGCTACAAATTTCATGAAGACATCAAAGCCTAATTCTAAGCATAAAGTGGTCAAAATAAGCCTACAAGTTGGAGTTGCGTTGCAGAGAAGCACTCGACGCGTCGAGAATTTTCTCGACGCGTTGAATCTGGGCAGTGAGATCGCGTTTTGCATTCTGTAAATGCTCGACGCGTCGACCACCCCGTCTCTGCTCTATTTTAGCTGAGTTTTCACTCATTTTTACTCGGTTTTGAACCCCATTCGAACCCTAACTATTTTCTACTCTTTCTTTTCATATTTTAGTGTTAGATTAGGTGTAGATTTAGGTTCTTTATCATATTTCAAGCTTGTATTCAAGGATTCAACACTTGGATTCCAAGATTTACCATCCATTTCTTAGTGAAGTTTTCTTCTCCCTTTTATCTCTTTATCTTGCAATGTTTATGCTTTACATTTATGTTTTTGTGTTCTTTATGCTTTTGAATCATGAGTAGTTAGTTTATGGACTTGAGTTAGGGTTGTATTATCTATCGTGATGCTTGATTTGTGATTATTGCAAAAAGGGGAAGAACTCTAACCTAGGGTTCTTGAGTTTATGAAGGATTTGTGTTTGTATATTGTTAATGTTTGGTGTACAACATTCATTGGCATGTTTTGGAGGATTCTTGGCCTCAATGAGAGTTGGGTCAAGATTCCAAGCCACTCCTTGCATAAACCCGATTTTTCCTATGAAAATTGGGGAAATTAGGGGTTTTAGATGCTTTATGTTCTTGAAGAACTTGGAGTTGATTCACCACGAGAGTGGGCAATTCCTTGTTCTAATCCTTATTAATTTGCTCACGTGAGTGACTTATAGACTAGGAATCCTACGTGCATCCCCTCTATTCCTTGGTTGTGTGATTTTCCCCAATCCTTAGGTTGTGCTATGCATCTAGATGATAATGCTCCCTAGCTTGAGTCCTATTTCTTTATTTTGTGTTTATCTTTGTGTATATGTGTTAGTCTTACCATTTCCTTAAACTTGTAGTTTGCTTAGCTTCTTGTTGATTTCCTTATGCTAGTGCCTAGTCGCTTGTGATTGCGTATTACGTGCCATAAATCCCAATCCCCTGAGGACGACATTACACACCCGAGCTCATATCTTATTTTTGCTACACATCAGCTGCCACCACCACCACCATACCACCGCAACCACCGCCACCACCACCACACCACCACCATCACACCGTCGTCGCCGCCACCACCACGACCATACCAACGCAACCGCCACCACCACCACCATACCACCGCCACCACAACATCACCACCACCACTACTGCCACTACCGTCATACCACCACCAATTATTATTATTATTATTATTATTATTATTATTATTATTATTATTATTATTATTATTATTATTATTATATAACAAATAACACCACTACCACTACACCACCACCAACACCATAATATTTTTGATATATTATTGGTTATTTTTTATAACAATTAAAATTATTATTATATTATTATATATTATTATACATGTTATAATATTCTAAATAAAATAATTAAAATGTTTAATTATACAATTCCACTCATTTTCCAGAAAATGAACCAAACACACAAAAACAGTTTTCCAGAATGCAACCAAACACTGGAAAGGAAAATGTTTTCCGGAAAATGACTCATTTTCCAGAAAACATTTTCCAGAAGACATTTTCCTGCTTTCCAAACGAACCCTAAGGTAATCTTTTTTTTTGAAAATTTTCTGCGGTGCTTCATTAGAAAAATGCTGAAATAATGTCTGGTGGGTGAGTATCCCAGTACATAGTATCAGGTTGCTGATAAGCCGTAGTGGCTAAAGCATGAGCTAAATAATTGTCCGATCTAGAAATATAATTAAAAGAACATGAGTGAAAATAAACGGCAATTTGCCTGCAGCTATCAATGGCATAGCCAACGTAAGAGCGAAACGCAGTGGTTGATGATGTAAGGTAGCGTTGTAGTGTCAAACAATCCGTGCAGATCTCAATATTCTGTTCACCTCGATCCTTTAGCCATGATAAAACTTCCTTACACGCCAAAGCCTCAGCCATAAGTGGTGACGTACAGGCCGGTAGCGGCGCGGTTAGTGCCGAGATATAGGCTCCATCTCCATCTAATAAAACGGCCCCTACAGTTGCATTCCCTGTCTCGTGTAGATATCCCGCATCGACCCTGCATCTTCTCACTGGCGGCACAGAGGATCCGGCGGCGTCGGCAGCACCGCGGCCAGCGGTGGGACTCGCCTGGGCAGCGTGGCGGTTTTCTGTCGGCAGCGTAGCAGTGGCAGTGGCAGCCACGGCTGGGCGGGACTGAGTCCATGCGGTCTTGGCTGCCGCTGCGGCTCTGAGTAGGGACCCCGGGCGTGGTAAAAATGCCTCCCAAACTGCACCATTTCGAACTTTCCAAATATTGTATAGAATTGATGCTGCATATAACATTCCATCAGAATCTAAAATATTTAGAAGTTCCCCAAACCAAACATGAAAAATATCCGTGACAATATTGGGGATTGTAAGGTTGGATTGATCCCAAATGTTTCTTGCAAAATCACACAAGACTAATGCATGCATTGTATTCTCATGTGATATCCCACACATAGCACAATATGGGTTCACCTCCACCCTCTTTAAAAGCAAGTTCGTAGTTGTAGGCAAAATATCACAAATAGCTCTCCAGAGGAACATTTTCCACTTTGGTGGAATTTTTAGTCTCCATAAAGCTAACCAATTAGTAAAGGGGTCTTGATTATTCTCATAATCTCCCACCAATTGTCTGTACCCGCTTTTCACAGAATATAATCCTCTCGGGTCCCCGTACCAATACCATGCATCATTATAATCCCGGGATACAGGTACTCTCATAATTCTCTCGACGTCCGTAGGTTGAAATAAATCTGATAAAATTTCATTATCCCATGTACCAGTTTGTTGATCTATTAGCCCCACTACTCTGGCCTCTCGTAACTGTATAGGCATCTCTGTTTGTATCATAGGGTCCTGGTCATCCAGTAACCATGGATGGGTCCATATAGATGTAGTTTCCCCATTCCCAATTCTTCGTCTGACCCCACTACAAATTATGCTCTTTGATGCCATTATACTCCGCCAACAAAAACTGGGATTATTTCCTACCTGCGCATCAAAGAAAGTATCCCTGGGAAAATATCGGCTTTTGTAAACACGAGCTACTAAGGAGTCAGGCTTAGTGAGCATTCGCCATGCCTGTTTCCCCAACATAGCTAGATTAAATGCACGTAGGTCCTTAAAACCCAATCCACCATACTTCTTAGGAACACATAGCTTGTCCCAAGCCTTCCAGTGAACTCGGTTGTCCGTCCCAGAACCCCACCAATATCTATTCATCGTTCTTTCTATAGCCGTGCATACTGATATAGGTAGCAAAAAAACACTCATTGAGAAGGTAGGCATAGATTGTGCCACACTTTTCAACAGTATTTCTTTCCCTGCCTGAGACAATAGCCTTTTATTCCACGACCCAATTCTTTGGCGTATTTTATCCTCAATATATGCAAAAGCTGCCTTTTTATTCCTACCCACAAACGAAGGTAGACCCAAATACTTGCCAAAGTTTGGTGCCTGCTCCACCCCCAAAACTTGGGCCACACTTTCCCTATCCACATTACTCGTATTCCTGCTATAACAAATACTCGACTTGTGGTAGTTAACCACCTGTCCCGATAGATCCTCATATACAGTCAGGCATTTCTTTATCTCATTAGCCTCTTCCACATTAGCCTTAAAGAATAAAAGGCTATCGTCCGCAAAAAAACAAATGAGAAATCTGAGGGGCACCTCTTGCTACCCTACATCCGTGAATTAATCCCGCTCTGTTAGCCTGTTGTAGTAACAACGAGAGTCCCTCTGCACAGATAATAAACAAATATGGGGATAGCGGGTCTCCCTGTCTCAAACCACGCGTGGGTATTATTGGGTCACTCCTTGAGCCATTTATCAGAATACTATAGGAGACTGTGGTCACACATTTCATAATCAAATCAACCCATCTATCATGGAAACCCAATGCCATCATCATATTACGGAGAAAAGGCCACTCCATTCGATCATACGCCTTAGCCATATCCAGCTTAAGTGCACCCCAGCCCCTCAATCCACACTGTTTTCGATTCAGAAAGTGCCCCACTTCTGCAGCTAATAGAATATTATCTGTTATCAATCTATCTGGGATAAAAGCACTCTGTGTCTCAGATATTATTCCTTCCATCAAAGGCTTCATTCTATTAGCCATCATTTTAGCTATTATTCTGTAAATGACATTGCTAAGTGCTATAGGGCGCAAATCAGTTACTAACTCTGGATTACTCTTTTTAGGGATCAACACAATATCTGTCTCATTCAAGCCAGACGGGAGGTCACCTGATTCAAGACAGTTTAGCACAAAACTCGCAACATCCCCTCCTACCACATCCCAGAAATGCTGATAAAAACCCGGATTCATTCCATCCGGTCCTGGTGCTTTATCCGGATACATTGCAAACAATGCATCCTTTACTTCCTCCAGATTAAATGGCCGTAATAGTGAGTCATTCTGCGCCTGTGATACCCTGGGTTCTATCCCCCCAAAAAAATCATCTCCAGTTCCCGGACCCCCAGAGCTGAAAATATTCTTAAAATAGTCCAGAATGATATCTCTCATGGGATCCCCCTCCAACCAATCCCCATTGTCATTCATTAATCTAAGTAAAGTATTCTTTTTCTTTCGGTGAGAGGCATACCTGTGAAAGAATTTGGTATTGGCGTCAGCTTCCTTGAGCCAGTGCTGCTTGGCCCTCTGCCTCCAGTATGCATCCTCCTGGGCCTCAGTGCGACTCAGAAGTTGCTCTATTCGCTGAAACTCGACAAGAGAGGCCGAGTCAGTGCATCCTCTCAAACGTTGTTGATCCCGTTTCAGCTGCACAATATGTTTCCCATACTTATGGAACCGATCCCCACCCCATCGTGTTAACCGGTTTCCACAGTATTGAACACAACCCTGTAAACCCTGCCCTCTCCCTTCCTGCCACGCCTGCTCCACCACACCCCTACATCCCTCATCATATAACCATGCCATCTCAAACCTAAAACCCCTTCTTCTAACCCCATCCCTCCCTACCTCCTCCTGAACTGTGAAAAAAATGGCTGAATGATCTGACTTCCTGGTTCTCAAATTCATAACCTTTACATGGGGAATTATATTGCGCCACTCGTTCGTTACTAGGACCTTATCAAGTCTCTCCTCAATCCAGTTTGCAGTCCCTTTCCCCTTCTCCCAGGTATATGGGTATCCAATCATTGGCAACTGGGCCAATCCACAATCCTCAATCGTCTCCCCAAAACCTCGAAGAAGGCTATTCGGATGTGGATTTCCCCCTCTCTTCTCATACTGGTATAGCAAATCATTAAAATCCCCCACCACCACCCACGGGAGGTTCGATTTTGCCGCCAACATTCTCAACAAATCCCATGATTCAGCACGCCTATTACGGTCCGAATAACCATAGTAACACGTCATTCTCCAAGCCGGATGACCTGTCATAGTTACCTCAATATCAACGTAGTTTCTTGAGTAACTAAGGAGTCTCGCCGTATTATTCTTCTTCCACAATAACGCTAATCCACCACTCAAACCATCATTGTTAACATAAAATAAGCCTTCGAAACCAATCGTAACACGAAGACGCTCAGCATGATCTCGCGCTACCTTAGTTTCTATTAGAAATACAAAGTCGGGTTGCTTTTTGGACACCATGTCCACCACCTCTCGAACTGTCCGTGGATTACCCAAGCCACGGCAGTTCCAACTCAGCGTACTCATTGGGTTGGGCGGGTCTGTGATCCAGAACCCGCCGTAAACAAGTTTTTTGAGCCATCCACCATCGCTGCCATACGCACTTGCCCGTTGCGACTAGCGTCGCCAAACAGTGATGATCACCGGAAAAAACGTAGGAAACCGTCGGAAACCTAGCAAACCCTAGGGGAGGAGAAAACTCTAGCAAACCCTAGAGAGAAAATAATGAAGAAGAAGATTCTACTAAAGATAAGGTTTAAGTGGCTTAAAAAGTTCAATTCAACAAACTATGAACTCATACCACGTAGCAATATCGAACCCTAAGGTAATCTAACATTCCGTGAACTAAACGCCCCCTAAGAAATTGGAGGGTATCTCACATTCCCTTCCAATGGCTAAAAACTTAATGCGGAGGTTATCTAACATTCCCTGAAAAAGTTACATAACCTGAACCAAACATGGGAATCTTATATTACCAAACAAATATAACCTTGGTTATCTTATATAACCTGAACCAAACGCACCCTTAGTACATTTTTCTAATGAATTCACAGTCAAATGAATGCAATTGGTTCCCTAGAAGATTGAAGGTTGCATAGTGGATGAAAAAGGTAGAAAGTGGGATCCATTTACCTTCCAGTAAAGATTGTATACTGCTGACATAGCTAGCGGGCTAACCTGGAAGATAAGCCGATGGCGATATGCCAAGATAAAAACCCAACCAACAAATCAATCTTCAAAACCCCTTTTTCTCATCCCCCTTCTCCTCTCTAGCAATGGAGAAAATGGCAATTACGCTAAATCCGGTTGTTGCTTTCCCTATGGGAGAATAGCATAGGTGAAGGTACTGAGAAGGCAGTCAACAAAGCTAAGCAGAACCATATAGCATAGAATCTGTTATAACTGCTTCTTGCATGTATATATACCGGGCTTCTCCCACTGTAACAGAATAAGAATTCTGTTATTTTTCTTTCCTAAATGCACTCTATTATTCGTTTCTTCTATCTCCCTCTCTTAGCTTACATGTAACCACTCCAATATGGTATCAGAGCCGCAGTGGACT
The DNA here is from genome assembly GCF_001879475.1 of Ipomoea nil. Taxonomy (NCBI): domain Eukaryota; kingdom Viridiplantae; phylum Streptophyta; class Magnoliopsida; order Solanales; family Convolvulaceae; genus Ipomoea; species Ipomoea nil. The sequence continues at coordinate 190,559 of NW_017617070.1, forward strand.
TCCTACGCCGCCGCCATCTCTGGTGACGGAGAAATGAATCAAGGAACGCATGTCGCTTCACCAGCAAGTCAATCGCACGTTCACACAGCTCCTACGGTGGATCTGTAGAGGAATCTACCTTCACAAACGCAGAGAAACATCAGCGCAGAAGGATTGGAGAATCCGTTGTTTATCAGCACCAATGATAGTCCATGTGCTGTCCTAGTCAATCCGCCATTAACAGGGAGCTCCAACTATAGCTTGTGGTTCATCTCCATGGGCATAGCCCTAGAGGTGAAGAACAAGTGGAGTCTCGTCGACGGAGTACTCCGGCACCGAGCAGAGAGCACGTCCAGTATGGAGCTTGGAGAAGATGCAATTTAATGATCTGCTCTTGGATCTTTAAATCAGTTCATCCATCCATTGCGTAGAGTTTGATGCATCTTGATAAGGCAAGAGATGTTTGGGATGACCTAAAGAGGAGATTCTCACAACACGATGCTCAATGAATCTCAAGTCTACAGAATGAAATCTATAATCTGAGGCAGGGAAGTATGTATGTGAACGAGTACTACACAAAATGTAGAACTATGTGGGAGGAGATGAACATGTTGAGACCTCTCCCAATCTGCAATTGTGATCCTCGTTGTTCATGCGGTTTGATCGACGAAATCATAAGAGAACGCGACACAAATCAGGTGATTCGATTCCTACAAGGCTTAAATGAAGATTATAGTAGTCTAAAGTCTAATGTGCTAGTTCTTAATCATTTGCCAGAGGTTTACAAAGTGTTTGTAATGACTGAGAAATTGGAAAGACAAATCAACCTAACAAATTTGAACCTAGGCAGTTTTGAAACTAATCAAGCTAATGCAGTTCATAATCAACAAGCTTCTGTAGAGGATGAATCTATTGATGTTGTACATGCCTATAATAATGATAGGCGAAATAATTCTGTTAAAGGGGCAAGGTGCACGTTCTATGGTATGTCTGGACACAGTATAGATAAGTGTTATAAGAAGCACGGTTACCCTCCGGGATGGGTACCAGGCTACAAATCTAAGGGAAAACAACAGTAGGTTGCTCCAGCTATGACAAATGGAGTAGGTGATTTGGGAATTACATATGAGCAATTGCAAAAGATCATTTCAATTCTTCAACCGCAGACCAGCCAGTCAGCCACTGCTAATAATACTACTGATGCAGTTTCTTTGCTTCCCAAATTCACTGAAACACAACCCTTAGATGAAGGCAAGTCTACCATACCTCTTATCAATTCTATATCATTATGTTCATCTTCTTGGATTATTGATTCAGGGGCAACAAACCATATCATTTGCTCCCTTGATTTCTTTATGGATTATCATGAGGTTGAAGGTGCTGAGGTGAATTTGCCCAATGGACAGTGCATTTGCGTGAAGCATATAGGTAATGTTAAACTTACTGATGATCTTTGCCTGAAAGAGGCCCTACACATCCCCTCTTTCAAATTAAACATAATCTCTGTTAGCAAACTCCTTCAAGACACTTCTTATAAACTGATTTTCACACCTGGGCAGTGTTTGATTCAGGGTGCTTTTGGACAGACAGCTGGTAAGGGTTATATCTTCTGATGGTGCAGCCAAGTTTAGTCAATAAATGCTTTGTTATGCAATGTATTAGCAATGATATTTGGCATCAAAGATTGGGATATTTCATATGAATAAATTGCATCTTTTCAATGATATTAATGTCGCTAGCACTAAGAGTGTGGCGTGTGATTTGTGCCATCTTGCAAAACAAAAATGATATCCCTTTCCCCTAAGTGTTACGGTTTCGAAAGATATATTTGATCATATTCATGCAGACATATGGGGGCCTTTTTCTAGTTTGCTCAGTAAAGGGAGCACGTTATTTCTTAACAATAGTTGATGATTATTCAAGGTTTACTTGGTTGCATTTGATGAACAACAATTCTAAAGCAAGGCAACTTATAAAAAGATTTCATTCTTTTGTTTCCACACAGTTTGGTGTTATGATAAAAGCCATAGGACTGACAATGGACTTGAGTTCAACATGGATGATTTTATCTCTGAAAAAGGCATTGTTAGACAAAGATCATGTGTTAACACGCCACAACAAAATGCCATAGTCGAGAGGAAACACCAACATATCCTTAACGTTGCAAGAGCACTTCAGTTTCAGGCTCACCTTCCTCTCGAACTTTGTGGGTAGTGCGTTTTACATGTTGTTTTCATTATAAATAGACTCCCCTCACCAGTTATCAATTGGTTGAGTCCATACCAGAAGTTGTATACAAGAGCTCCTGATATTAGTAGCTTAAGAGTATTTGGATTTCTCTGCTATGCAACCACTCTACCACACAACAGACACAAGATGGATCCTCGCGGAAGGAAGTGCGTGTTTATTGGCATGCCTGCTGGTGTTAAAGGATATATGTTGTATGATGTAAGTGACAAAACTATCTTTGTGTCACGTGATGTTAGTTTCTATGAGACACAATTTCCCCTTGCAGGTATACACTCAGCTACGACAGAATTAACGGCCTCTGAGCCTCGCCTCCCTATCATCCTGATTTCCACCTGCATGCCTTATAAGGAACATGACAACCAACATTATTACACTAATGATCAACCGCATCATGCCACCAAATCACCAAGAGGGCACAACTAGGAGATTTCCATTGATGAATTTGATCCAGGCAATATCAATAATGATAACACGCAGGGGACTTCTATATCTCCTACTGCTTCTATATCTCCTGGTGATCCTATATCTCCCACTGCCTCTGAATCTCCCATCCCACTTTGACGTTCGGATAGGGATCGACGTGCTCCGAGAAAGCTACATGACTACTACTGTGACGCCATTACGAGTAAGGGGTCCCCTCTCCATCCCTTATCTAGTGTCATATCTTATGATCATCTTTCTGTGCCACACAAAGTTTTCTCTATGCCTGTTACCAGTGTTGAAGAGCCACGCACGTATAATCAAGCCATCCGGTATGACTGTTGGAAGGATGCAATGAAGACTGAGATTAAAGCTCTACAGGATAATCACACATGGGCGCTAACTAATCTACTTCCCGGAAAGACACACGTAGGATGCAAATGGGTGTATAAGATTAAGCTCAAAGCCGATGGCTCAGTTGAGAGATATAAGGCGCGACTCGTAGCCAAAGGCTACACTCAATAGCTTGGGATCGACTATATTGAGACATTCTCACCGGTGGCGAGGCTTACTACCATCTGTACTTTCTTGGTTGTCGCTGCTTTTGGGGCTTGGCACATTCATCAACTAGATATCAACAACGCCTTCTTACACGGGGATTTGGACGAGGAGGTGTACATGTTGTTGCCGCCTGGTTTTCAAGGAGAAAGTCCAAATCAAGTCTGCAAGCTCATGAGATCCCTCTATGGTTTCAAACGGGCGAGTAGGCAGTGGAACGCCAAATTAAGCAATACCCTGTTGCGTATATGATTTGGGCAGTCCAAAGGAGGTGTACTTGGACACCACTTTTAAAATCAAAGACTTGGAAATCTAGGCTTCTTCCTAGGAGTTGAAGCACACATGGACAAATCCGGGTTGAACCTCTGTCAGCGCAAATATGCTCTAGATATCCTAGAGGAGTCGCGCTTTCTCAGCTGCAAACCAGTAAGCACACCAATGGCTTTTGGTCTTCGATTAAACAAGAGTGATGGGAACATTCTCAGTAATGTTGGGAGTTATAGAAGATTGGTAGGAAGGTTGTTATACCTCACAGCTACTCGTCAAGAAATCGCCTATGTTGTACAGCAGCTGAGCCAGTTTATAGATGCTCCCACTAGCGAACACATGGCTGCTGCGCATCGTATCTTACGTTACATAAAGAGTGCACCTGGCCAAGGCATATTTTATCCATCAAATGGTGACATGCAACTTAAAGTCTTTTATGATTCCGACTGGGCTTCATGTTCTGAAACAAGGAAATCCACTACACGATTCTGCATATTCCTTGGGTCTGCTCTTGTATCCTGGAGATCGAAGAAACAAGCTACAGTCTCTTGTTCCTCCTCCGAGGCTGAGTATCGAGCTCTCGCCGCCACAGTATGCGAGGTGCAATGGCTCACATTTACGCTCCGTGACTTGCAGGTTAACTTGACGAAACGGGCAGCTGTGTTTTGTGACAATAAGTCAGCGATTGCCATTGCAGAAAACTATGTTTTTCACGAGCGAATGAAGCATATAGAAATATATTGCACCATTATCCGGGAAAAGGTGACGCAAGGCTTGATCAAGCTTCTCTTTGTTTCTTCTTCAAGCAAAATAACAGATGGTTTCACAAAAGCCCTACCTATTCCTCAGTTCCGCTTGTTCATTTCTAAGCTGGGCAGTCAAGATTTACATACCCCAGCTTACGGGGGTATTGGAGAATAGCATAGGTGAAGGTACTGAGAAGGCAGTCAACAAAGCTACGTAGAACCATATAGCATAGAATCTGTTATAACTGCTTCTTGTATGTATATATAGCAGGCTTCTCCCACTGTAACAGAATAAGAGTTCTGATATTTTTGTTTCCTAAATGTACTCTGTTATTCGTTCCTTCTATCTCCCGCTCTCAGCTTACATGTAACCACTCCGATATTCCCGGCAAATACAAAGCCGTCTGTGTCAGTTTTCCGTTCGTTGTCGTGCGGCTTCAAATCTTCAACCCCAAATCAGCCCATTAGAAACCCCAAAAGCTTGGTCGTGAGGGCTTCGATTGCAGTAGAACAGCAGGACCAGAAAACGAAGGTTGCAATTATCAGAATCGGAACTAGGGGAAGGTACTGTTTATTTATTTATTTATTTTTTGCCCATTTTCGGTGTCTGGATATGCTTGATTTTTGTAGTTAAAATGCAGCTTAAGTAGAATTGATCCTTTGGGGTGTGAAATTGATGATTCTTGAGCTTGAACTGTTATATATGTGTCAAAGATTCGACCTTTATTATCCTTTATAGTTCAGACCTTCCGAGAACAGTGATAGTTTTTCTCCCAGTTTTGTGTAAAGACCGTGTTTTTGCAACCACAATGTCAATGATTGGGTTATGTTTAGATCTAGTGTTTTGAAGTGGGTAAACTCCGCGTGACTCTAGCCGGGAAAGGACATAAAATAGGTTGCTTCCCCGAGAAGTTGGACTTGGAATCTTACGGTTATCGACCCGCAATCTGACCAACTTGGCTGGGTTGCCGGGTGATGCTCTTTTGATATGTGGAATCAAATATTTAATGAGGAGTCTTGTTACATTTGATTGTTTTCAACTCAGGTGCATAAAATTGTAGGCAATAGATTTTGTTTTTTTTTTAGACCCAGAGAATAATTCCTTTACATTTTAAGGGGATATTCAGTACTTTTTAGTTTCTTTTGCCGAGAGGAATCAGAATTGTTATGATTTGATTGTTTAGGCATTTACTATTGGTTCTGTTTGTTGGACTTGGACATCAAGTGCCTTTGATCTTTCTGTTGTTCTACATTTATTTGAAATGATAATTATAAAATTAAATTACTAATAAATATAATATTTAAAATTAAAATTATATACTATATGGCTAAAATAGATTATATAAATAAAAAATAATTTTATTAAAAATAAAAAAAATAAAATAAAACTTGTGGCCGTTGCGGCCAAAAGATTAAAAAAAAAAAAAAAAAAAAAAAAAAAAAAACCACTACTGGAAATTTTGAAATTTCCGACCACCTGAAAGTGATCTTAAATCAAGTCGAAAGCCTTATTCCGACCACTTTTGGTATCCGGAAAAACCCTTATTGCTATTTCCGACCACTTTTTGCTTTCAACTTGATTTAAGATCACTTTCAGGTGGTCGGAAATTCAATAATTTCCAGTAGTGAACCTAGCAAAGCTATATGAAGATGCCCTATATTTTTGCTGTGCAAGCTGACGTCTAAACAATGCCTGACAAAAGGCTTAAACTTGCAGGATGAAGAAATTGTTAAAAGCTTGCATTCCCATTTGTCAAAAGCTAACCCAAGAAGATTTTATTGTTCTAAAAGTTGGTGATGAACCCCCTATTGGGATTGCTCTAATATATGACAACTACGTTTTTTTTTATCAATGGCGTTTCTCGTCAATCATGTATATAGAGCTATCAACAGAAATAAAAATAGTAGATTTTTACCGTGTCTCCTTTCTCGAGATTCTATCTTGTGACCTACAATCGATCGAGAACAGTCACAAATGTGTCAGAACACGAGGTGTTTGACTATTCCTAGGTAGTCATAAAACTAACAACAATCTCTGGAAAGAATGAAAGCAAACAAGTCTTTTGGGAAGAATGAAAACAAACAAGTGATGGGGTTTTGAAAACAAAATGGTAGTTTACTACTACACTTTCTTTGCTATACATGGGACAACATGTGAATTGTGATTGCCTCCGTGGAAAGCAATGAAGTGGAGCTAGAAGTTTTTCCGGCATGCCAAGCCAATTATTTCCTAGCTAGGTTACGTTACTACTATGTGGCCAAGGAGGATTATAATCGCTTCGTGCATGAGGCCTCTGATCTTTTGATTGGCCTGTCGTATAGTATGAAGGCAAAGGAGACGTGGTTCGCAATGGGGAAGTTTGCAATCGTAATACTCTGGAACAGGGTCCATCTTGCATTGTGGTCCTAAATGACATAATTTTGAATTTTAATTTTAATGGTTACGGTTTGTTGTTTAATTCACGTTACAATTTTTTTTTTATTGTAAAGTATGTGTATGTGTTTGTGTTATGCGTTTATGTGTCTCATGTTATGCAATTATGTACATTAAGCGTATGGATTCTGTACCTCAAATAAAGTAATATGACATGCGCTTTTGTGTCTTGTACTATGTGTTTTTGTGTCATATGTTATGCGTTTTTGTGTCTTATGTTTTGGAATTCTGTACCATAAGAATGTTGATTATGTACCTCAACTAAAGTAAATATAAACATGTTTATATGTCTAGTGTTATGCGTTTATGTGTCTCTGTTATGCATTCATGTATCTTAAACGTATGGATTCTGTATTTGAAATAGATTAGTAGTTGTGTAACACACAAACATTTTTTTTTTGAAGAAAGTAACACATAACATATTGGAGTTAATTCCAGCAATGGTACTTCGACTATATTGATTTTCCAAAATTAGTCTCCGACTTTTAATTTGGACACTTTACATCCATTGGCTTTCAATTTCTTTTCAATTGAGGTCATTTTTCAGATTACGGTAAAGTGGACTTTAAATGAAAGGGTAAAGTAGTAATTTTATCTGCCTAATGTACAATTCTTCATATTTCTTCCTTGTATATGCGACTTCAGACATCAGATTCACTTAATTGCTTAATCCCTAATGGAATTTGTTCTTCGAGTGGATTTAGGGATTGAGCAATTAAGTGAATCTGATGTCCAATGTCGCGCATACAAGGGAGAAATACGAAGAATTATACATTAGGCAGATGAAATGACTACTTTACCCTTTCATTTAAAGTTTAATTTACCGTAATCTGACGAAAAGACCTCAATTGGAAAGAAATTGAAAGTCAATGGACGTAAAGTGTCCAAATTAAAAGTCGAGAACTAATTTTGGAAAATCAATATAATCGGAGGACCATTGCAGGAATTAACTCCAACATATTGTGTCTTATTTTACGAATTTATGTCTTGTATTATGAAATTATGTGTCTATTTTAGGACATATATTATGTACATAAATCAGATTTGAGAATAAGTAAATATATAACATATGTATGTGTCTTGTGATTGTGAGTTTTTGTGTCTGATGTAGCAAAAATAAGTGATAGTGAGCGTACGGGGTACAATGTCGTCCTTAGGGGATTGGGGGATATGGCATGCAATATGCAATCACAAGAAACTAGAAACTAGGTCACTAGCACAAGGAAATCAACAAGAAGCTAAGCAACAACAAGTTTAAGGAAATGGTAAGACTAACACATACACAAAGATAAACACAAAATAGAGAAATAGGTCTCAAGTTAGGGAGCATTATCTTCTAAATACTTCAACAACCTATGGGATTAGGGAGAACAAATAACCAAGGAATTAAGTGGAATGCACGTAGGTATCCTAGTCTACGAACCACTCTCGTGATTAATAAACAATTATTAGAACAAGGAATTGTCCACTCTCGTGATGTATCTATTCCAAGTCCATCAAGCACACAAAGCATCTAAAGCCCCCAATTTCTCCTATTGTCATATGAACAAATTGGGTCTATGCGAGGGTGACTCAAATCCTTGACCCAATTCTCATTGTAGTCAAGAATTCTCCAAATACATGCTAATGATTTTGTACATCAAACATTAACAAGATATAAACACAAAACTTTCACAAACACATGAATCCTAAGTTAGAGTTCTTTCCCTTTTGCAATAATCACAAATTAAGCATCAAGATAGACAATACAACCCTAGCTCAAGCACATAAACTAACTACTCATGATTCAATAGCATAAAGAACACAAAAACATAAGTAATAAACATAAACATTGCATAGGAAAAGAGATAAGGGAAAGAAAACTTCTCTAGTGAAATAGATGGATGGTAAATCTTGGAATCCAAGTGTTGAATCCTTTTTTGGAATCCAATTGTTGAATCCTTGATTACAAGCTTTTAAAATATTATAGAACCTAAATCTAGAGTAAAAGACATTTTTGGTCCTAGACTTATAGTGGCTTGGACAATTTTAGTCCTTTATAAAAAAATTTGCCATTTTATGGACAGAGTTATTGTGGCGAGGACATTTTTGGTCCTCCGTCTATATTTCTGTTAGATAATCGTATGAGAGAGGGGCAATTTTGTTCAATATGTTTCCTACAGTGGTGGAAGGCCAAACTGTTGACACAAATAATCAACAGAATGTGCAACCTACTACTGCAGTTCCTGAGAATAAGAGGAAGATTGTTGAGTCCAGATCTCCAGTGTGGGATCATTATGAAAAAATTAAGGATAGTACTGGTGTTACTATCAAAGGCAAGTGTATATATTATGCCAAAATATATCAATGTCAGTCTAAAAAGCATGGTACTACCTCCTTGAGAAACCACATGCTTAGCTGTCTGAAAAACCCCCACTCTAAAGACACTAGACAATCACTGTTAACCTTTCAAGCTATTACAAATTCTGATGCATCTCCTGCTACTGTTGGTGAGTTAGGAACTTGGGTCTTTAACCAGGAAGCTATTAGGAGGACCTTGGTTGAAATGATTATAATTGATGAACTGCCTTTTAGATTTGTGGAGGGTCCAAGGTTTAGGAAGTTCATTCTGGTGGCTTGTCCTAGGTTTAAGATTCCATCTAGATGGACAATTAGTAGGGACATCAATCTGATTTATGAAGAGGAAAGATTGAAGTTGAAATGTGTTTTTAGGGGGAACACTCAAAGAGTCAGTATTACAACTGACACTTGGACTTTTATTCAGAGAATTAACTACATGGTAGTGACTGCCCATTTTATAGATGAAGAGTGGAAGCTTAACAAGAAGATTATCTCATTTGTCCCTATTACATCACATAAGGGTGAGGCTGTAGCAAAAGTCCTTGAAACCTGTTTGCTTGATTGGGGGATTAGGAATGTGTATAGTATAACTGTAGACAATGCTTCATCTAATGACACTGCTATAGGTTTTTTAAAAAAGAAATTGATGTCTTGGGGAACATCTACTGTGAAGGGCAAGTATATTCACATGAGATGTATTGCCCATATTCTGAACCTTGTTGTCCAAGATGGCCTGAAACAATGTGATTCTTCTGTGAAGAGGGTAAGGGAGGCTGTAAGATATGTGAGGAGTTCACCTGCTAGACTTAAGAAATTTAGGGACTTGGCTGAGTACCTCCTAGTCCAGTCCTGGGCTTATGATACCGTATGGAGCCACTGTCGAAAGTGGAATGGGATTGAACAGAAATCATCTTTGTGTCTAGATGTTCCAACCAGATGGAACTCTACATATCTTATGTTACAATCTGCAATTACTTATGAGAAAGTGTTTGAGTCACTTGAAGAAAGTGATACTGCCTACAAATCAGATCTGTCTGATGCTGTTCCTACTTTTCTTGATTGGGAGTCTGTGAAGAGTTTGGTGGAGATCTTGAAATGTTTTTATGATATGACAATAAGAATTTATGGTTCTTTATATGTCACTTCTAACACTTTCTTTTCTGAAATTTCTGATTTATACTGCCTCTTGAATGGCATGGTTGAAGCGGGAGGGTCTGTGAAACTGATGGGAGAAAATATGAAGGCTAAATTTGAGAAATATTGGGGGGATATAGATAAAATGAACTTGATGATATTCTTTGCAAACATTCTAGACCCAAGAGACAAGTTAGAGTACATGGCAACACAGATGAATCACATGTATGGTGAGGAAAAAGGTAAACCATACTATGAGAAAGTGATTGCAGCCTTAAAAGAGTTGTTTAATGATTATGCTGTCTCTACTCCTGTCTCTACTCCTGTCAGTACTCCTACTGATTTTTCACAGTCTACAGTTGGGAGGCCCCAACATTTGTTAAAGTCACAGATTAAGAAACAAATATTGGAGAGTGGGGGAATGAAAAAAAAAAAAAAACAGAGTTAGAAATTTACCTTGCTGAGGCAATACTTGAAGAAGAAACCTCTTTTGACATACTTAGATGGTGGAAGTTGAATGCTGAAAGGTTTCCTATCCTTTCTAAGATAGCTAGGGATGTTTTAGCTATACCAATATCTACTGTTGCATCAGAATCTGCCTTCAGTACATCTGGTAGGGTTTTGGATCCTTTTAGGAGTTCATTAACTCCTAAAATTGTGGAAGCTTTGGTCTGTACGCAGGATTGGCTTAGGCTATCAAATACCCCATTATCAATTGAGGAAAATCTGGAGGAATTGGAGAGATTTGAACAAGGTAACACATTCTATTCTATTTTTTTTTAACAATTTGTTATTTCCTATTTTCCTTATAATTTTAACATTGTATTATAATTTTTTGTTGTTGCAGAAATTGGTACTGATGGTGGCAGTGGAACTGGAAGGAGTGGTGGTTCTACACTTGCTATAATTCCTGTAATGCTATGCTTTGTACTTTATACGTTATACTGATGTTTCTGTTTGAATGTATTCTGTAATACATTTATGCTGTTTGCCTGCAATTCATGACTCATGAGGCTTGCTTGCAGCTGGCTTGGTAACTAATTAAATTAGTTGCTGCCATTGTAAGTTGTTACATTGTTGGTAAGTTGGCACATTTTACAATTTTTTTATGTTTTATACTTTTATTATATTATGGCCATGATGAAAGCTTCCACCAATGATCTGAAAAATAAGGGATTAAGCTGGTATGTTGCTCCATCCTCATGGGGATGTTGTAGCAATTTCCCCTTAATCCTAACTTTGATATAGATAAAAAGCTTACTGAGCCAAGTTTATAAATTATAACTGTCTAATGATATTCTGTTGCTCAATAACTTATTTTTGCTATTTGGCATTTTGACTTATTGCTAACTTTGCTTAAGTTTTGAGTGTTTACAAGAAGATGAAGAATAATAGGAAGAGATTAGGAACTCTAGGAAGACTAGGAAGTAGGAACTTGGAATATTCAGTACTTTTTTAGCATGTAATTGCAAATTGCAAGGATACTTTTTTTGACTTAAGTGCATATTCAGTACTATTTTTGCATGTAATTGCAGTTAGAGTAATATGTAATTGCATGTATGTGATATTAACTTTTTATATTTACAGTGTTTTGTTCAATTTTGTAGTTATTTCCTTTATTTCATTATTATCAAACTATCCGAAATTGATTCGGATATCCGACTGAACCGACCCCAACCGAAGTTCAGTCAAACCGAATAGATTTCTTAGATTAAAAAACGAAATAGGATTTACATAATGATATCCGAAATCCGAAAGGGTTGCCCATCCGCCCACCCGAACCGACCCGATCCGACCGATGCACCCCCCTGTTTGCCTTGGCCACCATGATCCGATCTTATCATGGTGAAGCACCTCCACGATCTCCGGTGGGGGGTCCTCCAAGAGGCGACACCCATTTTGGTGGAGATCGCCATTGCAACCAACTTGTCTGCCAGACGGTTCTATTCTATGTAGATGTGCGTAAACAACACCTCGCTAAAGTTCGCAGCTTCTCTTGCGCAAAGCCGGATGACATTATGTCTTCGATCCTGCCCCTCAATTCTCCTGCTCAAGCTTCCCACAATAGTTTTGGAGTCACACTCGAGAATAACCCTTGTTGCACCATAATCTCTTGCCATGCGTAACCCCTAAAGAACAACCCAGGCTTCGGCTTCATCTACCGTGCACCTGCCAATGCGATATGTGAACCCTCGATGCCATGCCCCATGCATATCTCGTAAGATGTTGCCGCATCCTGCCGCTCCAGATCCTTTGACGCAGTCATCAACGTTTAGCTTTAGCCACCCTTCTGCCGGCTTCGTCCAAACGACTTGCACAGCACCACGCGTCGTGCTTCTTCTCAAAGTTCCTTGCCTCGCCGCAAACGCCGCCCTCACCTCAGTGTCATAACTTCTCAGCCAGTCCATCTTTTGTTCGAGTGTCAAGGAGCGATTGTTAAATACCTCGTCATTTCGCCAGCGCCACATCCACCATAGTCTGATCCCAAACTGCTCCGGCCACCCTTCATCGAAGCCCTTCCTCGCGTCTTCGTGAATATTCACCGCGAACCAGACTTTCCAGCTTAAGTGACAGATGACCTCTCTCGTCTGCCAGTGTAACGACGATGTCCAGATGTGTCACGCTACCGCACAATCCCTAAACAGGTATATATATACACACACACAATAGCTTCGAATGAATAACACATTGATGTGTCGAAAGAAATTAAAGATTTTGACATATTTAGCTCATTCACTTTTATTGATTACCAATCATAAATAAATTTAATGTAAATAGACATCTTTTTCCTAACTCTTACAATAAATTGACGATTATATCTTAATACTTATTGATTACCACACTAGCATATGACCCCCATAATTCTCGTAGTGATCAAGCTATTTGATTTCTTCTCTATATATATCAACTTGATTTCATGCCAGAATATCTGCTATTTACATTGATATGATAATTGCCCAATCATGTAATCTATATACAACGTCAATGAAAGTACAATTTTATATTTTATAAAATCAAAAAAATATCGTCATATATACATGTTATTTATATAGAAATACATGCCTACAGGTAGACAAGAGAACATGAGATATTGATAATAAAGATTAATCATTATTTATGTAAATTTCATTTTGTAAATTTATACGAAGGGGTGTTTGCATGAACAATGCATAACCAATAGAACTTAGAAATGGAATTTAGTAATGTATATCCCATTAAATAAATAAGCACACACATGCACATTAAAGCATTAATTTATAATACTTAGCTCTAGATTATATGATTTGGCTGCAGAATTGTTTGGGGAGGTGGAGACTACCGGCCTCGACGACTAAACGCCGACAACGATAGGCCTTGGAGTGCAAATGCATGTCCTTGAATGTGAACGCATGCCCTATTTTATTATCGTGACGATATACCATTTTCACTTTATATTGTTGGAGAAATTAGGCTGATAATATGAAAATAAGGAATGTTGTGTCATGGTACAACCACTACCATAGAAGCGAATTTTCTGTTAACTCACAACAATTGCATTGCCCCCGAAAGTTAACACAACAATCCTGTCTCTGTGCACCTTAGGGGTGGGAATAGGCCAGGCCCCTACATAGGGGCCTATGTGTGATACCTGATCTTTGTGGTGTATTGAAGTCAAGTTTGAGTCTCTTCAGTTCCCTATTGGTCAAGTCTCTGTTATTCCTTGTTGCCTTATGGTTATGCTTCGGGGACGAAACATATTTTAAGGGGGTAAGATTGTAATACCCGGTATTTTCCTATGGTTATGCTTCGGGGACGAAGCATCTTTTAAGGAGGGTAGATTGTAATACCCAGTTATTTTATACGTATTATTTTGACATAGATATTATTTTAACCAAAACTATATTATTTTATGAGATCCAAAACTATTTGAAACTAGTCTACTACTATGTATTATTTTGTGATTATTACTAATTCTTAAGATCATATTACTAATATGGTATAACAACTAATATAAATCCTAAAACTGGAGTTATTAAGTCGTAATGCAAGTTTATATGTTAGATAAACTTAAAGTTTTAGTGTATATATATATGTTAGCTCCGTATAGCTGAAGTCTTAATATATATGCATGTTACATATTTTAGTTCGTATATAACTTAATATCTATATTATTACTAAACTTTATTATATTAAGCTTTTAAGTATTTTAGTTCTCTACAACTAGAATTATTATTTATAATATATGCTATTAGTTAAGTATTTAAGTAGAAGTCTAATTGTTCCCATCCTCATCAGTAGCTGATTCATTAAATCCTCCCCTTCATCATAATCATTAACCGATACTCTCATCGTTTTCCTTTTTCCCAATATCACCGAACACAAAATTAAAGAGAAAAATATACATAGCTGTCTTCTTTTGTCATCGCTGGTGGCTTTGTTATCGGTCTTCTTCTGTTATCATCTGGCTCTGTTCATTGTAGGATTTCATTCAAAGATTTTGTTGATTCTGGTTCGAGGTAAGATTTATGTTCACTAAAATCCTTTTACCCCAAATCAAAAATTAATTTTTCTAATTGTTTATGTGATTCGTGATTTTGAAAAATTGATGATATTTAGTGTTGTAAGTTATTTGATTATATTATGTGTGTAGATATATGAGTTTAGAGGTTTTGAAAACCCTACATATGTGATATGGAGATTTTGTGGTGATTAAAAAGGAAAAATTTTACTCAACTTGATCATTGCCTGAGAAAATTCTAACTGGCGCAGCTGGAAAGAAAAATTCGTGAAAATTGCTTCCTCAACTTCTTTTTGCTTGAAAATTTTTATGGATAACCTAGACTTGTTATATTTGATGTTTGTAAAAGTTTTTAGTTAAAAATATGTTTCGGAATTTCTAGAATATTTCGTGGAGTGGAGGCGGTGTGCTGCCAGTTCAATTTCTGTTTGGCGCAATGTTGGGAAGTAATTCGGGAAAAATACTTTTAGACCTTGGATTGGCTTGAAACTTTTTGTGTGTAGTCTAGACTCTTTGTACTACTTATCTGGAAAATTTCATATGAAAATATGTTACCGATTTTTCTCAGTAGATTCGGCAATTCAGGTCATAGTTTCTGAAAATTTTTGTCAGCTTCTTATTAAAGATATTGAGAAGTTGCTTGGTTGTGAAATATTTGGTATAAAAACTTACATTTAATTAACTTTGGTCATGGAGGATTTGTACTTGGATTTTTATTGTGAGGTTGGTCTCTCACTTTTGGTTATGGATCTTGTGGGGTTGGTCTCTTACATTTGATTCTGGATTATTATTATATACCTTGTGGGGTTGGTCTCTCACAATCGAGTTCGTTCTACCCATTGGGGTTGGTCTCTCAATGGGGGTATGCATACTTAAGGGATTGATCTCGTGCCAACTGGGTTGGTCTCTGGTTGGTTGGTTTTGGTCACTGGGGCCGAAGTAATGGTCCTTGCCTTGTATTTCTCCTCCTCATTGACTTGGTGGTTAATAAAGGATTAAATCCTAATGTTGAGAAAAGTGGTAAAATGTGGAAGTTGTGGAATTTTATGTGAAACTATAAATTATATTTCTTATGTGGTTGATTTGTTAATGGGTAATTAAATGTGAAGAAGTGGTATTAGGGAATGTTGCAAGTATAATATGATTAAGGGGTTAATGTGGAATTGTGTGCCCCAAGGTGTTACGTGTTATGTGAAAAATGTTTTACAGGGTGGAGTAAGTCTTACCAGTTGTTGTATACTGAATTTGTTCCCCCTTTAGTTATTTTGCAGGTAATGTGGCACGAGTATCTGGAGCATGAGAGCGATTCATCTTTTAGAACTTTGAAGTTTTATATTATTTTAGAAAAATCTAGAAGTGAATTCTTAGACAATTGTACTCAATGCATTGTAATAAAACAAATTATGGGTTGCTTTTAGTAGTGTTGTTTTTAGCCTGTGCGTTTGGATATAGGTTGTTATCTAAACGTGGCGGTAGCATCCCTTTTTCCTTTTGTTTTGTTTAGCTTCCGCAACTAAAAATGGTTTTAAATAAAATAAATTCATTTTTATAAGTTATTTTGGTTAATGGAAAATGGGGGTGTTACACTATGGCCTGGCCTATTTAAGGCCTGGCTTGGCCTAGCCTATTTAGTAAAAAGGCCCGGCCTAGGCCTATTTAAAAGCCTATTTAGTTAATAATAAATAGCCCCAGGCCTATATGTAAAAGCCTGGCCTATGAGCCTGCAGGCCTAGCCTGTTTATATATATAATATATATATTTACAATCGTTATACCCTACACCACGGCGCACATAGCACTGTGCGCCGCGCGCTTCCCAAAACGACGTCGTTTTGGGAGGCGCAGTAGAAAGTTGCTAGGATTATGTGTATTTGTTCACAAAGTTATGTGTATTTGTTCATACAGTTATGTGTATTGGTTCATACAGTTATGTACATTTTTTATACAATTATGTACATTCTTTTTATACAATTATGTACATTCGAATCAGAAAATTTGTGTGTATTATGTTAAGAGTTGATGTGTATTATGTTAAAAGTTTATGTTTATTATGTATTATGTTAGATTATGTGTATTATCTTTTAAAAAGAATATGTATATTTTGTTATATAATTATGTACATTCATGTATAGAATTATGTGTATTCTAGTATAACATTATGTACATTCTTGAACAGCGGGTTTTTTTTTTTAAAGAAAAAACTACTGCCATTCACTGGGGCGAGAAATTTCAAAAAAAAAAAAAAAATTAAAACGACGTCGTTTTGCATCTGGACGCATAGTGCAACGCGCGTCGTGGTGTAGGATATAAATTGCCATATATTTATTATTTAATTATTATATATTACATATTTACATTTTATAACTAATATTTTTAAAAATTTATAATATAACCTACTATATATATAACCTAATTCAAACTCATAACCCTAGTCCAGTAAGTCATCCGACTCATCCCCAATCGGCCAATCCATCGAGACATAGACCAGTGTGCGAAACGGTGACCTTGCAACGGCGAAGCGGCTGGAAATGTGAGTATCACGTTCTAGGAACACCAATATCAACTTCTTCCCTACACCCATTTTGCCGTTTCTCCGGTCCCAAGCGGTTGACTTCTTCTTCTTCCCAGATGGATTCTAGTGCCCTTCTTGACTATGCTATGTTGAAGCTCATTCCAACCAGGACAAGGTGAGTCTTCTTCACTTCTTCTGATCTATGTGTGTGAGTATTTGTAGTATAACTGACAAAAGTTATGGTTTTTGGCATTTTAGAAAATGATAAGGATGCAATCTTGTGGTAATCTAAGATTCGGTTGAATATGCCAAGAGTAATGCAAAACAATGATGCTGTCTTCCGTACACAAGAGACTTTAGAAGAAGGTAGACATATGGAATCCATTTTGTTTTGTTTCCCTTGTACAGTTATTGTAATCTAGAAATCAACTTGCTGATGCCCTTGATTCACAACTTAGCTTTACTACTCAACTCAGTTACTGCTATATTTATCATCTCCTCACTCATTTATTTGTCTTGACTGTAGGGTGTTAGTTTATTGACAAGGCAGTTTCCATGATGTGAAGCTGAAGGATCGAACTTTGATCTGGTAAACTTTTTTAAGCCACATTACTCTTGCCCGCATGCTTTCTTTGATCATTTTTATTTTTATTTTTCTAACTTTTGTTTGTATTATGTATTCTCAGGAACTCGGACCTTATAGAAACTATTGAGTTGGAAACCTGTTGATTAATGCATGCATTACCAATGCACTCTGCTGAAGCCAGAAAAGAAAGCAGAGGTGCACATGCCGTGAAGATTTTACGGTTAGTTCTTGTCTATTGCCTTTAGGGGTTTCCTTTTCATCTCATTATGATTAGTAATATGAGCATCTCCTTTGGCTTTGCAGAAAAGAGATGATGAGAAATGGATGAAACATACATTGGGGTTAGCATATCATAGCTACATGGATAGTTGGTGCCTATGATACATGCAAGCATGAAATGTGCAGAAACTTTTAGTTTACTTTTGTATCTTTTTTAGAAAGGGAAATTTTTTTAAAAATATGTTCTTGTTTTTCAATATTATTCAGTTAATAATCAAATCATTTGTATTGCTCTATTTCTCTATTATGTTATGGGATTTTGGTTTAGTTTATCTCCATAAACTCATAATAATATGAGTATTGTTATATTGCATTACAATCCCTTTTTTATACACAAGAAAATGTGAGGTTCCTGTAGAGAGAATGAGGGATTTTTAAATTTTGTTTTCAGTTCATTTTATTAGGACTCTATTATTATTAGTATTCGTTACCTATTGTTACTAGTATTAGTCTTGTATTAGGTTTGCTATTCGCTACTATATATATTCCTGTACAGACTTATTATTTGATTCATTCAGAAATATTATATCCTCATCTGGTATCAGCAGGTTCCTTTTCTCTCTCTATGGCGCACCTCGGTTCTGATGGCGGTTCTGTTGGAAGTTCTGAATGTCCTCGACGGTTCCTTATAATGGTCCGGATCATCTTCGTGTTGGTGACGGTAAGTGTTTACCTATTGTTAGTACTGGTTCATCTTCGTTAGCCGCATCTAAAACACTGTTTCGATTGTCTGATGTTCTTCATGTTCCTGGGCTTTCTGCGTTTTTATTGTCTGTGCAACGGTTTGCTCGTGATAATAATGTCTTTTTTGAGTTTCACCCTGATTGTTTCTTTGTGAAGGATCGTTCAACCAGGGAAGTTCTATATAAAGGGCCGGCTTCGGGGGGTCTCTATTCTTGGCCTGTCTCTCGTTCAAGTCCCGCTGCGTTTGTGGCCTCTCGAGTCTCCTCTGACGTGTGGCATAGCCGGTTGGGTTATCCTCACCCGCGTGTCCTGCGGCAGATTTTAAATTCATGTTCTATTCAGTCTAGTTTTAGTGATACTTCGGAATTGTGCCGTGCTTGTATGCTTGGGAAATCCTCACGGTTTCCCTTGCCTCGTGTCAATACTACTACGTCTCATGTTTTAGAACTTATATATACTGATATTTGGGGCCCAGCGCCTTTTCTTTCCGTCAATGGCTTTCGTTATTTTGTTTTGTTTGTTGATGACTATACGCGCTATGTATGGTTTTATCCTATGCGTTTGAAAACTGATGTGTATGCTATCTTCGAGCAGTTTCGGTCACTAGTTGAGCGTTCATATGGTCATAAGATTGTCTCTATTCAATCTGATTTAGGGGGAGAGTATAAACGGTTGCACCGTACTTTTGTCTCTTTGGGTATTAATCATAAGCAGTCTTGTGCCTATACCCATGAGCAGAATGGTAGAGTTGAGCGTCGGCATCGTCACGTTGTGGAAACGGGTTTGGCTCTCTTGGCCCAGGCTTCGGTTCCACAACGATATTGGGATTATGCCTTTGAGACTGCGGTCTATCTCATCAATAAGATGCCGACTCGGGTTTTGGATAATGATAGTCCTCATTCTCGGTTGCATCGTTCTAGTCCTTCTTACTCTTTCTTGCGTGTGTTTGGTTGTCTCTGTTATCCTCTGTTACGCCCGTATAATCGTAACAAGTTGCAGTATCGGTCTTCTCCGTGTGTGTTTCTTGGTTATCCGTCTTCGTTTCGTCGCTATCGTTGTTTTGATCCTGCTACTAACAAGGTATTCATTTGCCGTCATGTGCGGTTTGATGAAACCATATTTCCATTTGCTTCTTCTGTCCCCTCTCAGGTCTCTAGCTCTCGCCCGATTGAGCCGTGGGGTGTTGGCGCCGTTCAGGTTGGCGCGAGCTCAGGTGTTTGTTCTGCTGGGCCGGGTCCTCGTCCGGAGATGGACACGGATTCCGGGGCTGCTGGTGCTGCTTCTGATTCCCGCACCGTGACTGCCGTGGCTCCAGATGTGGTAGTCTCGGGTGCTCCTAAGGCGCCCAAGCGAGGTCGGCGCACGATAAAACCAGTTCCACCTCGGTCTCATGTTATGGCGACTCGTTCTTTGGGGCCGACGCAGCATGTGGCTCTTATGACAGTTTCTGAGCCGACCTGTTATTCTCAGGCAGTTCGGTATCCGGAATGGCGTGAGGCCATGGATCTTGAGTTTAATGCCTTGCTTCAGAATCACACTTGGCGTCTGGTTAGTCGCACACCTGGTATGAATGTTGTAGGCTGCAAATGGGTGTTCAGGACGAAGCGCAAGGCTGATGGCACGATTGAGCGGCACAAGGCTCGGTTGGTGACTAAGGGGTTCAATCAAGTCGCAGGACAGGACTTTTTTGAGACCTTCAGTCCTGTTGTAAAACCCACAACCGTGCGGCTTCTTCTCTCCTTGGCTGTCTCTCGCGGTTGGGTAATTCGGCAATTGGATGTTCACAACGCCTTTCTGAATGGTAATCTTGCAGAGACAGTCTACATGCGACAGCCGCCTGGC
Organism: Ipomoea nil; assembly: GCF_001879475.1. Taxonomy (NCBI): domain Eukaryota; kingdom Viridiplantae; phylum Streptophyta; class Magnoliopsida; order Solanales; family Convolvulaceae; genus Ipomoea; species Ipomoea nil. The sequence continues at coordinate 211,087 of NW_017617070.1, forward strand.
TATGAGGACTCGTCACGACCGGATGATGTATGCTTATTACAGAGGTCACTCTATGGCCTTAAGCAGGCTCCTCGCGCATGGTTTAATAGGTTACATGCTTTCTTGGTGTCGGGTGGTTTTTCACCTTCAAAGACTGATGTCTCTTTATTCATATACACTCGTGACTCTGTATCTTTATATGTGCTTGTTTATGTGGATGATATCCTTGTTATGGTATCTGATGCTTCGCGTGTTACTCGGCTTCTGACTGACTTAGCCTCGGAGTTCAAGATTCGTGACATGGGTGCTCCGTCTTTTTTTCTGGGCATTGAGACAGTCTCTCTTGGTGATGGTTTGTTTCTTTCTCAGCAGCGATACATGCGAGATATCTTGAGCCGTGCAGGTATGGTGGACTGCAAGCCGTTGGCTACTCCGGTGCCTGTGACTCGACCCGTTTCTGAATCTGTGGTTCCTTATGTCGATCCCACGCAGTATCGCAGTCTTGTTGGGGCTCTGCAGTATCTTACTGTCACTCGCCCGGATTTATCTTTTGCTGTGAATCGGGTCTGTCAGCATTGCACTCCCCGACTACTGAGCATTGGGCAATGCTCAAACATGTTCTGCGGTACGTTAAAGGCACTTTGCATTTTGGTCTGTTTATTCGCCCATCCTCCTCTGTTGCAGTGCATGCTTTTTCAGATTCGGACTGGGCTGGGGACCCCGCTGACAGAAAGTCTACTAGCGGCTTTGCGGTTTTTCTTGGTGACAATCTGATCTCTTGGTCTTGCCGGAAGCAACGTACGGTTGCTCGTTCATCTACAGAGGCCGAGTACAAGGCACTAGCTGACGTGTCTGCTGAGGTCACCTAGTTGGTTTCTCTATTGCATGAACTTCGGTTGCCGTTGGCAGCTCCTCCCACTCTCTGGTGTGATAATCTGGGTGCAACTTATCTCTGTTCCTACCCGGTGTTCCATGCTCGTACGAAACATGTGGAAATTGACTATCACTTTGTTCGTGACAAAGTGGCAAAGAAAGAGTTGCAGGTTAGCTTCATTTCTACTAAGGATCAGCTGGCTGACGTGTTCACTAAAGCTCTCCCTGGTCCGCGTTTCTCTACTCTGTGTGGCAAGCTCAATGTTGTAGCTAGTCCACCTTGTGCTTGAGGGGGAGTATTAGGACTCTATTATTATTAGTATTCGTTACCTATTGTTACTAGTATTAGTCTTGTATTAGGTTTGTTATTCGCTACTATATATATTCCTGTACAGACTTATTATTTGATTCATTCAGAAATATTATATCCTCATCCATTTTTTATTATATTCATGAAATCACATTCCTCTCATATTCTTAGAATATGTTAGATTTTCGGAAATGTTAAATTACTTTAAATCATCCCTTGAATGCCTATAGAAATATTAAAAGGCTTTAAAATGTAGGCCTTAAATAGGCTCAAAGCCTATTTAGGACCTACTTTGAAGCCTTTTTAAAAGCCTATTTATTATATAGGCTTTTAAAAAGGCTTCAGGGCAGGCCAGGCCAACTGCAGGTTCAGGCTTGAGTCTAAAAAAAAGCCTACCTGCAGGCCCAGGCCTAATTTTTTAAAGCTTGGCTCGGTCTGACCTATTTCCACCCCTAGTGCACCTGGTGCAAGGATTTAAACTTACACATCATACTTAGAATAATAATGGGACAAGAACAAACCCAGACAATCTCTGTCTGATGTCTAAAACTCCAGGAATAACTTTGTTTAAATAGTATAAGCAAAATAATTAATGTCATAACTCTGTTTAAATAGTATGGACAAAATAATTAATGTCATATATTATTTAACAGATCTTGAACACTCATCACCTTGTGCTCCTGCTGAATAACAGATGTTGACTAAAACATCCAGGAATTTTTAGAACAAAAAAAAAAAAAAAAAAAAAAAAACTCTTTGACTTGCATTTTCCCAACAGTTCGGAATCTTTTTGCTTTCCCATTGTAATTTTCAATCAATTTTTCTCAATGCTTATTAGAATCTATTATCGTGTTGATATCACTAGTGGGTGGTAAGTTTGAGTGGGTTTTAAAACAAATTAAACCCGTGATGGATCTGATTGAATTCAAGTTTTATATACAAAACCTGCCTAGAATCCCACTGTTACGTACTGAAATTTAGTACGCAACGGAAGAAACCTTTCGAGCAGGCTTCTGGCTCCAATCCGTATTCGAGTTACGGTAACTCCAAAAGAAAACAATATAACGGAAGAAAATGAAGAACTCTTCAATATAAAAGACTGGAATAACAATATATTTCTCTTCTTCTCCATCTTCATATACAATGGTCTATTTATACTAATCTACTAATACCTATAATAATTAACCTACTAAAATTATACTAACTATACAAGGTAATGATATATTGTGATTTACATAATTTTCCTATACTAATTTAGGCACAATATTAACTCTCCCACTAATTAAGTTGTACCATCATAATTATCATCCTAATTCTAGAAATATAATTAATTCTTCCTAATTAAGCTCCATAATTACAATTAAGGGCGTATCACTCTCCACCCCTTCAAAAAACACCTTGTCCTCAAGGTGTAGGTAAGGAAATGAGCATATCCATGCCTTGATACTAGTTGATTGATTTGCCAAACATGGACATCATAAACAACATGTTCACTGGATTGCCCTGTAACAGTCCTTGTTGGTGTCATAATTTGGACCAATTTGGGTATCATTTCAATTGCAGCGTGGATGAAATTTTCCTCCAAAGGCACTAAAGATGTGAAAATTGATTCTTGAAACAATTGGGGAGACTTAATATGCACAATTGTAGTTTCTACTTTATCGTTGATTGGTGCTTCAATTTGGGGTGAATCCATGCGAACCGTGTTGTGTTCCCCCATAATATTTGGTGCAGGATCTACCTCCTCCGTAAAATTTTGAATTTCTTCTTGATTAGTATAGTCCTCATCAACAATTGCACAAGAACGCATGTCAACCACATTATCACCAATCCCTTTTTCGATTATCACTTCCGCATCAATTTCCACATGAAGAGTGGGAGTTTGATGATCTACTTCCCCACAAGTAGCCATGATTAGTTTTGCATCAGGAAATTCTATATTCATAGTGCAATACCCTTCATAAATGTTTTGTCCATGGAATGCTTGTTTGGCTACAATTGAATCCACAATAGAATCAAACCATACCAAAGCTTGGAAGGTGTGACCATTATCTTTTAAAATATGAATATATTGCACGGTTCCTTTCGTAGAAAAAATCTCATACAATACAAAATCATCGATCGGATACCATACTTGGTGTACAAAAACCAATAAGCAACGATGAATAATATTTTTCATAATAATAAAAATAATAAAATATCTTTTTTTTCCTTTCTGCCGCTTCTTTTTTTCTCTTTTTTTTTTCTCAAATTTTTTTTCTCTTTTTTTTTTTTGACGAGTTTTCTTCTTCTTTTGTTTTCACTTTTTTTTTTTTTATATATAAAATTTCAAAGGAATGTGGCTAATAAATAAAATAACAATAATAACAAAAAATAAAGATAAGGAATACTCTCACCAATAGAATCAATGAAAACACCAATTGTTACATGATGCATCCACAAATCCTCTCAATGAAAGCACCAATGTTACGTACTGAAATTTAGTACGCAACGGAAGAAACCTTTCGAGCAGGCTTCTTGCTCCAATCCGTATTCGAGTTACGGTAACTCCAAAAGAAAACAATATAACGGAAGGAAATGAAGAACTCTTCAATATAAAAGACTGGAATAACAATATATTTCTCTTCTTCTCCATCTTCATATACAATGGTCTATTTATACTAATCTACTAATACCTATAATAATTAACCTACTAAAATTATACTAACTATACAAGGTAATGATATATTGTGATTTACATAATTTTCCTATACTAATTTAGGCACAATATTAACTCTCCCACTAATTAAGTTGTACCATCATAATTATCATCCTAATTCTAGAAATATAATTAATTCTTCCTAATTAAGCTCCATAATTACAATTAAGGGCGTATCACCCACCCAACCCATTATGTATATATATATATATATATATAAAGAGAGAGAGAGAGAGAGAGAGAGGGGAAGGGATTAGGTGCGAGAAGGGCTTCCTGTGCGGTTATGCGGGTGGACACACATTAAGCACTAAACTGACGAACTTTAAGTACACAACACACGCATATTAAGCACACAAACAATACATCTTAAGAACAAAAACAAAAACCTACGAACCTTAAGCACAAAACTCACGCACCATAAGCACAAACCTCACGCACCTCAAGCACAAAACTCACGCACCTTAAGCACAAGACTCACACACCTTAAGCACACAACTCACGCACATTAAGAACAAAACTCATGCACCTTAAAGTTTCAACAACAATTCACATTAAGTACACACTTCACACACATTAAGCACAAACTTCACGCACCTTAAGCACAAGACCCACGCACCTTAAGTACAAAACTCACGCACATTAATCACCCGCACTGAAACTTAATTATATATATATATATATATATATATATATATATATATATATATATATATATATATATATATATATATATATATATATATATAGGCTTCGGATCCCATGAGGTCTCTACTTAAAATGAGGCCATGAGGTCTCATCACAACCATTAAGTTATTAGAATTTGATGGATGTGATTGAAAGAGATGAGTTAGATAATTAAGGTTAAATTTTAAAAATAAGGATAAAAGAGTAATTGTAATAGTGTTGTTAATTATGGCTAAAATAAATTAGTAATATTTAGCATAACATTAGGTGGAATAAGAATGGTAATACGTATAATGTATCTGTGTATGAGAATCTGTTTGTGTATGAGTCGTTATCTTGTAGTAACAGTACGGAAATTTAGTGTTGTAGTGTTGGGGGTCTATGCGTTTGGAATTGTGGTCTGTGCGTCTTCTTGTAATGGCGTGTGCGTGTTATTGTTGTGTCGTGTGCGTGTTATTGTTGTGTCGTGTGCGTTTTGGTGAATTGGAGGTACATAACGGTTTTTTCTGTAATTTGAAATCCAAGGAGATAAAGAATTATTGGGGTTATGGTTGAATGCATGTTGTTTGCCCAGATATGGAAGAAATTAACTAAATGGGTAGAAGTGGTTTGTTATTTTTTGGGCGTGACAGGAGTATTAATGGGGGGTCTGTGCGTTTGGAATTGTGCTCTGTGCGTCTACTTGTAATGGTATGTGCGTGTTACTGTTGTGGCGTGTGCGTTTTGGTGAATTGGAGGTGTATAACGATTTTTTCAATATTTTGAGATCCAAGGAGATAAAGAATTATTGGGGATATGGTTGAATGCATGTTGTTTGCCCCGGATATGGAGGAAATTAAATAATGGGTAGAAGTGGTTTGTTATTTTTTGGGCGTCACGGGAGTATTAATGGGGGGTTTGTGCGTTTGGAATTGTGGTCTGTGCGTCTACTTGTAATGGTGTGTGCGTGTTATTGTTGTGGCGTGTGCGTTTTGGTGAATTGGAGGTGTAAAATGTTTTTCCTGTAATTCGAGATCCAAGGAGTTAAAGTATTATTGGGGGTATGGTTGAATGAATGTTGTTTGCCCGGATATGGAAGAAATTAACTAAATGGGTAGAAGTGGTTTGTTATTTTTTTGGGCTTCACAGGATTAGTAATGCGAGTCTGTGCGTTTGGAATTGTGGTCTGTGCGTCTACTTGTAATGGTGTGTGCGTGTTACAGTTGTGGCGTGTGCATTTTGGTGAATCGGAGGTGTAAAATGTTTTTCCTGTAATTCGAGATCTAAGGAGCTAAGGTATTATTGGGGGTATGGTTGAATGCATGTTGTTTAGCCGTATATGGAAGAAAATAACTAAATGGGTAGAAGTATTGAGGATTAGTGAGTTACTTCAGTTGGATGTGTGCAAAACACTGTAGGGCTGGGAAGCCACTAATGTATCAAGTGTAACAATTAATAGTTCTAGGCACACATTTATTTTTTGTTTTTAGTTTTACAGAGTTACTAATTACACCTCTGATCTATGTATACATTTATGTACATGCCTCAGCTACAATATTGGCAGCGCTTAAAAAGATTAAAGAACAGAAGGAAATGGGATAAAAATTAAACAATTTTTCCATATGAAATTATTTTCTTTCATGTGGAGCTTTAACTCTACAAAAAAAAAAAAAAAAAAAAAAAAAAAAAAAAAAAAAAAATGTCAACCTCGGACCCTGGTTTACGCTGTACATTGTGAGGATCTTTGCCTCCCCATCACATCATTTCTTACTCTTTCTGAATTTCCGTCAGTGTTGATAGACTTCCTCATCATCCAACTGCAATTGTGCAAGAAAAATAGAACATGTAATAAAAGATGTAGTTAATTGCTAGAGCCTAGAACATGCAGCCGCCGCAAAACCCAAAAACTGACAACACCAACACCCATTGACGACGAATATAAACCCCCTGTAACATCGACACACTGAACACACACCATCCCACACCCAAGCTTACCACCAACACCAACAACCTAAAAACCTAAATCATTATATAGAATGAAAAACTAACCACAGATAGAATGAAGGTGCTTCCCCCCTTTTGTGTGTGTGATCACCCTAAAATGTTATATTCTAACTAACTATTTGCACACAATAACAAAATAGACAGAGGACCTCAACAAGAATGCAACATGGTCACAGTTACAAGTGCAAATTTTCGAGCCTCAGAGCATTGAAAAGAAGAAAATATATACCTGATGAGCTGATGCCAAAGTGAAGGACCTGACTATTTCCTCAAAGTTCACCTGAGATGGCTGGGGGGGGGGGGGGGGGGGGGGGGAGCATTTCTCTTCACAGATTCAAATCAGACACTATAAAAGGAGTCAAAGCAACCCCTGACAGCAATTAGTTCTTCATCCTTTCTTTTAACTTAAGTAATGATTTTGGTCTCTTACCCAATTTGTTTAAACCATCTTTTTAGTTTCAATTCTTTTTTACATATTGATTTGTTCCACAGACCACAGTACACAACTGAAGCAGAATTGACATGTGCATCAACTAATTTATTTAATTTTCACAATAGATTCTTAAGTAGTAGCTTTTGTACCTTAAAAAAGACCCAGCTCATTCATCCTTTTCTGTTGAGTGACTGAATTTTCCAACTTTCAGATTCATCGTCTTCGGATACACAAAGATGGATGCCCATTGCCATTCTAACTACCACTAAATGCCTCCAAACTAGCATATCATCCTCGCTTAATTCTGAACTACGCAGTTTAACACCATCCAAGGCCACTGATTATGGAATTAAACCAAATTTGACATAATATACTTAAAATTAAAATAGAAAAATGATTTTGCTTATAGTTCATACTTTTACGTTTTACATTTTCAATTATCTATGTGCTTATGCTCCACAGATAGGGCTTCCGAGAATTATTCGCCAATATCTATGATATTCTGTTGCCCATTACGTCAAGGATTGATAACCTTCCATTGAACGAATTTCACACGGATGTAATTACTAGTACTGACTAATAACATATTCTACTTAAAGCAAAGAAAAACAAATGCAGCGAGCATTTTCTACTTAAAGCAATTAGAATGAACATAGACAACAAAATGTGCAATACTAAAATTGTAATTTGATGGGGATTTCTTTTCCTCAAAATATGGACCTTTAGTTACGGTTGAAGAACATCACCCGCAATAATGAATGGCAGATCATCATTTCCCTTAAAAGCAATTAGCCTGAACATAGAAATGATATAATATAAAATGTGAAAAACTAAAATTGTACTAAATTCAAAATCACCAAAGAATTTCAAACATGGTTATGGAAGAACAAATTTCAAACATAAAGAATGGTAGTGAAAGGATACATTAACCTACAATACTAATATGATTAATATGAAAATGCAGTGAGCTACGAATTTAAGAAAACATGAATATGCCTAGCACAAACCAAAAATCAACAGAACTGTGTTCATATGCACACCCATAATTCAAAACACACTAATCACAAAACGCGCACACACCCGCCTAATAAAAACAGACTCCTAATAAAACCCAGTATATTAAAATTTAAAAAAAAAAAAAAAAAAAACCTAAGAACCTTGGAGACAAACCCTACCGTGGTTCTCAAACAATGGAGCACTGTCGCCCACCGCCGACGCCATACTACGACCTCCGGCGGCCTCCACAAAACTCTGGCGAACGGCGAGTGCCCACCGGAAACCAAGCCTACCCGCCACACTAAACCCATCGTGAGATCATGCGAAACCACCCCATCGTCGATCATGCAAACCCCAAGACCCGAACAACAACAAAAAAGCAGAAAAATACCTTCAACAACACTTGAAGCAGCACTCCTTCAACGCTTAGACAGCCCAGGGGAGGAACCAGCCATTGAGAATTTGGTGCTACCGTCGCCGACGGAAGTGTTGCAGTATACTAGGCAACGACTTCGTATCTCTGCGAATTCACCGTGAAAACCGATAGAAGATGCGACCTTTGCGTATACAATAACACATAATGAATAAGGAATAGAAAACCTAACATATTTAGACACGGAGAAACAATTAATGAAATTATAAAATTACCGTGTTACCCCTAATTATATTGAATAACAGCCATTTACAAAACAAATATCCTAGAAATCTAAACCCTTCAAATATAGAAATGGATGCTCAGGATCGAACCTCACCGGATCTCATTTTAATTAGGTACCTCACCTGATCCAAAATCTATATATATATATATATATATATATATATATATATATATATATAGTAAATAAGTATTAGTATGTTGTTAATTATAAATTTCTAACACTTATACTAACTTTTTACTATTTTTAGTTCTAAATTAATAAGTTTATTTTTAAAATTTTATTATATTTGAATATTTTTATTATTTTATGTTTTAATATAACTAGTGAATTTATTATTTTATTATGTGTAAGTAATTTAAATATTATTTTAATTTTTTTAATTAGATAATAAGTTGTGGGTACCCGTAGAGCGCATCCACACTCGGTGTAGTGAGGTGAGTTTTGAAAAAGTCCACCCAATGCGAGTTGGGGGTAAGATGGGTGGAAAAAATATAAGGTGGGTCGAGTGATGGATGCAGCCCTCTCGGACCCACCCCGACCCATTGCCATCCCTAGGCCATATTTTCCCTCCTAATGTAACCTTAATTTATTAGATGTCTATGAATTAATTAAACCCCACTAACTAAAAATATAAACTTAGTTAATAATTAAATATTGAAAAGCCCAATAAAATTAGGCCACATTAGGTGGTAAATTTTACTGTGGACCATGGTGCATGTAGTAGTGTGATTCATGAAATAAGTATCATTTTTAAAAAAAAATAATAATAAGTATCATTTTAATTACACTTCAGTTTCATTTAAAAATATTGCTCTATGTTTTAGTTTCATTTTCCACATACACTAGTTTCATTATAATAATACCAAAGTATTACACAGTATTAGCCTGAAGATAGACTGTAGTAGCAAGAGTATGAGCAATTAAGTTAGCCGCACGTGGCACTAAACTAAGTGAGCAATGATCAAAATCAGCTAAAGAAGTTCTGCAATCATCTAAGACTATCCCTTCATAAGAACGAATTTGAGGCTACGAAGAGTGTAAACAAGCGCGAAGCTCCGAACAATTGGTGTAAAGTTCGACAAAAAACACTCTACGATCCTTCAACCAAGACAAAGCTTCTTTACAAGTTAGAGATTCCGCCATCAAATGGGAGAGGCAATTGTGGCCATGCATCGCAACAACCACACACACTAGTTTAATTATAGTTATATTAAAGTATTATTTTAATTACACTATAGATTCATTTGACAAAATATGTTATTGTATGACTCAGGATTTTTGTTTCATTTTTCATACACACTAGTTTCATTATAACAACACTAAAGTATCATTTTAATTATACTACAGTTTCATTTGACAATATACATTGTTGAATAAACTCTGTTTTTTTAGTTTCATTATAGCACCACTGGAATATCATTTTAATTCTACTACAGTTTCATTTGACGACCATGGTCCACATAGTGCTACTATGTGGACCATGGTCCACTGTATAACAACTGACATCGGGTGGGAAAGATTGTAAGGGAAATATAAGAGGGGTAGGAGCAATATAGGAGGAGTAAATAACATTAATGTAAAAAGTTTTTATTGTTCATTATTTATTTTTATAAACAACAATTTATTTTGTAATAAATTGACTACTTATGCCAAGCACCTTGTGCTCAGATGGCATGTAGTGACCTCTACTATGTGGGAGCTGAGGTCATGAGATCGAGCCTTAGTAGAGGCGTTGTTAACTCTGTGTGCTTTATTAGGTTGAGAAAGTATATTTAAACATATACTACAATGTAATAGAGTCATAGTATTCAAAAAAAAAAAAAAAAAAAAAAAAATTGACTACTTATTGGCCAAGCCTTTGAAAATTTGTTTAAAAAAAAAAAAAAAGAGTAAAACATATTGTTTTGCAACAATTATACCTCATTATTTATAACAATTATATTATAGCCTTTAAAATTGACAAACTAATATCAAACATTTGCATTTTGTAACAATTGTAATTTCAATTCCATAAAAAATTATATCTAACTGAATTTCTTAAGTTTGCACACAATTTTTTTTTAATTACAATATAACATTATTGTTTTAAAACATAATGCATCAAAATACTTACTTTATAAAAATCAAGTTCAAAATTAAACTCTTCAAAAAAAATTATTTTTATATGTGTAGAATTATGTTCAAATATTATAGTTACCAGCAGGGCCGTTCCAATACAAACTGGGACCTTGCAATATCTTAATTTGACGCTTTTTTTTAAAGTAATTTTTATACATAAATAATAGTTATTCAAAAAGTTGTATCAAAATATAAATATTGTATAAAAATAAATCTAAAATTTCATTTAAACAGTGACATGCGTCGTGCACATTTAGACGCAAAATCATTTACCAAACTTTTGATATAAACTTCTTGCAAAAGCTCATTTTTAATGGAGGTTAAAGGTATTCCATTGAGTTTCTCTTGCAACACACTTAGTTGCAAGTAAGATTTCAACAATTTCAACTTTGAAAACCTCCTTTTATGCAGAGGCAATACTAATTGGGATAGTCAATAATATTCGATATGCAATAGTAGCATTTGAAAAATAATCCATCTGTTTCAATTAATTTAATATACTCAATATCCTATATTTTAGCTCAATATACAATTTATTTCCATCAATATCGCCACATTTTCATCTCTCTTAAGAGCTGCTAATTGAGAGTTGGGAATTGAATTAAAAATAAAAATAAAAATAACTGTAATATCTAATTAGCAGAAGACCTAGTGAAGATGCTAATTGTTATTTGAGATTTTGAATTTGAAATTGTCATTCTTAATTAACAATGATACTTGTCATTTGAGATTTAGGAAATTGGGAACCGCCAGACAAAGGAATCAAGGGATTAAGATATATATATATATATATATATATATATATATATATATATATATATATATATATATATATATATATATGTATGTATGTATGCACACACACACACTTTTTTTTTGATTTTTAAAGAAATTAAAAATTGGGTTCAATTTCACCTTATCACAAATTGGGAGAATCATTTTGCACGTAGCCTAAAATCTTGTATACTATATATACATATAATTTTTTTATATAAATTTGGGGCCCCTGAAAATTGGAGGCCATGTGCAGTCGCACATGTTAGACATGCTCAGAACCGACTATGGTTACGAGTTAATATATAAATCAAGAATTTGTAGAAGTAGATACTATGATAATATATAATTACCACAAAAATGAAACACTTAAGTTTTTTTTTTCACTAAGTTTTAAAAGTTTAGATATAATTAATTAATTATTTCAATGTATAAAAGATTAAATATTTTTCACCTATAAACCTAAATTTATTAATATGTTTATTAAATTTTAAAATTTATCTTTAAAACTTAAATTTTTATTAAAATAAATAAATAAAAATTTTAAAAATAAATAAATAACCTTTAACAACTCGAACAATTAGACTAGCCACTAAGTTTCAACCAGGCTTAACTGATTTTCTTTTCGAATTCAATTTTTTCTCTAACCTATTAATTTTTCGATTGTCAGCCCTATTAAGACTATTTGTACTTGAGTTACACTACCATCGTTTTGGTATGTTATGTAGGGAGTTGACGTGATTATGTGTATTTGTTTATACAATTATGTGTATTATATAATTATGTACATTTTTTTATACGATTATGTACATTTTTTATACAATCATGTACATCTTTTTTTATACAATTATGTATATCTGATGGATTATATGAACCCGGGGGTCCGGATTATACAACCCGAATATCGAGGACCCCGGGGAGGCAGACCCCTCCATGGTCCGTCCGGTCGCGTGCGTAGTCAAGTCGGGTCCCGGGTCTGATTGGCTTCATATTACGTCGCCCGGATCCGCTCCGTAATTATTCCATCATCAGTCCCCCACTCTCGGGGCTGCGAGAAGTCGTCAGCCCAAGAGAGTACCTAAGCCGATTAATAATTACGGACCCCAAAATTGCGTCGCGAAAATTGCAATCCGTGCTCGGACAGGACTCCACTCGCGATTGGAGTCTGATATTATGTAGACCATTGTTCGGGTTGCAGCCCTGGATGTTGCCTTCGAGATCGTTCAGTCCCAATTGATGGTTAAGATGAGAGTCTTGAAGGAGCTCGAGGGGGTACGCAAGGAGCTTGAGGTGGCGCACAAGGCCATGGGGAGCAAGCATGTAGCGTTGGAGGGCTAGTATGCTGAGTTGATTGCTAGCCGGGCGCGGGAGCGCAAGGCACACGAGGAGGCTTCGAAGGCAACTGTAGTTACAAGGGCTCCGAGATGTTCATCAAGGACACAGAGGCCTACCTTGCCGAGCATGCAGAGGAAACCTTGGAGGACCTCATGAGCCTTCCTGATGGGAAAGAATGCGTAGCTGTGCGAGGGTTGGTGATGTATGACGCGGGGGAGCTCGCAATGTATCGTAAGATCTGCTTCATCCTCCGCGAGAGAGACGGATCTTTTGATCCTGTGCCGTGGGGCCTCCCCGCCGAGTTGGAGAGCTTGGATTCTCCGACCGACCCCATGGATGTGGCCGAGGGGGATGCACGTCCGACCATCCCCTCGGACTTCGGCGACCGACCTCTCGTTGAACGTGGACTTTGCAGCCGACCTTCCCCACTTTGCTTGCTCGGATGTCTCCTTGGAGCAAATTCATATTTATCCGGTTGGCGTCGAGGGTCTTATTCAGCCGGGTGATGAGGAGGGGATGTCGGATGTCCACGATACCTAGTAGCTTCGCTTCCTTCGGGTTATTTTGGAGTTGTGCGTGATGGATCTTTGCTATTGCTTATTGTATCGCACAAACTATTTTCTTTGCTCGTACGAACTGTCGTTGTTTTGTTGCGCGGGGTGCTGCTTTCTTTTGTTACATGAACTATTGTCTTCGTAATGACATCGACTACTTACTTCGTTTATGCTTTTGTTTACTTCTTGCTTCTTTTGATTGTTTCCTTTGTGTTTGTTGGCCACACGGGCTGCACATGGGTTCGGTCGGCCGACCCCTTGGGTTTGGCTTCTCGCGGGGTTGGGTGTGTTGTCCCTTGGACCCAGCCTCGAATGGGGTCGGCTAACCGACCCCGTGGGCTCGGCAACTCGCGAGGTTGGCGTAGCCCATCCTTGTGATAACCGTTGCTTTGGCCGACCCCTTGTGGTTGTGTTGTGCATGTTCGGCGATAGGCGAGGTCGGGCCTCGTATCGCCCCTAGGGCATTAGATTGCATTAGGCCCGTTCGGCGATAGGCGAGGTCGGGCCTCGTACCGCCCTTAGGACGTTTTAGCGATTCTTGGGTTGGAGTTTTTTTACTCGCACTCCGAATCTTTCCGTTCGGCGATAGGCGATGTTGGACCTCGTATCGCCCCTAGGGCATTAGATTGCGTTACGCCCGTTCGGCGATAGACGAAGTCGGGCCTCGTACCGCCCTTAGGACGTTTTAGCAATTCTTGGGTTGGAGTCTTTTGACTCGCACCCCGAATCTTTCCGTTCGGCGATAGGCGAGGTCGGACCTCGTACCGCCCCTAGGGTATTCAGCGATTATGGGTTGGAGTCCTCCGACTCGTACCCATAAGCTTTTTCGTTCGGCAATAGGCGAGGTCGGACATCGTATCGCCCTTAGGTCTAAGGTGTTCAGGCTGCCTACCGGGGTTGCCCGCGGAAGCGGCTGATTAGCTGGACGCCGACTCCAGGGTAGCCAACCTTGAGGCGACCGACCCCATGGTGTCCGGCCATGGGTCGGCGGTGTTCTCTCGACCGCGGAGTCGGACTCGTCAGGTTGGTTGCCCCGTACTCTTTCTCAATTCACCGTAAGACAATTGCACAACAAAATTTGTTATTTCATTACGAGCGAGAATTATTAAGGGGTCGGGCCGCCTTACAAAGGTGCATCTATTGATAAAATTTGAGCAAGTGCTCCGAGTTCCATACTCTGTGTATCGGCTTGCCCTTTGGGGTCTTCAACTTGTAGCTGCCCGAGCGTATTATGGCCTCGATCACGTATGGCGCCTCCCATTTCTTGGCGAACTTGCCTCCGTCCTGAGGTCGGCTGGTTTCTCTCCTCCGAAGGACGTAGTCGCTGACTTGAAAGTAGCGAGGTCGGACTCTCTTGTCGTGGTATGTCTTCGCTTGGCGCGGGTAATTTTCCGCGCGAACCATGGCGTCTTCCCTTATGTCATCAATGAGGTGGAGGTCTGTGGCGTGGTGTTCCTCATTGAGGTCGAGGTCATATTCCTCGACCCGGTGGGATGGGATCACGCTTCCGCGGGAGCTTGGGCTTCTCATTCTCTTGGTGGCCGAGCTTGGGCTCTTCATTCTCATGGCGGCCGAGCTCGTGCTCTCGGTGGCCGAAGTCCTTTGACTTGGACCCAAAAGCTCTTTTGTTCGGCGATAGGCAAGGTTGGACCTCGTATCTCCCCTAGGACGACCCTTCCAAGGTCGGATGGACCCTTGCAAGGCCTAGAGAACCTTGCAAGGTCTGGAGGATACCTGCAAGGTCTAGTGGACACTTGCTAAGTCTGAAGGACCCTTGCAAGGTTTGACGGATCCTTGCATGGTCTGAAGCACCCTTGCAAGGTCTGGAGGACCGTCGCCAAGTTTGACGGACCCTTGCAAGGTCTGAAGCACCCTTGCAAAGTCCTTGGTCTCTTGGTGGCCGAGCTTGGGGTCTTCATAGTCATGGCAACCGAGCTCGGGCTCATTATTCTCATGTTGGCCGACCTTGTGCTCTCGGTGGCCGAGCTCGGGCTCTTCGTAATCGTGGCGGCCGAGCTCGGGCTCCTCATTCTCTTGTTGGCCGGGCTCGTGCTCTCGGTGGCCGAGCTCGGGCTCCTCGTAGTTTTGGCGGCCGAACTCGGGCTCCTCATTCTCTTGGTGGCTGAGCTTGGGCTCTTCGTAGTTGTGGCGATCGAGCTCGGGCTCCTCATTCTCTTGGTGGTCGAGCTCGAGCTCTTCGTAGCCAAAGTCCTTTAACTTGGACCCAAAAGCTCTTTCGTTCGGTGATAGGCGAGGTTGGACCTCCTATCGCCCTACAAGATGTGAAGGAATCCCGCAAGGTCCGACGGACTCCTCATGGTCTGGAGGACCCGTGCAAGGTCCAATTGTGGCCGAGCTCGAGCTCCTCCTTCTCATGGCGGCCGAGCTCGTGCTCTCGGTGGTCGAGCTCGGGTTCCTCATTCTCATGTTGGACGAGCTCGTACTCTCGGTGGCCGAGCTCGGCTCCTCGTAGTTGTGGTGGCCGAGCTCGGGCTCCTCATTCTCTTGGTGGCCGAGCTCGGGCTCCCCATTCTCGTGGCGGCCGAGCTCTGGTTCCTCATTCTCATGGTGGTTTCGGTGGCCAAGCTCGGGCTTCATTGTCGTGGCAGCCGAGCTCAAGCTCCTCCAAGTTCCTCGAGCTGAACTCAACAAGCCTTAAGCTTGGCTTCTCGGAGGATGGGAGAAGGATGGGCTCTCCGGTGTGAACTCGAAAATCATGAGTATGTACACCCGAGACAAGCCGAGTCTCTCAACGCGTGCTCGACAAAAAGAGGGGTTTGATCAAGCTGAGGTCGGCCATGAACCAAAGTAGGACTAGCTGGGATCTCTCCCCCTTCACGAAATTGAGGTTGGCAATGTGGGGTCATAACACACCTTAGGAGGATTGGGGTCTCCTAAGATGTCTCGAGCCGAGTGGAGGGGATTGGGCACCTCCTTAGAGCCCCTCCACGGAGCGGGTCAACAAGGTGGTAGCTTGTTGGAGCGCGTCTACTCCTTCTTGAAGACCCGGGGATCTGAGGTAGGATAGGCGGAGATGGCCCGCCTTGGTTGTTGCTGTTGATCGGATCCTTGAGGTTCTTACCCGACCCCACGGGTAGGGTTTGCTGGTCGGGAGGCGGAAATCTCAAGGCAAAGGCTCGGCCATGGTGTCCCCTGTGAAAGGTGTGGCTAGGGTATCTCGAGCCTCCGGTGATTCGTCGCACGCCTCGATCTTGCGTCGTAACTCGCACATCTGCTTGCGTAGTTGATCCATCTCGTCACGCTGGGAGCTTGGAGGTCGGCCTCTGGTCTCCCCCGAGTGCTTTAGTGGGGGGGTCGGCTCCCGCAGCCCCAGAGCACGAGGTTCATGGATCCGAGACCTTCGCGAACACGATGACTCTACCGGCCAAGCGTTTGCGGTCGGCCTCGGCCCTAGGCGGTCTCGCACCATCACCCATACGCCCAACCGCCCGAGAGCGGATGTGGTCCGAGTTGGCTGAGTCTTCTTCTCCTCCCGTTGCTCATGCCAACCTCTGCTGGTCTTCGCTTCGCCTCGCCTCTCCGACGGTTGCAGCGTGTTGACTTCTCCATCTGCCAGCGCCCCGGGTGCTCGGACCACCGCGTCCCATTGGAAGGAGCGAGGGTGGAGGTGCCGGGGCACCCCGCCGAAGCCCCTCCGCGACACAGTTCAACACGGTCGCTGCCTGTTCAAGTGCGGCCGCCTCCTCTTGGGGGGTCAAAATCGGGGGCGAAGCGGGCAGCGCCGACCCGCCGTGGGGCGATTGTTGCTGAGCCGACCCCGGAGGTCCTCCGCCGTCCCCCGCCAATTCCCGTTGATCTGATCTCTGAGGTCCCCTCCTGTCCCCACGGGCACGGTCTGCCAGTTTGCCGTTATCCCGTTAGTGGGGTTAGCGAGGGAGAGGTCGCGAGTGTTACGCGAATCATGCGAATTGTGGGTGTTCGACCCGGATCTTGTCATCGCTGCAGATGAATGGTAGTAGGGAGAGCGCTTAAGCTTGTAGAGCCGCTCTCAACAAGAACACCAATGATGGATTATATGAACCCGGACGTCTGTATTATACAACCCGATTATATGATTGAATATAATGAACGAATAATAAAATGATAATTGGGGTAGAAATAACGTACGAATATTGTATTAAATGGGTGTATAATGCTATTACAGAGATTCAGAACGTGTAATAACAAGACCACTATAGTAAGAGAGTAGAAGATGCCTTGATTAGGACATCAAGGAGGGATTTTATAGCCTATGTCGCCATAACAACCCCGGAGAAACCGTTGGAGATGCCCCCAACCGCCTTGGGCCGCAACAATAACCGTATGACTCGGACAACGCGGAGACCTCATCCCCGGCTGAGCCCGGAGCTCGGCCGAGCCGACCCCGGGTGACCAAGCCCGCGTTGGCCGACCCAGTGGTGGTCAAGCCTACGTGGGCTAATCCTGGGGTGCCGAGCCCATGTTGGCCGACCCCAAGGTGGTCGAGGACCCCGGGGTGGTAGTGGTCGAGGACCCCGTGGTAGTAGCCGAGGACCCTGTGGTAGTACCGAGAACCCCATGATAGTAGTCGAGGACCCCGTGGTAATAGCCGAGGACCCCGGAGATGCAGACCCCTCCATGGTCTGTCCGCGGCCGCGTGCTTAGTCAAGTCGGGTCCCGGGTCTGATTCGCTTCATATTACGTCGCCCGGATCCGCTCCGTAATTATTCCATCAATATCCGAAATGTGTATTATGTTAAGAGTTGATGTTTATTATGTTAAAAGTTTATGTATATTATGTATTATGTTAGATTATATGTATTATCTTTTAAAAAAATATGTGTATTTTGTTATACAATTATGTATATTTATGTATACAATTATGTGTATTCTACTATTCTAGTATAAAATTATGTACATTTTTTAACATGAGATTTTTTTTAAAAGAAAATTAACCGCCAACACAGGGTAGCGAAATTTGAAAAAAAAAATCTGAAACGACGTCGTTTTGCATCAGGGCGCATAATGTAATGCACACCCTGGTGCAGGATATAAATTGTCGTCACATTATGACTCTCTATCCTAGTTTTCCTATGATTCTCTCTTGTATATATTCCCTCAATCTGTACAGTTGTAATCAGTGGCGGATCCAGAAAATCATCTTAGTGGGGGCGAATATTAAATGACGTTAGAAATGTCAATGACAAAATATCAAACAACCATAATAAGGTTAAAATACAAAATATATTATAAATTACAATATATTTATGAGAAAATATGAAACATAATTAATTAGAAAAAATAATTTGAGTAACAATATATTTATAAATACTTTTAAATTTTAATTTCTTTTAGTTAGATCGATTTTTTTAACTTAATTCGAATACAATAAAGTATATTATAAACTTGTATACTACATTAATTAAATGATTTATAAAAACTAGACTAAAAGAGCATTTAATTTGTTAATTAAATGATTCATAAAAAGTAGACTAAAAATATTTAATTTATCTTATGAAGAAATGAAAGAGAGAAGATAATTAAAAGTGTTGCTAATGAGATTTGAACCCATGACATAAGCCTTTTATAACATAAAATTTGGAGTTCAACCAAGTTACCCAAACTATTTATTTTTTCAACATAAATATATATTTATATAATATTTCATGCTATTTATGTATACATATACATACATATATATAAAGGGGTGGGGTAGGGGAGTGGGGCAACTGCCCCCACACTAGGTCCGCCCATGGTTGTAATCACGGTTCATCTAATACAGTTTATACAGTTCTCATCTGGTATCAGTAGTCTCAGGTTCCTTTCCTATTTTCTCTCAATGGAACCCCAAGGCAGTAATATTGACGGATCTGCTAACTCCTTTGAACGGACCGTTTCTGATGCTGTCGTTACTTCCTCCGGTTCTATGGGTGTTAATTCGCTTTCTACTGCGCATCACTTTATCATCACCAAGCTCACTCATACGAATTTTTTGTTTTGGAAGATGCAAGTGGTACCTTTTTTGTAGGGCCACGGGCTCATGGGATTTGTTGACGGAACTCAGCCGTTGTCCGGCGACCTTCCTTCCCGTCGCTGCTGATCACTCATGCCATACTTGGTATTATCCCATTAAATTAAAATCTGATCTTTATGCCATCTTTGATAAGTTTCGCACTATGGTCGAGCGTTCCTTCTATAGAAAAACTAAATTCATTCAATCTGATCTAGGAGTTGAATATAAGAAACTCCATCATTCTTTTGTTTAGTTTGGAATTAATCATAGACAGTCATGTGTCTACACTCATTAACAAAATGGTCATGTTGAAAGAAACATAGATACATACTTGAAACTAGGGGTGAGCATCGGTCGATTTTCGATTAATAACCGAAATAACCGAAAAAATATTATCCTTCTCATAACTGATCGAAATAACCGAAGTCATTCTCATAACCGAACTGACCGAAATCAAAATTTTTGGTCGGTTATGATCAGTTACTTTTAACCGAACATAATTACTTAACGGGCTCTAATTTCTTTTTAAAAAAAAAATAGAATAAACATCACAAAGATAAGCAATTTATGAATTAGTGAAGCAATTAACAAAGCAGTAGCAATTAACGAATTAGTGAAGCAATATAATTTTTGAATTAGTGAAGCAAATGTATTACACTACTACACTACATTCTACAGTACTACATTTCTACACAACATTTTATAGTACTACACTAAGAACTGTAAGCAGTAAGCAATTAACAAAATAAGAAAACTGAGTAATGACTAGCTACAGCCTACAGGTTCGCACTTCACATTTCACATTCGCATTCGCATTTCGCAAGTTCATAGTCGCAATCTCACAGAGTACTGACTTAGTATTAGGCTCACTAATGAATTATATTATTTTGAATAATTATGAGCTAGGCATATACGTTAAAATGTTTAGACTTACCCTCGGTTTTTCAGTCGATTTCTTTATTTTTAATCCAAAACTGATAACGACCGAAAAATCGAAATGACTAAAATTTTTTGAACACTATAACCGATAACTGACCGAAAACCGTAATTTTTAGTCGGTTCGGTTATCGTTCATCGGTTTTTCGGTCGGTCTTCATTTTTTGCTCACCAATACTTGAAACAGGTTTAACTCTCATGGCTCATGCCTCTATTCGGCATAAATTCTGAGATTTTGCTTTTGAGACTGATGTGTATTTAATCAATAGAATGCCATCTACTATGTTAAATAACCCCAGTTCTCACTTAGTTTTGCAAAAATTCCTCCATCCTACTCTTTCCTTCGTGTCTTCAAGTGTCGTTATCCTTATTTACGGTCGTATAACCATCAAAAAATGTCCTTCAGGTCTTCTCTGTGTGTCTTTCTATGATATTCTGAGTCATTCCGCGGTTATAGGTGTATGAACTTACAGACTAATAAGGTTTATGTGTGTAGACATGTGAGGTTTGATGATTCTATCTTTCCCTTTGCTACTAAAAATGTTTTGCAGACACCACAGGCTTCTCAAACCACTCCATTGGCAGAATCGATTCTACAGCAGAATGTGCAAAATGCCATGACTTTAACACAGCCAGATGAACCAGCGAATGGGGATGACCCATCGGAACCCCCCGCGGGTGCTTCTCACAGGCACACACAGCCTGCTGAACAGCAGGTTGATGTGCAGTCTTCCGTTGTCACTCGACCCATGGCCATCTACGAGGAAAGTCAATGAAATCTACCACTCAGACTCACACGATGGAGACTCGCAGTCGGTCTCAGGCACCACCAACAGCTTTGAGTGCTCAGGTTTGTCCCCCGGATCCCACTTGTTACACTCGGGCAGTAAAACATCCAGAGTGGCGTGAGGCATAGACCAGGAATTCAATGCTCTTCTACAGAACCAAACATGGTGTCTTGTACCCTCTCAGGCAGATATGAATGTTATTAGATGTAAGTGAGTCTTTCGCACTAAACGAAAGGCAGATGGTTCTATTGAGAAAGACATGGCAAGATTAGTAGCAAAAGGATTCAATCAGGTGCCTGGATAGGATTTTTTTGATACATTCAGCTCAGTGGTAAAACTCACTACTGTCAGGTTGCTTCTTTCCTTGGCTTTATCTTCTGGTTGGGTTATCAGGCAACTTGATGTTCATAATGCTTTCCTAAATGAAAATCTGTCTGAAACTGTTTATATGAAGCAGTCACCTGGTTATATTGATGTTCAATATCTCAATCATGTTTGCTTGCTTAAACGTTCTTTGTATCTCAATCGGTTTAATCGCCTGCATTCGTTTTTACTCTCTGTTGGGTTTCAAGCATAAAAAACGGATGTGTCTCTATTTTACTACTCACTGGACTCTGCTTATGTATATTTTCTGGTCTATGTTGATGATATACTTGTGATGGGAAGTAATCAGGATCTTGTGACTCGTTTGATAAGAGAATTATATGTTGCATTTAAGATTAGGGATCTTGGTGAACCTGGTTTCTTTCTTATAATTGAAACAATTAAATGTGATGATGGTATTTTACTTTCGCAACAGAGATATATGAATGATATTTTGAAACGTGTTGGAATGGCATAATGTAAAGCATTATTTACTCCTATCTCTGTTTCGAAATCTATCCCCTTCAGTGTAGATTTATATAAGAATCCTATGCGGTACAGAAGTCTGGCAAGAGCACTACAGTATCTAACTATCACACACCCAGATCTATCATTCGCAGTCAATCAATTGTGTCAACACATGCATGCTCCTACAATATCACATTGGGAACACCTAAAACGAGTCTTGATGTATGTTAAGGGAACAGTTAATTTTAGCTTGCGTATAAGAAAGTCAGCATCAAGAGAACTCCATGCATTCTCTGATTCTGACGGGGCTGAATGTCCTGAACACTGTAAGTACACGAATGATTTTGCTGTGTTTCTTGAATTCAACCTTGTCTCTTGGGTCTGTAAGAAACAATAAAGAATTGTTGCTAGATCTTTTACTGGGGCAGAATACAAATCTCTAACAGATGTCTCTCTAACAAATGTCTGTGCTGAAGTTATGTGGATAGTCTTCTTGCTGCGAGAAATTAAAGTGTCAGGTATATATGTTCCAAATTTATGATGTGACAATCTTGGTGCCACTTATATGTATACAAATCCCATCTTCCATACTCGTACCAAACACGTAGAAATTGATTATCACTTCCTTCGAGATAAAGTTGCTTCCTGACATTCAAGTTCATTTTATCTCACTTTACCTAGTCCTAGATCTTCTTTTCTTCAAAACAAGCTACATATTACTAGTATACCATGTGCTTCAAGAAGAGTATTACAACTAGTATTAGAACTCTTTGTATTTGAATCACATTATGACCCTTTATCCTAGTCTTTCTTATAATTTTCTCTTGTATATATTCTTTCAATCTGTGCAGTTGTAATCTCACTATCAACTAATACAGTTTATACAATTCTCATCAACCTATCAATTTTGAGCTAGACTGACATTGATAACTAATATTTTATCATCAAATATTAACCAAGCACAAACTTAACACATAATCACTTAGTAATATGCACAAAGTATGAAAGTAATGTCTTAAAAATGTAATCTGATTAAGTAATATAACATAACATTCCATGAACCAAATGCCCCAAAAAAATAAGTTTCTTCCTTTACTAACAAATTGACATAATTAGAGTCAAAAAAATTTACGTTTTTGTAATCTCAAGAATTTAAATTTATTTCTTTTAAACCTCACGTTTCTCCCTTTCTCTCTTGTTGCAAAACACAACCTTAAAATGCGTAGCGATAAATTGCATCAGCTGCTCCATCTTCATCGTTGCTGGAACCAATCACATTAGCAACAGCCTTTGCCTTCTCTGATCCATTGCTGAGAGCAACGCCCAGAGAAGCCAGCTCAAGCATCTCCATATCGTTTTCCCCATCACCAATCGCCATTATCTATATAACCATGGCAAAACAAAAACAAAAAAAAAAAAAAAAAACAAAAAAAAAACAAAAAAGAGCTTCAAATAAATCAATTTATCTTTGCACCACTCAACAAATTCATTTTTGAATACTTCCATTCTAGAGCATTTCTTTTTCTTTATTTTTAAAATTATTTTTAATCAGATGCTATAAAATCATTAGAGAAGCTTTCTGGGGACTAGGGTGCAGGAGAGTGAAAAGCATGATTGACAGATGACCTCATTATTTACTCAAAAAAAAAAAAAAAAAAAAAAAAAAACGCATACCTCATTTGGACTAACACCTAAATGATCAAGAAGCATTTGGACTCCTCTGCCTTTAGAAGTTCCTGAAGGAACAATTTCAAGCATATCTGGTACAGCTTGTACAACAGAAGCATATTCCCCGGTTGCTTCCATCCAATATGGTCTCAATGTAGAAGCCACTCCTTCAGCAGTGTCCAAGAATATCATCTTCTGCAGATTTGGATAAATTTTGTAGCGTGAACAACCAAAATAGCAATGTTTATGGCGGCCATCTTGTTTAGCTTCTTAGCATTTGTAGGTAGTTTCATCACCAGGAGAAACCACTGATAATTTAGTGTATAAGATGTTAACTTTTTAAGGAACTTGACTGATCATTAGCCTATGAATGATGAAGAATGTTCTAACCAGCTACTCTATTGTGGTGTTTGGTTCAAGGATTGAAAATAAAGGGAATAAGAATAGGATTCCAGAAGGAAAAAAAAAAAAAAAAAAAAAAAAAAAAAAAGTATAATGGTTAGGAGAAAAAACATGGAAAAAGCCAAGTCAACAATGTGTATAAGTCTGTAAATATTAGTGTGCAAGTATTATTTAAGGAATATCTAACTCCACAGAATAAAAAATGAACCAAACAGCATAATAGGCCTATCCTGTGGAACGGTTATTCCATCCCCCAGCCTATTTTGTGAACCAAATATGTACGCCACATATATGCTCAAGTAAAACTCACACTGTCATGCAAGCCTAACTCAATAATGTGTTAAATGGATTGTTCAGAAAGATTTTTGTTATCTCACAATAGCAGTATGGATATACACATAGTCAAGGACATGAGGATAGAAAAAAACATACAACCAAAATGGCCAATCCCTACTTCACCCTAAAAACTAACAGTGGCCAAAAAAAAAAAAAACACTATCACATGAAAATTTTTCACTTGCAAATCTACAGAAGATAATACTTATACCACTTTAAAAGCACACCTGTATTTCCACTCCTGCCAGAAGTTGTTCAACACTTGGAATGATCTCCGCCTATCAAAAGATTTCATGTCAAAACAAAAGTTTGTTAACATGTCTATACTTGATTTAGACTATTAGGAGTGCAAATTATAGATTCTGGACCTTTGGCTCATAATATATTGTGTGAAGTGATTCCACGGAAGGGTGGTCAAATAAAGTTAAACAACGATCTTCACAGAAGGCAATAAGAGGAACTTTGTGTTTGAGAGAGTAGAGGCATGCCTGCAATCAGAGAAGGATTATAATTCTTGACTTCTTGTAGATACTCAAGGAGCAACAGTTCAAGTTAAAGAGTCACTCTAGCAACCCCACCAAATGTAGTTGGTACTATAGAGGAACAACGACAAAGTGACACATAAGACAGGTGTAACGATGACAGTATGACACAGTAGCTATCAATAAATGATTTAAAATCATAAGCTTTGGAAGTCAAAGCAAAGACCAAGGTCCAAAAACAAAGCAATAAACACTATTTATTCAGAGGGATCTATCAATAGTTTGTTCAGTCAAATGCATTTTTAACATAGCATAAACAAGCAATAAGAGTTTTTTCCTTCACTAATTGCAGAAGCAATGCTTCTCAGGAAAATTCATTTATTGTTTGGGTACATGCCAATAGACTGGACCTTGAGGCCTAATCATAAATTGTAATCCTTGGAATCTAAATCTTATAATTGTTATTTGTCAGTTTCATATCCAGACAATGGAATTTGGGTACATGGAAATAGACTGGACCTCGAGACCTAATCATAAATAGTGATCCTTGGAATGTAAATTTTATAATTGTTATTTGTTGTCAAAGTTTAATATCCAGACAATGGAATCTAAAAACTTTACTCGTCCCCAAATGTTGTTGATCCCTGATTTTACTTAGCAAGTATTTCATCCTATATAAAAGAATTGCAGTAACTTTCTTACTTGTCAAACCTGGGCTAATAGTTTGGATATGTAGTCATATTTGAAGAAATAATTACGACAACAATAACAATTAATTAAGCTATGGTACTTGTGCAAACCAGAGGTAGAACAAATTTACCTCTCTGCAGACATTGGGGTCTAAATTCCTTCTCGAAATTTCCCTACCTTGTCTACCATACACAAGCAGTCCCTGGAGTAATGAAAAACAAAGGCATGAAGCAATGTATAAAATGAACATTTATGAATTTGTTCAATCCCATTTACTAACTAGAGAATTTCTCCAGTTTTCTGGAAAACTAGAAAATTGGAGAATAGAAAACAGGACATGTTTACTACTAGCACAGTTTTTCATTTTTGAAAACTAGAAACTCCAGTTTTCTAGAAAACTTGAGAACTTTTAAAAACTATTTTCTAAATGGAAAACAGAATCTCTATCATCTATTTCGCTATAAATCACTATAACCACATTCTCACCATTATCTACTTACATATTTATTCATTACTATGATTACATTCAGTATTATCTTCTTTTACTTATCACCATTTTCTATCTTTTATACTCGCATTTACTTACTTATATAAACATAACTCATTTGCTTATGCTTAAAGTTAAACACTATTCACATTATCACAATTAAAAATTGAACTCTACACCAAGTTTTAGATTTTGATTGAACTCAATAGATTATTAGTTCAGATAATTTTAGTTATGTTATTTTCTTTTTTTGGTAGGGAATTTTAGTTATGTTATATTGTAATATAAGTCTGTTCTAGATATCGGATATTGAAATTTCACATATATTAGAATCAAAGTAAAAATTATTCATATACATTTCATTCAAATAAATATATCCAAAAATATTTTAAATATTAGCTCAAAAAATTATTAATATTATCTAAACTAAATTTTATGTGAACTTAATAGGTTATTGGCTCGGATATGTTTTTAGTTATATGTTGTATACGGATATAAATTTGGTTCAGATATCAAATGTAAAAATCTTACATATATTAAACTTAAAAGTAGAAATTATATTTATTCAATTTAAACCAAACACATCTAAAAATATTTTAAATATAAGGTCTAAAAATCACTTGAAATTAAAAGTGTGTTAATTTTATAATGTTAAGTCTAAAAAAATAAATTTGAGAAAAATAAGTGTTAGTAAACAAGTTTTCTAAAGAAAATAGAGAATTGTTGAAACCCTAGGCCCGTTACAGTGGATCCATTAGGTCATAGCTTGTCCTGTATAAATTATTGTATTATGTACAGCTCTATGATGTGGAAAATAGATGAAACCCTTCACACTTTCACAAGAATGAAAACTGACAAAAAAAAAAAAAAAACAGTTTCCTAAAAGTAAACACTAAACAGGCTAACATTTTGTTTTCTCAAATGATGCTCCAAAGCAGTCTCTTTTTTATCATTAAGGTGAGAGGAAAAGACTGCCAAAACATGTGCTTTCTCCTTCTCAACCAATTTTGATATTATTCTCATCCATTTTTTAATCTTTCATAGTCATTCCTTAATCCTTATTACTCTCTCTGGTTCTTTCTTCTTCTTCTTTTCTTGTGGGTTTCCACGTTCACTTTTTTAACTCAATTACATAGCCATTTCATATTTCTGACCCATAATTACACTGTTGGGGAAGGGGTGAGCAGAAATCCCATACAAAATTTATGAATGCTTGAAGAGTTGGTTAGTCGTGAACACTGTTGGGGAAGGGGTGAGCAGAAATCCCATACAAAATTTATGAATGCTTGAAGAGTTGGTTAGTCATGAACACCCGCAGGCCACAGTAATTCAATTTGTTAGGAGAGCCTTGAAAAACCTAACAAGGTTAACCCACCAACAAGGGATATTCATTGGAAATGTTCAAAGGTGGCCATCCTTTGTTAGGAGGTGAAAGAATTATGGCCCTTTTGGTTCATGGAAAATAATTGAGAAGGAATTGAATTTAAATTCCATGAAAAAGATATTGCTTGGAAACTAATACTCCTTTGAATGCAAGTATAGGAAGAACATTGAAATTGATTAAGGACTTTTGTAGGTGTAGTTGAAAAGAATGGTGTAAACTCAAAGAAGGTAACATTAAATGACACAGAACCCATGTGTGTCAGGACAATAGAATTTACATCCCTTTTGTAGACTAGAGTACCTCACAAAGACACATTTCAAGGATTTGACTAAGAGTATGTCTCAACCTGGGGCCCTGGGGTGTATCCTAAACAAAACAAGTGCACCCAAAAACTTTTAATGGGAGATTACATAGAGGTTCATAGGGAAAAACATGCTATAAGGTATTTTGTCATGTACAAAGATGAGGTCATATATGTTGTGAATAAGCATAGTATGGTTGTCTACACTAGATGTTGATTCTTCCATTCTAGATGTTGATTCTTCCATTCCGCTACTCTATTTTGCTGTGAAGTATCTAGACAAGATCATGAGATATCTTCTAAATCTAAGAGAACAAAATGAAAAGCTGAGAAGTGTTCTTTGACATTATCACTACCTAAAGTTTTGATATACACCCCCAAACTGTTTAGCTATTTCATTATGATGACTTTTCTTATATATGTTGAACATTTTACAACATTGTTGCATAAGGACAATATCGGATACCTAATTTTGAAGGGACTTTGACAAGGTCCCCAAATATCACTATGGAGAAATAAGAAAGGAGATGCGGTTTACTTAATACCTATTTAGGGAAAGATGTTCAGTGTTCTAGAGTGTTTTCCAAGTTGACAAGATTCACACTCTAAGCAGACAAATTTGAAAGACCTAGAACAATTCAACGCAATTTATTGAATCTAGGGTGACCTAGCTGATTATGAACAACAATAGGAGTTAGTTTGTTTTTTTATTTATAGTGATTCTTTTGTTTTCCTTCAGAGGGTGCATAAGAACGGTATAAGATTTTTTTTTTCCCAACTAAGAGATCTACACTCCAATTCGGTGGTTGCAATATATGTTTTCTTAAGAAAAAAAATATTTTTTAATCTTCCTCTAATATACTTTACGTAATTAAGTTCATGAAAATTATTCACCTATAGGTTATGTAATTTTACAAACTATAATACTAAGAATTATAAGGGTACTTCACCACGTGGGGTGAAGGGCTACTGAAAAGTAAATTGTCTAAGCATTCAAGTTGTAGTAAAATAATATCGACAAATTAAGATTTAATTTAGTCCTACACTCCTACTTAAAACTAAATCATTGGGCATAAATTTGCACAATGTGCAAACTTGCCACTAGAAGAAATGTATGAAACCATACCTGCAAGAACACACCAGGCGAAAACTCTGAAATGATGCCATCCTTTCCTACTAAGTCTACTGTCTTCATCAAATTTATGACAGCAGGACGAGTCTGCTCCTCATGACAGAATCAAAAGTATCAGGTAACGTTTTAGTTGAAAGAAAAGCCAATATAGGTACACAGAAGTTCGCCGGACTAAAATTAAAAATACAAAACTCCAATGAGAAACACAAGTTGAATGCATACTCACTTTTCCAGTAGCTATCACTACTTTTACACCCCTTGAAGTAGCCTCTTTTAGAGCTTGTGCTGTTGCACAAGTAATCTGACTTTTGCTATTTAGAAGAGTGCCTTGCATAACAAGACAAATAATATAATATAATAATAATATAATAATAATAATAACAACAACAACAATAATAATAATAGCCTGTAATAAGTGCTTGAAAAGATGTAAAGAAAACACTTCCAAGCATCATAAACAGTTACCTTACCATCCATATCACAAAAGATATATCTAAACTTTGGTCTGTAAAATCGAAGACCACCTTCCATCTTCCTGTCTTTAAACAATTAGATGTGAGATTCTTTTAGTGATGAGAATATGCAAGTATGTAGTATGTTTAATGGAAGTGAAATTTCTTCCGAGAAAGCAAAATGTCAAAGTTGATTAGGTAAATTACCATCTATAGTCTCAATAGACGTAGTTCCATCAGTGTCATAAGCACTATGAATTAATCCTTTCCCTTTCCATCCAAGACTATTCAAAAGTGCCTCCTCCTTCTCCTCCATTTCAGTTTCTGCCTCATCACTAATTTCATGATCAAATCCCAAAAGATGTAGCAATCCATGAACCTACAGTGAGACAATTATGTAATGAGACATCCTGTAATATAAAGGAATTTCAGTTTCAATCACTATAGTTAGTCCAGATTCTTTCTCCTTCGCAATCTGTAATCTTAAAATAATTATGGTTTGGTTTGTTAATCTGATATCTCTTTTATTTTCCCCTTTTATTTAAGAAAACAAAGAAAACACAAAGAGAAAACAAATTTCCAATTCTCAACAAAGAGACATCCTTTGATAGGTCTCCAACCCATGCAATTAATTGTCTTATTATCCATTTATCCCATTCCAAATATTTAACATCTACAGCTAAAATGACAGAAGAAAGAGAGCCCTATTTGTCTTCATTTGTTACTCAACAACTGGTACAACTTTTTGGGGTTACTCAATCCATATTATTTCCAGTGAATTAACATCCATTTTTCAACAATCAATGATTAAAGATGACTACACAATAAAAAATTGGAAAGGATAAGAGAATGGGGTAGAAATGAAATGTGAATGGAGAAAAAATGTAGAATATTTAACACACACACAATTAAAGATGACTGCACAATAAACAATTGGAAATGATAGGGGGAATGGGGTAGAAATGGAGCAAAAATGCAGAATATTCAACACACACCCAAATATAACACAAGATTTAGGTAATCAAATGCGGGGTTGTTGCAGAGTAACAGAAATATGTTACACCAACCAGAAGGATGCGTATCTCGTCAAGAAGTGTATGCCCTCTTTCCTCTGCTTGCCTCGCAGCTGTCTCAACAGAAATTACGATGTCACCCAGCATGAGCTGTGTAATAAAGACTCGCATCAAGCTTCCTTACGGAAACATCTCCATAAAAATCAAGGAAACATCACATTTAGTTTCTTACGATGGGAATTTTAAGTTCAGGAATATGTTGAGACATTGAGAGGACATCAGTAGGCTTATCTTCATCTCTCCACTCTTTATTCAATGCGCGGATGAACTCATCGTTGCAAAGAAGTACAGATAACTCAACGCTCTCAAAACAACCAACATCACCAATTGCAGTATCTCTAGTTTTATACTCTGAATCTTTCAAACCATCAAGTGCTAATTTTAATGCCATTGGCACATTAAGTCGGAGCATTTCAGCAATATCCTGGAACAAAGAATCAAGTCATAAACAGTTAAAAACCATTGGGAACGCTATTTGGTACCGAAAATATTTTCAAGGTTATAATTTTTTTGAAACTCTATAACAAAGTAGATGAATAAATACTTGTACAAAACTACAAATGCATCATAGCGGAAACAGATTTAAGTATGGTTTGTTAATGAAATCTACCATTTTCCACCAGTAGAAAGAAATATATAAAATCTATCTATGCATACATTGACAACTGCATATAACTGCATCAAATCATACCCAAGAGGTCAAGAGAGACAGCATTTTGGAGCTAACCATATAATAAAATTAGAAACATATAAAATCCAATAATTAAAATTTAAAAAAAAAAATCAGAATAGTACATTCATACATATATTCAGCTACACACCAGAACTTCAGGATCATCAGGCAACTGCTCTTCAATGCAAATCTTTACACTAAGGTCCAGTTCTTTTCCCTTCCTCTTCACCGGCCGCCTTGAATGTTTCCTATACTCTCTCCGGTGCGCGAGCACTCTCCCGAACGACCGTCCGAAGCTCCAACTACCAAATTCTGTGCGTCCCGGGCCATTGCCGAACCTTCTCTCAAAAATCGAGGACGGCTCAATAGACGAAGTTGGAAATGAGAGGCGACTAAGCGTCGGCGAGAGCCTAAAATGCGAACGCGAAGAAGCGCTCACTGTGACGACGTAGGTGGAAGGAATGGCGCGTGGAAGAACACGTACCGCCATACCGTCGCCGGATAGAGATGGAGCGGAAGGAAGGTGGAGATTTCGGAAGAGAGGGCAAAGACGAGAGACCATTCAGGTTGGGAAAAAAAATCCTTTTTTTATTTAATCCTCTCGTTTTTTTTTGGTCGGGTACTTAGCTAGTTAGCTTTCACTGTTTATTTACAATTATATGAAACTGGAGAAGAAATGGCAAATGCTGCGGCTGCTATTTCTGATTTCATTCGTCAATTAATAAGTTTTACCACTTTAATAATTTTATTGTCATCCGCACCGTGAATCATTCCTAATTATTTATAGTGTATTATGATTTTTAATAAGTGATATTTAGAGTCATAAATTATGACTTTTGTTTCGTATAAGACTTTTTACAAGTAAGTTATCGATAATTTTACCACTTTAATAATTTTATTGTCATCCGCAGCATGAATCATTCCTGATTATTTATACTATGCTATGATTTTTAATAAGTGATATTTAGAGTTATAAATCATGACTTTTGTTTCGTCTAAGACTTTTTACAAGTTTCCTATAAGTTATCAATAATAATATTGCTGACATATAATTTTTTATTAGTTTTTTTTTTTATATTTTTCTTCTTTCATCTTCGTATTATTTTTTTTCATATTTTTCTTTTTTCCTAAACGTATAGTCCTGCTTTGCGTTTTTCGCTTCTCGTTTCTCCAATGGCATGCTCTGTATAAGCCTACTCGGTGGAGTTTGGTATCGGAGAAACAAAAAGCGAAAAACGCAAAGCAAGCCTATATGTTTAGGAAAAAAGAAAAATACGAAAAACAAATTATAATACGAAGGTGAAAGGAGAAAAAAAAAAAAAAAAAAAAAAAAAAAAAAAACTAATAAAAAATTTCATGTCAACAATATTATTACTGGTAACCTGTAGGAAATCTGTAAAAAGTTCTAAACGATTAAAAAAATATGGTTTATGGCTCTAAATATCACTTATTAAAGATCATAGTGCTGCATGAATAATCAAGAATAGTTCATGGTGCGGGATGACACTTTAGCCTTTTATTATTACTAGTTTTACACATTACCTAGAAATCTTAGTTTCTCACCTATAGAACCTCATTTACAAAACACCAGTATCTCTCCCTTTCCTTACACTTATCATCGACGTTCTCGACCAACCAAGGAAGTTTAAATCAATGAAAACCTAACTGATTCATCTCTCGAGCTATCTTTGCCAGCAACAAGCTCTTCTATCGCAAGTCGTGTAGGTAACAAGTCAACACAAAATCCCTTCCCCATGTACAACTTTATTTCTTATGATCATCTCTCACCTTCATATAATGTTTTATCAAATGTTTATCTTCTGTCTCTGCTCCTAAATATGTTAAACAAACCCTTTTCCATCCTGATTGGTGTTAGGCTATAGTTGATGAAATGACTGCTGGGAGTTAGTTCCATTACCTACAAGTAAAACAATTGTTGGATGCCGATGGATATATACTGTGAAAGTTGGACCCACTGGATAGGTTGATACACTTAAAGCTCGACTGGTAGCTAAGGGATATACACACGTTTTTGGGATTGATTACTGATGGGGTGTGAACCCCGTGGGCTCGAGGCCCAAGAAGAAAAGAGATCAAGCCCAGAAGAAGAAGAGAAGCCCAAGAAAAAAATGGAGCAAGCCCAAGAATAGATATGGGCCAAATCGAGGGGTCGGTTCGACCCAGGAATCGGCTCGACCCGGAGGTCGGCACGGGTAGAGGGTCAGCCTAACTAGCCGTTATTCCTACATTATCACCCATGAAACCTATTTACTACCCTATTATTACCTAATTACTACCCTACTTACTAACTAGCCGTTAGCCTCTTTATCAACCAACTTAATACCCATAACCCCCTAGTTATCACCCATCAATACCCCACTAAATGGTCCAACGGACAATTTTGGAGGAGCTAGCTATAAGAAGGAGGGAAAGACAAGAAGAAAGGGGCCACTCATTCATCCACACATGGGAGGACTCTCCCAAGCACTATTCCTACACACTAGAATACCACATATCACTCTCTCGCAACTACTTTCCCAAGAAGGTTTCATTCCACAATATACAAAGAAGGCTCCACGACTCTTCCACGCATGAAGAAGACTCCATATGAGAAGACACCACCATTCCACCAAGAAGCATACTCCATCTCTCGGTATCAAAGATAGCTTTATTCTTACACAATACTCTATATACAAAATAGCCATACAACATGTACAAAGACACCTACAAAATATATAGTGGAGTTAGGCTTGGCACCGCCCAAAAAGGCTTGTGGTTTTCCTTTCGGTTTCCACGTACAAAAAGCATTGAGTTATATTTGTTCTACTTATTTTTCTATAAGCCGCATGTGAAAGGTGAATCCACCGACCAAGGTTGTGTTGGACCTCCCTGGGCCCAAAAACCCTAAAACCAACACTGGCGCCGTCTGTGGGGATCGAGACAAAAGGTCGCATTTATCTCTTTTTCTGAGCAATTTCGGAGAGCGTCTGGTCACTACGGACGGAAGATTGAGAAGGTTCATGGAGAATAGTGGACCAAAAAGAGGACTAGAGGAGAATCAAGCAAAGAAAACTGCGTGTCGAGGTCTACAAGAGGTAACCATTATCATTTAATTAGATATAGTATTTAAATTAAAGTACTCAAAGCTGTTGGCAAAGAGTGGTCGGTTCATCACACTGAGGGACTCGGCCAGGGGAATCAAGAAGTCGGGACGCCGAATAAATGGTTCTCCCACCACGACCTTAACGGTAGACACCGTGGTCACAATTGCATTCACTGTTTTTCTCTTGATTATGCGAAAAACTTTGTTTATAAAGATGCAGATAAACAGTGTGTTGTTAAATCAGACTCACAGAGAGGCTCTACAATATATATATATTTCAGAATGTACTCCTAGTTCCAGGGGAATGAAAATTCCCAAATCAACATAAAGGATTCATCCAGAGCAAGAGACACCTTGAAACGCTATGCAAAGCAGGCATTTCGCCACCTATCATTGTGGCCGAGTGCATGTACGTATTTCTTACGTACCCAAAAAAAAATGTCAGAATGTTGGTGGTGGAAATCTGCAATTTTCTTGTAATTGTGATAAACAAGAAGGAAACGAAGACGCTCTCGCCGACTCCTTCTTCTCCACGCAGACTGCTGACGTTTGCCGAGAGATTTCGAAGCACACGCCGCGCCGACTCATCCAAGATTGGTGCATCACCGTCGTCGCCCATGGCGTTGACTGGACTCAGACTCGAACGATAAGTGGTCAGAGTTAGTTGGCGATCGGCAAGTGTGTAGTCGGCTACGGAGTCGGACACGGGTGTTGCTCTCTTTCCGGCTCTTCCCAAGTCGGACTGGAATGCGGTGTCGGAAAATGCAGGGCTCGGCAGTCCATCTGGCGGACTTGGAGAAAGTTTGCGGTTAAAACAGAGTGCTACTCCCATAGTTAAGGCAACACATGTACGTGGCGATGCTTGGTTGAGAACCAAGGGGCATCCACACGCGGAAATAATCTCGGAAGATACATAAGGTCAAAAGAAAATTCCTCGACGAGCACTCGGAGGAATGTGTAAGATTTTCCCTTATAATATATATTGATATTATATATTAGGGCCTTAATTAAGTGGTGCAAGTTGACTAGGCTTATTAAGTGGTGTGGTTAGACTTAATAACTAGTAGTTGTTAGTCAACCAAACTCTGTGCCTAATATAACCTGGATTGATGGGATACAGGATTATGGATTAGATAGCACATTCAGTTACGGCACTCAGACCGCTCAGTAGATACCAATACACCATCTAGGGTTCTGAGTCAGGTCTGAGGCAAAACATGGCTAACGGTCTACCGTTAAGAGGCAACACAACAGGAACATCAACTATGGCTGGAGATCAACACGGCTACGCTTCCGCTATCATACGAGGTTAGGTTTCTCGTATACTATAGTTCAGTATAGTTAGATTATTGTATATCTAACATTTGGTATCAGAGCCTTTATAATCTCTGTCTGGTTGATTGTTTTGCCTAAACAATATTCAGTTTTCATATACATTAATTTTCCGTATATGGCTTTGGATATTAATTTTTCAAAATTAACATACAAGATATCTCTATTTGGTTATGATTTATTGAAGAAATTGTATATGTTAATTGAAGAATTAATTTTGTTGGAATTCTTGGAATTTAATTCTGACATTAAGCAAAAATATGAGCCGTGAATTACGCCATTACGCGAGGCATTAGCAGCGGGCTGTGGATTGGAGATGGCATCGCGACTATAGACGACGACGACGTTCGTGGCTCAAGTCTGGACGGCGTTGCTTCTTATGGTGACGACGACGGCGGCGCGAGTTGGAATGGCAGGCGGTGGTTGTTGGCGTTGCACCAGGGGGGACGGCGGAGGCGAGGCTGGGTTTCCCCGGAAACGTCGTTGCTTGTTCTTCTCCTTCAGGCGACGCCGGCGACGGGCTGCCGCTCTCCATCTTCGTGCTGCTGTTAAGTTCATCGGCCGGGGAAGGCATCGCGAACAGGGGTGAACGGCGGCGTGTCGCGGCGAGGAGAGATGGCGGAGCCAGGTTGTTTTTCCGGCGTCGTCGCCGTCCTCTACCCTCCTTCAGGCGACATTGGTTCCGGCCGGCGGGTTGCCCCTCGTAGCTTCAGTGGCGCTGCTGATTCACCAAGGCTGCATCGACTGATTAATTAGAAAGAAGATGATGGTGATGGAAATAAAATTTGGGCCGGGTCTGACCCAGTCCACTATTAAAAAAAAAAAATCATCTTGGGCCTATTTAAGCATTTTAGGCCTGCTTCAGCTTTCATTCATCATAGCACTTCTTCTAATTTAATTGTTCAACTTTAATTTCTCCTTAATTCATTATTAAATTATCATTCAATTTGGGGCAAACATTAAGTTCTAATTTGCTGTTTGAATTTTAATTTAATGTTAAGGTATATATTAAATTGCTTAAAGTATTGCAATTTATTTAGTATATATGGGTTAATAATGTATTAATTTGCACATCCAAGCATGCTACGTATATTCACAATAATTATACATTCGTAAAAGCATGCATTAAGGTTGGATTTAGCATATTATTAACTCATAAATTCATTATTAAATATCATTTAATTTTGGATCCTTAGGTCAATTTTATGTATTATGACCTACTAAAGCAGCTTGTTTGGTTTCCTCTTAATTTTGAGCACATTTTAGTTTTATGTGTCTCTGGGACTTTAGAACCTATTTTGAACAAACGATTTGGGACCTATCTTGGGTCATTAAAGTATGGATCCCACCATTTTTATCGATATTTTAATAATAATTATAGCACCTTATAACATGTTTATTAAGTTTTAAT
This sequence comes from Ipomoea nil, assembly GCF_001879475.1. Taxonomy (NCBI): domain Eukaryota; kingdom Viridiplantae; phylum Streptophyta; class Magnoliopsida; order Solanales; family Convolvulaceae; genus Ipomoea; species Ipomoea nil. The sequence goes on from NW_017617070.1 coordinate 247,956, forward strand.
TATTACTAACTATCATATTTTGGTATTCATCGTTGGTAATAATATTAAGTTTTGGGTCTATTTTAGTACTTAGATCATTTTTCATCCATGTTATAATTCACTTAGGCCATTGAGGTTTATGAGCCTAATTTGAGTGATTAAGTGCTATAATTATTGTCTTGGCCTGTTTTGAGACATTAAGGATTTAAAGATTTAATTGTTATTTTGGCCATTAAAACTATAACTATTGTTTAAGTTGATTAAATTTTTAATCTATCAATAGTTTTTCAGGGCTTTAATAATAATATTAAGTCTTTAATTTTATGGCAAAAGCAATATAGTTGGTATATTGTGTATAATGGTAATTTGGTCGTTACCTAATTTCAGTCTCCCTAAGTATCATAATAGTCATGGTTAATTATTATGTGGTAAATTGAGATTAGTATTTGGCATCCCTTAATTACAGTTTTGCCTTTATTGGAGTTATTATTAATTGGCATTATTAATTACTGTTATTAAGTTTTGAGGCTAATCTCATTTTATTACTTTTCATAATAATTATTAATGGTAATCTGCTATATTTGGTACATTGGCATGATTACCACTTCATTTTACATGACTATTATATTAATGTTGGTAATTAAGTCCTACCAATAAATTTTTTAACGTACCATTGGACGCTGCATCGAGTTTATTGACACCGATAGTGAAGATTTGGAGAATTCTGGAGTCTTTTCTTCTCTTGTGGATCGTCATCGTTGTTAGCACAATGGGCAGATGCGGTTTGCATCATTAAGGTTAGTCATTAATTATCTTTTATGATTATTATTGATAATTAGTGCTACAGTTACAGTTAACCGCTATTTTGGACTAGTCACATATTTTATCTTTAGAAAAATGGAAACATTAAAAAGTGCATTACCATACTTTAGTTTGTCATTATTATTAATGTTAATAGTGATTATAATGTTACTTATTGCTATTAATAATTAATTAATTAATGATGACATTAATATTCTTATGGTATTCAGATGTGTACCTTGAACTGTTTTCAAATAAATTTATGTGACAATACTCCAGTTCAGAAAATAATTTTCTGGACATTAATATTTTTCGGACTTCAAATTTTATTAAGTTTTCAAAATTTTATCCGAAAATGTTTATAAATGTTAGCAGGTTTAACTATTGTTTTTTCATATTTAGTCTCCTACCTAATGTGATAATATTATTATGGCTATTTATTGCTATTTTGGTTATTTGCAATTTTGCCATTAATAATAATAATATTATCAACTGGGTTATGGAGAGTGATTTTGAATCAATTTAGCAATCTTAGAAAAACATATTTTCTAGGCAATCGACTATTGCCATTAATTCCATAATTCATTTAGTTTTTTGAATTATGATTTTAGTTCTGATTGTCCATATTTGGTTAAGTATGAATAAATGAATATTTGGTTTAAATTCATATTCTTTAGTTGGTTCATACTTTCTAGATTGTTTTATGCATTCAATCACATTAAGTGCATAATATTAAGTTTAATTATGCAATTAGGGTTTGTGAGATTTTGCTTTACAAATGATAGCATATCCTTTTGGTTTGATATTGTTTGAAATTGTAAATTCATTTATTTCTCATAAATTTGATCTTTATGCATTAAAACATTTTCCCATGGGCTTACAGTTAAAAAAAATTTTAAAGTATATATTCAGTACATTATTATTCAAAATGTTGGGTCTCTTTTGGTTTGGACTCATCGGTGTTTGAATATTAAGTTTATACTTTAAAATCTCATATTGTAAATTGCTTTAAGTTATGCAGTTTATTTGGAATATATGAGTTTAATGTTTAATTTTATGCATATTTGTCCTAAGCATAATATTATGTTTTAAATTATGCAATTTTATTATGCCTTTAGCAATGCATACTTAGATGGAATTATATTAGTTCCTATTTAAGTTGGACTTATGCATAAACTTTAATTGCGGTAGTGCCTGAATTTAAGCACGTTTAGTCCGCTAATTTAGTTCACCATTTAAGCTTTAATCATAGGTGAACCTTACAGTTTTCTGCTGTATACCCTACACTTTTAGGTTCATACTCCCAAACAGTTATACATTAAGTATATATGAATCGGGGAGACATACTATTTTTAATGGCCATGACTTAAGAACGTCTTGTGCCACTAGTCTCCTTAAATTGATACTCTATTTAAGGAATTGGTTTTCAGTGAGACTTAGTCTCTAACCGCCTTTCCTTGGAGTATATTTAGATTTTCCCATCACAATATGGTATAATCTGTTTGTCAAAATTTTAAGTATTCCTTGCCAATGTGATTTTATTTCGGTTTATTAAAGAATAGCCAAAGCATCTTTAATTTACTGAAATATCTTGAGTTTTCGATCTTGGTTAATTAAGGAAATGCTACAGCATATTCAGCTACATAAGATTGTTAAGTTTCAATCACATAAAGTTTAGGCAAGGAATTGATAATTGTCTAGTGATCTTATAATTTTAATTTGGTTTTGGAGTAGCCACAGCATCCTTAATCTGTTAAAATTATATATTAAGCGGTTTATTTTGATCACATAAAGTTTTGGACATATCATTTGTGATTAATTGTATGTAATATGATGAAATTTAGCCCACAGGCAATTTCGTTATATTTGTATAATTAATCAGGATGAAATACTAGACTACGGTCATAATTTAGCCCACAGGCAGTTATGTATCGGAATGTAGTTTAGTAGTTTTATCAGTGATGATAGAAATAAATCAATTTATTTACTTTATGGTTATTTGTAAATAATTTCCAATTCTATCATGACGTTTAATTTTATGATGTAAATTTAGGTCATATTTCTTAATTTGCCCACAGGGATTAAGAAAAGGAACATGATCTCTTAAGTTTTTTTATCATAATGATAGCAATGAATCTTATTGAGTAAAACTTTAGCCTACAGGCAAGTTTTATGTCACTTGATTCTTCAACTCATTTGATAATTGTTTCATCATAAATAAATTTTTCAGTTGGATCTAATTGAGTAAAACTTTAGCCCACAGGCAAGTTTTATGTCTCTAGATTCTTCTGGCTCTTTAGTAATTGTGGAAAATATTATCATAAGGGTTTCTTAATTGGATTTAATAGAATTAAAAACTTTAGCCCAAAGGCAAGTTTTATGTCAATAAATCCCACCACCCATTAGATAATAATTTTATCACAATTCTTAGAATTTATAAATTTAGTTCAATTATAATTCTAAGTTTCATGGTTTGCATTGGCAAAACATGTTTTTCAGTCACTTCCCAAAATTTAGCAACTTTTATTAATTGATCCACGAATCTTGCTCGGTTCTTCGGATTAACTGTAGTAAGTTACGTGATTTGACATACCTCTTGGATTCCAATAATACTAAAATGTATCTTTTGAGCCAAATTCTAACTTGGTTTTTGAAGGTATATTTTGTTTTTTTTTTTTTTTAGTATGTCCAACTATGGTGGGGAATTATATCTTCATTATTTAGTTGTACTTTAATTGGAACCAAAAATTGATTATTTAGTATGTCCAACTAATGGTGGGAAATTATGTCTTCATTTGTTAGTTGGTCAATAAATCAATTATGAGTATGTATATTATTAAGTTCATTTTATTAATTTCGCTGAAGAATGTTTTAATCAGTGGGAGTGATCATTTAGAAAAAGATCATTAAGATACTCCACTAAAGCTTATGGATTTAATTGGCTTCATACGTTTCAAATTGGATTGTATGTTACACAATAAGTCCATAAGATTCCACAAGTATTAATCTTGTATTTGTTCATATAAATTCATAAGTTCAAATTATTGAACATTCGGTTGTGCAACATATTTATGAAAATGTTGCAACAATACTATGAAATTTATTAGAACAAAAGCATTTAATTTGTGGGGCACTATCATTTACTAAATTCTTCAGTGATTAATAGAGTCTTTAGTTTCTTCAAAATTGATCTTGGGTCATTTTAGTTTGTAAGGCTCAAAACAATTTTGTGAGACATATAAGTAAGACTCATTATGTTCAGTTCATTTAAAGTGAACATTGAAGTTATTTGGGAATTTATGGTGTATGTTTAAGATTCCAAATTTATGGACTTGGACCTTTGGTTTATTGTCTAAGTTATTGGAATGCTTCTGTGACTTGACTATCTTTTGGCTATTTTTGATGAGTGGGAGTGACAGACGTGTCAACTCCAAGCTCTTAGCCGTTAGAGATAGTACTTAAAGTTAACTTATAAAGAAGTCATGGAATATAGTTAGCATTATGCTAACATTAAGAGATCTCTACTTAAGGCATGCTTATAAAGTTTTAGAGATCATACAGTGTACTCTTTTGTACAATTTGGATGTGTTTTCTCCTTCAGTTGTGCACATAATGTATTTTGAGAAACATCCCTTAAGGTACCGAGAATAAACATAGGGTTTGTTCATTAAGGACCTAAGTTGGAGAATTAAAATGCATGTGACCATAATGGATACTACTCTGATTAAATAGAGGACATATCACTATGATTCGTGTGTTTTGTTCTTTGATGAAGGTTGTGCTAGTACTTGCACCAAGTGGGAGAATGTAAGATTTTCCCTTATAATATATATTGATATTATATATTAGGGCCTTAATTAAGTGGTGCAAGTTGACTAGGCTTATTAAGTGGTGTGGTTAGACTTAATAACTAGTAGTTGTTAGTCAACCAAACTCTGTGCCTAATATAACCTGGATTGATGGGATACAGGATTATGGATTAGATAGCACATTCAGCACTCAGACCGCTCAGTAGATACCAATACACCATCTAGGTTCTGAGTCAGGTCTGAGGCAAAACATGGCTAACGGTCTACCGTTAAGAGACAACACAACAGGAACATCAACTATGGCTGAAAATCAACACCGCTACGCTTCCGCTATCATACGAGGTTAGGTTTCTCGTATATTATAGTTCAGTATAGTTAGATTATTGTATATCTAACAGAATGTTGACATATAATTATACGGAAGACATCAGAAAGTCAGAAAAACACATATGGAGGAAAGCATGAGAAGCTTGCCGCCGACTCCTTCTCCGAGTAGAATGAAAATTGTGGGGAGGAATTTAGATTGAGCCATAACTCTTCCCCAAGATCAACGTATGCATTTCCAGATTCCTTGATGATTAGTGAGTCGGCCATTGATCCTCCAGTACTCGGCGCATCTACGGCCGACCGGTGGAACGCGCAGTCTACCGCCTAACCAAAGGGCTGGACCACGCAGAACAGGAAGCCACCGACTTCTAAATTTTGCTCAGAGCTACCATCTGCAATTCGGGATTACTCACGATGAGAAGGAGAAAAACGCGTTTTGAGTTCGTGAAATCAATGCCGGGTAGATTTGTCTACTTTGCTCGTGACTACAGAGAAGTGAAGGGACCGCCATAACCTTCAGCTTGGTTAACTAAGTTATACGTTTGCGACCCTTATGGTTCATATAATATATTTGGGTGATAGAAGAGCCGACAATGGTGGACTCGGAACCAGCAACCTGATCAGACAATCGGCGACTCACAATAACAGCGGTCAATTGCCGGCTACTTGTTCCACGCCAATACTCACCATACCGACTTCTTTAGTCGACGGAAGCCTCCACCAAATCGTCGTTTGACTCCAAAGCTGGATATTCGCCGAATGATTTCCCTACATAACCAACGAAAGAAAGCCTGCCGACTCCCCTACGGCCAAGAAAGTACGGAGATTCTCTTGCGGATTCCATCTTCTCCGTACAGTCAATCGGCCATCATGTGTTCGAGAAACTCAAGCATACAGGCTCCAAAAAAAAAAAAAAAAAGGGTCACACAAAGAAAGTTTGAAATTAACTTGTCTGGTGAAGGAAAGTATATGGAAGGAAGGATTCTGGAAGATGCTTCCACCGACTCATATTTGGTAGGCAACTTTGATTTATTCTTTTTCCATACGCATTTATATATGGAAATTATCATACATACGCCAATTTCGCACGAGAAAGCAATGGGAGAAAAGAAACGCTGAGCAATTTATGTATCTAAGGTAATAGTATTAAATTACTATTCCAAGAGCACATCTATATGGAAATTATTTTTTGGTAGCTGCATTTGGTACGTGCAAAGATATAGGAAAATGTGGTCAGCTTCCAAGGAAAATTTGGAGAAATACATGGGAATAGCCACTGGGGCATATTTAGTTCTAATATCAAAATTATGGGAATGTGAAGTTATCCTCCTCAAGTCTTGCACACAGTTTCATACATGGCCGAATGCACAGCTTTATTCCTGAAAATTGCATCAGAATGCAGGAAACCTTGCACATGGCAAATTGCATAATTTTTTGCAAGCAAATACTCAACTTTGGTTTGCAAGTTGCAATGTATTCGTGGCAGCAGGAAATTTTGTTTGTCATTTTTTGAGAAGTACATAGACACATACGGTACGGTGGAGTATGTGGCAGTGCTACACGGAGATATCACCGCCAAGCGATGAAGGAGTCTGCCACCATCATCTTTCGCCGGAGTCGGCCACCAAGCTCTGCATAAGCGATCGGAAGGATTTGATAGTGAGGGGGAGAAAAACCGGTAGCAAGCAAATCATTATCAAATTAAATGTCAATATCCTCATCCGCAACTACATATTTGCGGCAATAATAGGCGACTGCTCGGTGGGGGCCAGAATGAAATGTATATACACGTAGAAGTTCAGAACAACATGATATTCAAGCCACAATTCTTCAACAAAGAAAATTTGATGAGCGGGGAAGTTGTACAAACCAAGGAATTTGGGCCTGTATACAAACAAGCAAGGAGAGAAGGAGTGTATTTTTAGATGGGGCACGCATGACATGAATGATCTCAAAGCTGGAGTTATCTGATGGACAAAAAATCCTGAAGTGCGACACCTCGCATAACTTGCTCATGGATGTCTTAAACGCGCAATCTTGGCATACGTTAAATTCAATGCTGTGGAGATTCAAAAATTCAATTTTGTAGGAATGGTAAAGGTTTGGGAAAAAAATAAGAAGGCCAGGGCTCAACTCCTATCGCCCCCACATTAATATTTTTTGCGCTTCGAAGGCCGACTCCTAGAGTCTGACCGAGTAGGTCCGCCCATTCGCGCTGGGCCGACCACTCCGTGTACCGAGTAGGTCCGCCCATTCGCGCTGGGCCGACCACTCCGTGTCGGACATTGGATCGTCCGCCCAATCAGCTTCAAGGCCGACTCCTAGAATCTGACCGAGTAGGTCCGCCTATTCGCGCTGGGCCGACCACTTCGTGTTGGACATTGGATTGTCCGCCTGCCAAGATTCAAGGTCAACCACCGAGCGTCGGACCTCGGGTGGTTGTCCCATCTAGTTATACGGATAGAAGATGAAGAAGAGGGAAAATTACAAACACACAAAAAGTACCGACGATTTCTCCAAAGCCGGGGAAAATAATAAAAACCGAAGGATTACATATGTGGCATGCAATACGTGGGCACGACTCGACATGGAAATTTAGTGGTAGAAAATGAATATACATTCCAAAATATTGCTCATGGAATTCTCATCCACAAGCGGCTATATGAAGGGAAGAAAAAGTAAAGCTACAACCGAGAGTCACTCGAGTTAGTAAAAGAACCAGGAGTCCAAGAAGTTTACTCAGAAAAGAAGAATCGTAGCCAGGAGTCACCTCGAGCAGGGACTCGGCGAGAGAAAAAGAAAAGAAACAAGGGCTAGGACCCTTAGAAAAAGCCTAAAGGATCGCCTCGACTGAGGGACTCGGCGAGAAGAGATAGGAAACAAGGGCACTGACCCTTAGACGTTTCCGAGAAAAAGCCTACAGGAGTCGCCTCGACTGAGGGACTCGGCGAGAAAAGAAAGAAACGACGGGGCACTGACCCTAAACAGTTTCTAAGATAGAAAAAGCCTACAGGAGTCGCCTCGACTGAGGGACTCGGCGAGAAAAGAAAGAAACGACGGGGCACTGACCCTAAACAGTTTCTAAGATAGAAAAAGCCTACAGGGGTTGCCTCGACTGAGGGACTCGGAAAGAAAAGAGAAAAGGAGCAAGGGCACCGACCCTTAGACATTTCCTAGAGGGAAAAGAAGCTACCACCGAAGAGTCGCCTTAACTGAGGGACTCGGCGAACAAAGAAGGAATCGAGGGTCCGAACGCTTAGAAGTTTATTAGTGAAAGAAAAAGTTAAAAGCCGAGATTCACTTCGACGATTAAAGAAAAAAGGGACTCGAAGCCAGAGGGTCGCATCCATTGAAGCAGTTGGTCATATGGCAAACGAAGAAAAGTCATGAGGATGGAGTCGTTTGAAATTTTGAATAAAGAGTCGGCAAAAATCGAGGCGGCTAATAAAGAGAATTTTGAGGCGAGACAATATACTTTCCCATGCCTTGCTGAGTGCAAGACATAGAAAAGTGAGGGACTAGTTGATGGGGTGTGAACCCCGTGGGCTCGGGGCCCAAGAAGAAAAGAGATCAAGCCCAGAAGAAGAAGAGAAGCCCAAGAAGAAAATGGAGCAAGCCCAAGAATAGATATGGGCCAAATCGAGGGGTCGGTTCGACCCAGGAGTCGGCTCGACCCGGAGGTCGGCACGGGTAGAGGGTCAGCCTAACTAGCCGTTATTCCTACATTATCACCCATGAAACCTATTTACTACCCTATTATTACCTAATTATTACCCTACTTACTAACTAGCCGTTAGCCTCTTTATCAACTAACTTAATACCCATAACCCCTTAGTTATCACCCATCAATACCCCACTAAATGGTCCAACGGACACTTTTGGAGGAGCTAGCTATAAGAAGGAGGGAAAGACAAGAAGAAAGGGGTCACTCATTCATCCACACATGGGCGGACTCTCCCAAGCACTATTTCTACACACTAGAATACCACATATCACTCTCTCGCAACTACTTTCCCAAGAAGGTTTCATTCCACAATATCAAAGATAGCTTTATTCTTACACAATACTCTATATACAAAATAGCCATACAACATGTACAAAGACACCTACAAAATATATAGTGGAGTTAGGCTTGGCACCGCCCAAAAAGACCCGTGGTTTTCCTTTCGGTTTCCACGTACAAAAAGCATTGAGTTATGTTTGTTCTACTTATTTTTCTATAAGCCGCATGTGAAAGGTGAATCCACCGACCAAGGTTGTGTTGGACCTCCCTGGGCCCAAAAACCCTAAAACCAACAATTACATTGGCACATTTTCACCAGTAGCTAAAATTGCTTCAGTCAAGATCTTTCTCTGTATGGCTGTCATTCATCAGTGGCCCTTGCATCAATTAGTTATTAAAAATGCCTTTCTACATGGAGATTTAGATGAAGAAGTCTACATGGAGCAACCTCCTAGGTTTGTTGCTCAGGGGGGAGTGACTTGGTTTGTAAGCTCAAACGTTTTCTTTATGGCCTAAAATAATCTCCTCATATGTGGTTTGGAAGGTTCAACATAGTAGTGCAAAATTTTGGTTTAAATCGAAGCAAAGTTGATTATTCTGTCTTTTATCGACATCAACATGGTTAGAGCATTTATCTTGTTGTATATGTTGATGATATTGTTATTACAGGAGGTGATGTTGGAGGAATACAATTGTTGAAACAACATCTATTCCCCAAAATTTTGAAACAAAAGATCTCGGGAAATTAAAATACTTTTTGGGAATTGAAGTAGCACAATCCAAGCAAGGAATTTGCATATCACAAAGAAAGTATGCATTTGATATACTAGAAGAAACATGTATGATGAATTGCAAACCTCTTGACACTCCTATGAATCCAAATGTCAAACTCCTACCAGATCAGGGGGAGCTTATCCAAGATCCTGGGAAATATATACGACTGGTCAGGAAATTACTTTGGTCAATTCTTGGCATCTCCGCGTGAAAGTCACTAGAAAGCTGCCGTTCGGATGTTACGATAATAGAAATCCACATGCACTGGGTTGTTATACAAAGACCATGGAAACCTTGAAATTATTGGGTATACAGATGCAGATTGGGTAGGTACATGGGATAGAAAATCAACATCTAGATATTGTATCTTGCTTGGTGGCAACTTAATCTCTTGAAAAAGTAAAAAAGCAAAATGTTGTTGCTCGATCAAGTGCATAAGCCGAATATCTAGGGATGGCAACGGGGCGGGGCGGGGCGGGGGCGGGGAGTACGCTCCCCGTCCCCGTCCCCGTCCCCGGTGGGGAATTAAAAATATTCCCCATCCCCGTCCCCGCGGGGAATTAGGCGGGGACGGGGATTTCCCATTCCCCGTCAACTTCTAGTTAAAATGTTAAATAATTTTAAATTTAATAATAAAATTTTAAAATATCAGTAGTAATTTTAAAAATTAAAATACTATCTATATATATAGTTAATTATATATACAAATATAGTGTACTGTTTGTATAATTACATATATATATATATATATATATATATATATATATATATATATATATATGTACTATATATATATATGTAATTATACTAACAGTACACTATATTTGTATATAATTACATATATAAATATAGTAAATATAGTATAATTACATATATAAATATAGTACATATATATATATATATATATATATATATATATATATATATATATATATATATATATATATATATATATTCGGGGACGGGGCGGGGCGGGGAGGGGTGTCCCCGCGGAAAATCTCAAATGTTCCCCGTTCCCCGAAAATCTTCCCCATCCCCGTCTCTTTCGGGGCGGGGATCGGGGATCCCCGTCGGGGACGGGGCACATTGCCATCCCTACGAATATCGATTTATGGCCATTGGAACATGTGAACTTATGTGGTTGAGAAACCTCCTTACTGAACTGAAGATTTGTACAAAGGAATCCATGAAGCTCATTTGTGATAACCAAGCAAATTTGCATATTGTGTCAAATTCAAATTTTCATGAAAAAACTAAACACATTGAAATTGATTGTCGTTTTGTTCGAGACAAAGTTGCATCCGGAGATATTACTACATATTTTATAGGCTCAAATAATCAATTAGCTGATATATATATATATATATATATATATATATATATATATATATATATATATACACTAAAGCTTTAAAAAGTCATAGGATTGAATATATTTGTAACAAGCTTGGTGCATATGATATACATGCTCCAGCTTGAGGGGGAGTGTTGAAACACAAAAGCTGTGTTTGTAGAAATATGTCTGTTGAGTTGTCTAGAGTTGTGTTTGTGGGATTGTTTCTTTTGAGTCTGTATATATTTGCGTGTTGTCTTTCCATTGAGACAAGGAAGTAATACAACAAATTCTTCTAAATATTTCTTAACGCTGATATCAAATGTAAAAATCTTACATATATTAGACTTAAAGTAGAAATTATATTTATTCAATTTAAAACAAACATATCTAAAAATATTTTAAATATAAGATCTAAAAATCACTTGAAATTAAGCGTGTGTTAATTTTATAATGTTAGTCTAAAAAAATAAATTTGAAAAAACAAGTGTTAATAAACAAGTCATATAAATAGAAAACAGAGAATGAAAACTGAAAAAATTATAAAATAAAAAAAAAAACATATAACAATTTTCTAAAGTAAATATGCTAACATTTTGTTTCCTCAAATGAAGCTCCAAAGCAATCTTCTTCTTTTTTTTTTTTTTTTTTTTTTTTTTTTTTTTTTTTTTTGTCATTAAAGTGAGTGGAAAACACTGTCAAAACACTATTGTGCTTTCTCCTTCTCATCCGTTTTGAAACACAAAAATTGTGTCTGTAAAAATATGTCTGTTGAGTTGTGTATAGTTGAATCAAAATAATACTTTAGTTGTGCTGTAATGAAATTACAATGTATATAAAATAAAATTAAATACATTATAAAAACAGAATTAGTTAGATAAAACAGATGCAATTTCTTTTCATTAAAAGGGGAAATGACACCGTTTTGGACCATGGTGCATAGTAAAATTTGCCATAACAATTGTAATCTTTAATAATGAAGTGAAATTTTAAAAAAGATGGGAGTGTTGTAATTGTGATGCCCGTTGGCTCGTTAGCTCCTAACCGGTGTATTGTAAGCAATTTAGTATATGAACTAAAGCAGGAAAAGTAAAAGAGTAGAGAGAATGTGGTAGTAAGAATGATCAGAAAGAGAAGAAATCAGCGTGTCTTTTCATTCAATCATTGTACAGTATATATACACAAAAATGGGTAGCTGTTACAAATCTACTCATCAATATTGGTTGTTACAAATTAGGTCATTAAGCACTATAATAATGTTCATTAATCATATTTTATAACACTCCCCCTTGGACATTATTTTGTCAAAATCATGCCTCGTTAAAAACTTCACCAGGAAAACCACGTGGGAAAAACCTAGTTGAAGAAAATAGTACATGATATATAAAAATCATATATTGTTTGGTTGCCTCATTAAAAACCTTAACTTAAGAAAACCTTGTGGGAAAAAACTTAGTTAAGGGAAAAAGAATACAACCATAAGCCTTCAAGACATAATCTTCAGGATTTTGGGGTTTGTTTACTTAAACATTTATTTTGTAACTTTTCTCATTGGCATCATACCCATGCCTCGTTAAAAACCACACTAGAAAAGCTTAATGAGAAAAACCCAGTGAGGAAAAGAGTACATGGTATGTATATGTTGCAAAAAGTACAATTGTTAGTCTTTTAAGACCCAATCTATGAGATTAATTTGAGTTGAATGTACTTTCAGTCTCCCCCTGAAGTTAATAATCTTCAAAGTTTATATGTTCTAAATAAAACATTTGTTTTGATAGGGGATATGGTACAACCTTCGAGATTGTTACTAGAACTAACATTATGTATAATGATCTAGTGACTCTTCTGGAGCTCACATCGATTGAATATTGATGCTATATATTTTGTTTAATATTCTTAAATATACCCATTTAATATTTGTATAACATAAGCTTTAGATAATTAATGTGTGTAAAACAAAACATAACCCAGTTTAGGATTTGTCGTCAAGAATATCAAATAAAATAACCAATATCTAAGTAGCAAAAAAAAAAAAAAAATCATACTTGGTTACTCATATATAAACAAACTTTGTATCTCAAAGATACATGTTGCGGTTTTCATTTTTCTCATTTTTGAGAACTTTTAATTCTGCATATCCTATTTTATCATTCTGCCAGTTATGTAGCGGAACTTGAATGACGTTCATTTTTAGGAGAATATATTCATATAGCTACGAACTCGCTTTTTATATTTACACCACCTCATTATCCATGTTTCTCTTTCATACACATACCCATTTGTAACCTACAGGGTTAATGGTGTATATGTTATCAGCGAGTTAAGCTATATATGCCTTTAATTGCTCCTTTTATACATTAGTCAATTAGGACACTTCTAGTGCCTAACTCTGGATCCAGATATAATATGAGCAATTAAAGGTAATTGTGTTGTCGAAAACTTTAATATTTTCATAAGTTTCTCCCACATATAAAAGCTTTTATTTCTAAGTCAACTAGATTATAGCTATTTCCCAAAGATATTTGCATCTAGTTGTTCCGCATCTCAATATTGTGATTATTTTGGTGCACCTATAAATTTACTGGGTTTTCTCGTCTTCTGGACGTACATAACTTCTTAAGATTTTTCGAGAGTGACAAAATTTATTTACTAGATCTAGTTCTTTTGGATTCTTATCTTTCACTCTTTGGCATATAGTTGCAAATTGATTATTTTATGAACTTCTAGTTCAATCTTAACTAGTACGTGGTTTTGAAAAATGAAGATCATTCCATTCTGTGAAATTTCTCAGCATTCTGACTCATATCTCCCCCTAATGTCGCGAATCGATCTTCATAAAGTATGAAGTCAGTGTATTCATCGATCCCTTGTTAAAGGCTCTAGATTTTAGACAACTGACAGAGGCATACAACCAATGTGTATTTGATAGCCTCTAGAGATACGCCATGGTGGTGTGACGGTAAAATAAACTGCATACTGCAGAGTTTGGGAAATGTACGATTTTGAAACCACGTATATCAAGTATAAGGGAGAATAAGGATATGTAGTGTGCCGGAGGTTTAGAAATAAAGTAGTAGCATGGAATATTTTATTTCCCCAACAAGTATCCGGCAAACTGGAATTTTGAAAATAATGGACTAGCATGCATTTTAGAAATGTATAGATAAGGAATTATTCAAAAACAATAGAGTATCTTGTTTGTGAAAGATATATGCTCGCATGCATAAAATAACGAAAGTGGTGTATGAAAAGATTGAAACACTCATGCTTGGTCTCCATAATCCTTAAGCTCCTCGCCCAATAAGTCATCACTTAAATTGAGTAAGGCGTTTGCTTCATTTGAGAGGATTCATTTGTCTTCCGCTCATTATTTTGTTGTATCATCATCTGGTAGGCTTCGACCAAATGTTTTGAAGTGCGACACGTGCGGGACCAGTGTCCTTTGCATCCACACTTATAGCACGTATTTTGTTGTCGTTGATGAGTTTGATATTCGGGCTGCTTATTTTAGGTTGGGGAATCATCATATCGTTATTAGCTCCGCTCCTGCCACCTCGCTTCGGGCCCCTACCACGGCCTCTTCCTCACCCTCGACCCCATCCCCTCGGATTGTTGCTCAATTGGGCAACATGGTGCACTTCAGGTGCAGGTGCAGCGCCGACTGGGCGTGCATTGTGGTTACGCATCAACAATTGGTTGTGCTTTTCAGCGACCAGTAACACAGAAATCAGCTCTGAATGCTTAGAATAGTTTTTGGCCCTGTACTGCTGCTGGAGTACAAGATCATTAGCATGAAATGTGGATAAGGTTTTCTCTATCAAGTCTGTATCTGAGAGTTCCTGCTTACAGAGCTTGAGCTGAGATACGACCTTGTGTAAAGCTGAGTTATATTCGGTCACGGATTTAAAATCCTGGAATCAGAGGTTTAGCCAATCTGTTAGGAATATTGTAAAGTTTTGATGAGCCAAATGTATTTTAGTATTCCCCAATTTTATTTCTATTTGAGTCAGTCTGGTTCACAGAGCATGATGCACCCATGCAATGAAAGCCTACGTGAATTGCTAAAGTTTGTCAACTTTATGGTTAAGCGGGATTATAGCTTAACACATTTAAGCTGCATATAAGTCATTAAAGGTTAAGCTAGTAGAGATGGGAGAAAACTTGATAGATGGAAATGTTAAGACATTTTATGTTCGATTCTCATCTTAAGTAAAATATTTTTGTAACAAGGTAACCAAGCTTGTAACAAAGTAAAAGGTTGACAAAGGAAAGAAGCATAAGAATTTTGTTACATATCTTACATTGAAGGTTATACTAGCCAAGATGGATGAAGGTGTGTTTATATATCTTAGAGATCCTAAGGTCAAATGTCATTGGAAGTAATATTTTGCGTAGGCGTGTTACAAATGTAAGGTGGGAACACAAGATACCAAAGTGAATATATTTTTGGAAAAATATAATGATGGACCACGAAGGTATATGAACCTGAACATGAAGATTTAATCCGAGAAATTATCTTATGGGCATCAACATTTTTATGATGAAGACGAAGACACGGCGTGCGACAAATGTAAGGAGGCAACTCTACTGGAAGCTCTAAGTCAAATACACATGGGAACACAAGATACCAAAGTGAATATATTTTTGGAAAAATATAATGATGGACCACGAAGGTATATGAACCTGAACATGAAGATTTAATCCGAGAAATTATCTTATGGGCATCAACATTTTTATGATGAAGACGAAGACACTCGGAAAAGGCTGATCGAACGGCGATATCTTTTCATACTCAAGCAAGAATCAGCAGGAGAAATATTTTATTGATCAACTTGGTTTGGCAGATCAAGTACACAGCCACAAAGTCAAGAGTTCACACGAAGAAGCCATTCAAATTTGGAGGCTACAATTTTCAATGGACTTTATGTCAGATCTGCATACAAGCAACGGTGTGAATTATTTGAATCATCTGACGAAGGCGGAAAGGCTATCATCTAGAGTTGAAGACCAAGTTGCAGATCAAGTTGACAACATTAATTGATCAACTACATTTGAAATGGACGGACGAGATCGAAAGTTGATCAACGGGCAAATAGCTTTCATTGGCTATAAATTGTCCAAGCAGACTTGAAGACAAGTATGGAGCAACACAAGAGCTTAACAACGAATTCTACAAAGAAGAATATCCAATCAATCATCAAGTGATATATTGAGCTATACACGATAGAATTCAAGTCTGAGAAAGAAAAATTATTTTTCTTTGTAAACTTCTCTACTGAGTGTAGAAAGAGGGCGAAGTAACTAGAGAGAGTGAAAAACCCTGGTTGAGTGTAGCTTTGTGCGTAGCACTCGTTGTAAAGGGAAGAGTAACAAGGGGAGCTTGTGAAAACCCTGTGAGAACGTAGCTTTGTGCATAGTTCTCGTGGTGTAGGAGTACAACTTGGTGCGAAGTACTCGGGGAAGGCAGAGTAACAAGAGGAGTTTGTGAAAACCTTGGAGGAGTGTAGCTTTGTGCGAAGCACTCAGGAAGTGTCGGTGGACACTTATTCACTATTATATCTGGGTGATCGAAGAATAGTGAATTTCCTCCTTGGAGTGAAAAGAGAAGACTGGAGTAGGAGAATTACACCATCTCCGAACCACTATAAATCTCTTTCTCTCTCTCTTTACTTTACTTACTGCTCACTTATTTATCTGCATGCTTTAAACTGCGAACTAACCCGTAACGTTTTATCGCATATCTTTATCTGTCTGGGTCTGATAGTTCCCACGTTTGCATGCGAACCAAACTTTGCATATATCATCCTTGAACCATATCAAGTCATTCTAACGTGCTGCATGTTTGGAATCTCTCTTTGAGCACCGCACAATTAAGCATAACACTTTACCGTGAATTATTCCGCTGTGCACATTCTAAGTTATTTAGTTGTTAATGCTTGTTATTTAGAGTTGAAATTACCAAAGTGTTGTGTGTCTAAGAAAAGATTGAAAAGTTAAAGAAGTCTATTCACCCCCCCCCCCCCTCTCTAGACTTCTCGCCACCCTCTCGGGACCAACACAATCGAATTGTGCTTGTGTAGTGGCAGGACCAGTGATGGCTGCTGGTCAAAACGATCTTTAAGGAATTTCTAAAAGGCATGTGGGTCTTTTTCAGTGAGGTACTCATTCTTGAGATCATGGTTGATGTAGTGGCGGAGGAAAATTAGGGCCTTAGCTTTCTGAGCGTCGTCGCTCAGGGAATTTTCAATGATTGTGTCTTGTAGTTCTGTTGATGTGAGATAAATCTCAACATCAAGGGCCCATGTCAAATAATTGCTTCCATCCAGGGAAAGCTTGGTGAATTCACGTTTCGTGATGGTAGCCATAATATGTAGTTTTTCAAAAAAAATTATTAATTCAGGCTAAACTTGATGGCGTAAATCCAAAGCCGAATTTTATAATTTGCATAATAATAAAACTATATATTATGCTAATAAGATAGAATATGCATATGAATTCATCATATTATCCCAAATAAATCGCACAAATAGCAATTTAATATATAAGCATATTCAACAATAAAAATTCAGATAATATGCCCAAAACAATTTATACATTGATATGTATATATATGATAAAAGATTAAATAATCATAAGCCCAAATATAATAACCATTTAGAAGAAAACATAAAACATTATAATCCATGTTAAAAGAAATAAGGTCAGATTTTAGTCCAAAAACTCATGACCCACTTTATAATTTCGGAGGTGGCCCAAATCCGGGTCCAATTAATAAATAAACCCTAATTTAAGTAAAAAAAAATTAGGATTAATTAACGCTTTTGGCATTAATTTATTAGATTAAAAGGCAATTAACACACAACGGTTTCGAAGAAAACCGAAGAGACGAAGGCTCCGCCATCACCGCAGACCACACCACCGCCGATCGCCATTACTGCGGCCAACGTCGTCGCAAACCACCACCGCCGATTGTCTCCACCGCGGCTAGCGATCGGCCGCCCGTAGCCGTCACCATCACAACCCACCGTTATCCAGCACCACCGTTCGATGGTGCAGATTGAGAGAAAAAAAAAACGGTGGTCGATCGGCCAAGAAGAACAACAGGTTTCGATCTTGTTTGATTTATGTATTTTCGAAAAATATGCGGTGTAATATTTTCTTTTTATGTTCAATCATTCAAAATTGTCATTCGAGAAAGCTTCAGAATCTTCAACAAAACTTTGTGTCTGGGTTCGAGAAAATATGCAGTAAAAAAACAGAGTATGCATAAAACCTCTCCTTTTTTTTTTTTTGCGATTTGATTTCGAAAAAAAAATCATTATTTCTAAATATGCAGTAAAAATTGTTCCTCTCTTGTTCATTCAATCATTGTACAGTATATATACACAAGAATGGGTAGCTATTACAAATCTACTCATAAATATTGGATGTTACAAATTAGGTCATTAAGCACTATAATAATGTCCATTAATCATATTTTATAACAGGGAGGAAGGCCCAATCTAAAACAGGTCCGAATTTATTTCTTATTGGTAAAAGATTGGCCGAATAAGATAAATCCAACCCAAATTAATGTTACGAAATATTACTACGAAAATAATATTTCTAGAAAAAATAATAAGCACAAGAACGAAAGGATTATCTAGGTAGGTGGTTAGTACGAGTCGAGCGAAACACTCTTTCCTTAAAACCTTATTTGTCGTCTCCCAAGGGTGCTCAGAGCGTTACAGCTTAGGTTTCCCAGGATAAAACGTACTACGATTCCAAGTTTGAGCACTTAAACAATGGAATCCGGTGAACTAGAGCAAGGGATGAACACAGGAGAATAAGAAAGGAGTAGGAACAGAGTTTCGAGAGAGAAAAATCAGATTTCTGTTGTTGCAAAAAACACTTGCTCTACTACAACTTATATAGGAGTTGAGGAATTCAATAGCATTCAACAATATTAAAATGGATATTAAATGTAACACCCCCGAATTTGAGCAAACAATTTGAAACTTAATTTAAAAGATTAACAGTCTAAACATCAAACATAAGAAAGCGGAAACTATCATAATTCGGGAAAGGTGCTATGCCACACCCATAAAACTACGGGTGCACATGCTAAGTCTACAAATCCAACAAAACATAACAATTGTCTAAGGCACACAGGCCGCAACTAAGGCACACATGCCACATCTAGCTAATGCTCACAAGCCAACATCTAATCAGAAAGGAAGGCAAGGCTACGCTAACTAGAGTCCACATCTAGCGCGCTCTCCGATCTAATAAAAACCTGTAAAGACAAGGGATAACACCCGGTCAGCGAATAAAGCTGGTAACCCACCAATACACGTTAAGTATCAATATAATTACATAGTTATAGACAAAACCATTTGGAACTAAGGAATACAATATATAGCATTTGAAAATCAAGAGGTGAGACAACAATCAATTATAACACACTCTCAACAAGGATCAAGACTAACAACTTCAATCAAAGCAATGGAGAGCACAACAACAAGCGACAACCACAACTCTAGATGCAACCTACCATTCACAAGGTAGAGTTTATCATAGACATACACATAAGCAAGGAAATACATCAATCACATAATGACAATATTTCACATTCCAACCTTATACCTTAGTACCACCCTTATGGCTACCCCCGGCCTTATCACAGTTCTAACCTGTACCTCCGAGTGCCACCCTATACTTCTGAGTCCAACTTTTTCCCGGTCTGGGACCGTCGTCCCCCTCCAAACTTCCGCTAAACAATACCGCCGAACTCACAGTACACGAGGGTACCGTTCAATTCATAGTAACATACCACCGATCTCGTGAGCAAAGCTCAAGTAACGAAACCACCAATCTCATTCATATTCACACATGGTCATCATCGTCAAGAAGATTAAGGCTCATCAATAGCCCAATCAAGCATCAACAAAAGGGTACAATGATTTGTACAAGATCACACCATAAGAATCAACCAAGAGATTTCAATAAAGACATGAAGCGATACTCAACAACAATGGACTTCAATTTATCACCAATATGATTGGCAACACGAGTTGCCAATCCTCAACAAGAAGGAACAAACCATACATACTAGCATAACAACATCAAACTAGCATGCTCATCAAACGGATAAACCAAAATGGTTCCAACGAACCTTCAAGACTCATATTAGCCCAACGAATCACAAGGTTGGACCCTTAGCACAATTCAAGACACCAAATCCTAACGTGGATTTCTAACACATCGTTCTAGACATACAAAACATCAAGAAGATCCACAAAAGCTCAATAATCCAACAACGGGAGGTCAAAACATCACATACCAAAAGGCAAGGATCACGGGGAAACAATTCCCCGCAACCACCACAACGGTTCCCCGCGGGTGGGGCCACGGGTAGGCCCCCACCTGTGGGCCTGCCCGTGGGGTACACCCCAAAAACCACCTCGTTCCCCGCGAGTAGGCCACTGCCCGCCGTTCCGCCCGCGGGGTACACCCTGTACAACAATTCTTCCCTTCAGGGAAATTCATCAACAAAGCCAAGTTCAAGTCCAAAACGCCCAAAACCTCACACACAACAAAGATATGACTTGAACCCAAGAATAGCTCCAAAAAAGGCATTCAAGAACCCTAAATACAAGCTCTAAACATGCATTATCACAAGATCATGCATCAAATCACTCACAACAACAAGAATCATCAAATAGAAGCCAATAATCATCAATAGCAAGTATAAAATAGGTTTTGTAGAGCATGGGTTACGTTTGTAGACCAAAAACCACTTTCTTCTTACACTCCTAAGCCTCTCCTTAAAGCTCTTTCTCACCCAAGACTTCTTACATAACAAAACCACAAAGAAAACACCAAAATAAGATAAAGATACCTTAAAGCTAGCTAAAAGCACTAAACAACTTAAGATCTTACCATTTCCTTGCTAGAGAGGTAGAAAGGTGGAATCTTTAGGTGGAACCTTGCAAGGATAGAGAACCCTTCTTCTAGCTTGGAGAGAAAGCTAAGGTTTCTTTTAGAGAGAAGGTGGAGGGTTTAAGACTTGGCTAGCAAGGGAAATGAATGAAATGTCTTGCTAGGGAAAGCTTGAACATCAAAACATGTGTGAAAGGTCAACTTTACCCTTACTAAAGTTAGGAAGACAAAAGGGTTGAGGTACAAAACATAAGGCAAAAGGTACACTTGGTTGACTAAGGAGACTAGTCAAATTCTAGTCCCTCGACTATTAAATTTCAGGATTTTTAGAAAGAAATTATCAAAGGAAAGCTAGGATTAATTCCTCAATTAATCATAATTAGGAGTTAGATTTACGGGGTGTCACATTAAATCTGTCAAAATTACCCATGTAATAGCTGACCATTAACATGAGAATTAACTCTATAATTCAAAATTGGAATTAATTCAAAATTAATTGCGTAACTGATGAATCAAGTCTCAAAACGGTCGCTCCCCGAGTTGTGCTTACGAGACGAGATGAGGTGCCCAAGAGGTTACGAGCAAATGGCGAGCCGAGGTAACGCAACTAATCGTTAGCCTCAAGCCGTTAGCTCACCAGAATGGCGAGTCGAGCCACTGTCAGTGGCTTTGTTCTATGTTGGAAAAATATACCGAAATTTAGCATAACTTAGCCTGCAAGGCGGGTCAATTTTCTGGACGACATTCGTGCCTGTAGGTGCCGGCGTACATGACTAAAGCCTTTCCAGACTCATTTTGAGATTTGATTTGCACCCCCCTCCCTCGCGCGTGCGCCAGAGAGAGAGCCTCTATGTTATACAATTCAATAAGTCTTAGAAAGACTCTTGTATAAATAGTTGTGCAAACCCACTTCCCAAACCCATGAGGGACAAAGGCTACTTTAAAGCATTTTCCCTTCATTTTTCCAACTCAAATGGGTCTTCTTTTAAAATCAGAAACAAATGTGTTCAATGGTCAATCCCTGCATAGGATAGGTAGGTGTTACCCTTTGAACCTTACCTTGTGAAGATATATATTTACTCTACTAACTGTACGATAGAACGCGATGTCTTTGAACCGACTGTCGTTTGCATAGACGATGACATATCTCACACAAGAATCTCCCAACCAAGCTCTGTTCTCATAACTGGGTCACTGTTCCTGGTTCTGCAAGAGTTTTTAAAGAATCGAGCACTGTTCAATTCTCTTTTGAATCGACCCTCACTTCTCTCTCACATAGGGGTGATTCTTTTTCGAGTATCCCACATACTCACACATGTCAACCGAAATTTCAAATAATTAAAGCATCAACATGCTAACCTCGTACGGGAGTCACTGTTCTAATGAGAAGTGGTAGGGAGTCTGAGACCCCCATAGTGACACGCTTTTTTTTTATTTTTTATTTTTTATAATTTAGTTGTCACATTGAACTTAGGTGATTTTTTATAATTTAGTTGTCACATTGAACTTAGGTGCCAGCTAGCATAGGTATCCACTATAAAACTTTATTCCAAGGGCTTTAGACCCATTCCTCGTGTCAGCTTCTCCACAACTTCTTTGCCTAACCCTTTGGTTAGCGGATCCGCTATATTGTCTTTTGACTTTACGTAGTCAATCGAGACAACACCCGTTGTGCGAAGTTGTCTAATGGTATTATGTCTACGACACATATATCTAGACTTACTATTATACATATGTAACACCCCACTTTCTTAAACTTTATTAACATACTTAATCTTGAAAGATAAACTAAGGCAGCGGAATAAACTTACTAAACAACTTAATAGAGGTGTCATTGCCACAATCACCCTTCACAGTGATTGCACAGGCAAAGGGTAAACAAACTAAGGGGTCGTTTACTTCATTTCTCTGTTTTTCCATTTCCAGTTTTCCATTTCTCCAGTTTTCCTTCTCCATTTCTCCAGTTTTTCATTTCTCCATTCCTCTAGTTTTATATTTCTCAATTCCTCCAGTTTTCTATTTCTACAACAAATAATAATAATAATAATAATAATAATAATAATAATAATAATAATAATAATAATACTAATAATAATAATAACAACAACAACAACAACAACAATAAATCTGTGTGCATAAGGAAGGGAAAAAAGAAAAACAAAGGAAAAATAATAATAATAATAATAATAATAATAATAATAATAATAATAATAATAACAATAATAATAATAATAATAATAATAATAATAATAATAATAATAATAATAATATTATTATTATTATTATTATTATTATTATTATTATTATTATTATTATTATTATTATGAATAGATACTATATTGTAACAGAGTCACTAGTACTCAAAATAATAATAATAATAATAATAATAATAATAATAATCTTTATCTTTTCTTTATATATATATATATATATATATATATATATATATATATATATATATATATATATATATATATATATATATAATAATAATAATAATAATAATAATAATAATAATAATAATAATAATAATAATAAAGCAGAATTTAGTCACAAAATTTTCCCTCCAAAGTGTGAATGCATTTGATAGAAACAATATTAGTAAGTATGAATGCATTAATTGTGTGGGTAGACATATTTATGTGTATCTATATTTTATAAATTATATCTTTATATATAATAATTATTATTATTATAATTATAATTATAATTATTATTATTATTATATATAATAAAGCAGAATCATAGATTTCCCTCCAAAACTAGCTTTTCCTCCCAAATTGTGAATGAGCTTTGGGAAAATATACTGCAACAATGGGATAGGTTTGGCCCAGAAATTTTAAAAAATTTAATTATATATTGGCTCAACATTTGTCGTTATATTAAAACTTTTATTTTTTATTAAGTTAGAATATATATATATATATATATATATATATATATATATATATATATATATATATATATATATATATATATATGTACTAACTTTTTAATAGTTTGTAATTTTGATAGTTTTTTAATAATTTACAAAGAAAGTTAGGTAAAGTTAAATCAAGTAGGGAAAAAAAAATTTCCGTCTAAGTGTGAATGCATATTAATAGATTTGTAAGATCATTATTATTATTATTTTTTTTGTGTGTAAACCACGAGGTGGTCTGTGTCTTTCTCTTTCCGTTTAACTGTGTAAGATCATTATTGCAAATGAGATTAGCAATATGAATGCATGTATTGTCTTTAACATTTAAATATTACATTGTATAACTATACTTACATTTTTAATAAAACTAATTCTGCTTTGCATCATAACATTACAACAATACTTGTAAATTTTTGTCCGTGCATCGCACAGGGCAAATACTAGTTTTATTATTATAGCTCTATCTCTATCTCTATATATATTTTGAGCATCCTTATCAGTTGGGGATATTATGGGGAGAATGTAAGAGTGAGTAGGAAAGAGAATAATGTGGGAGGGGAGGAAAAAAATTAAAATTGATTTTTAAAAAAAAAATATAAAAAATAAGCATATCAGAGTAATTTTTTTTCTCTATTGGTTCTCCCTCTTCCATCATTAATTTCTTTTTCTTGGGCAAAGTAATATCTCAACCTTTGCAAATGCTCCCCACCCCTGGCAAATTATGTTTTGCATCCGTATGCACCATGCATGGTGCATACGGATGCAAAAACGACGTCGTTTTATTAAAAACGCGCGTCTCCCCTTAAGAAAAAATTCAGGTTCGATTCCCAGCAACAACATATGAACTAAAATTCCAGAATCGATGAACTATGATTCCATAATCGATGAACTATAATTCCAGAACCTATGAACTAAAATTCCAGAATCTAATCTATGAACTAAAAATTCCAGAATGAATGAACTAAAATTCCAGAATCTATGAACTAAAATTTCAGAATCGATGAACTACAATTCCAGAATCGATGAACTATAATTCCAGAATCAATGAACTAAAATTACATAATCTATGAACTAAAATTCCAGAATGAATGAACAACATAATATTGTTGCTAGGAATCGAACCTGGATTTTTTTTTAAGGAGAGACGCGCGTTTTTAATAAAACGACGTCGTTTTTGCATCCGTATGCACCATGCATGATGCACAACATAACTACTCCCCACCCCTTCTCTCTCTTGGTTATCTCTCTGCCACCATGGCATTTTGGCCTCAAAAGTAGTGAATTCTCCCACATTTCTCCTCTGATGTAGATGCTTTAAAGCATAATGAAGTATTAAAAAAAAGTTTATTGTGTTCAAATTTATTGGTAAAGTTTTATATTTTATAAAATTTGTGTATATATTCATTTAAACCTCAATTATAATTAATTTGACTCCACATATATAAAGGAGAGAAATTAGATATAAAACAAATATAGTTCTTACATAAATAATATTTTTCAAATGAATAAGTTTTTGGTGGAGATTTTTGACAAATATTGCATGTTATTTTATTTAAATACTTTAGTTATATAATTAAAGTAGTTATTTCAAATTCAAATAATACTGGCTCTATTACAATGTAGTATCCTACTAAAACACAAAAAACCAATAACGCCTCCACTAAAGCTTGAACTCACAATCTTCTAAATGGAAGTCCAACCCGGATACCATTAGACCACATAGTCTTGGTTAAATAATAATAATAATACAAGTAATAATAAACTTTAAAATTAACATAATAATAGCATAATTAAACTTTTAAAAATATTATATATTACATTGTATAGTTACTTTCTTTGCTTATAGAAAAGAGAACTCAAGTACGTTTTTCTGTTTTCACAACCATTAATTTCTTTGCTAATTCAGAGGATGTCAAAAATTTAATTGGTAAATTTGTTAAATTAATAATAGTTCGTGCATCGCACGGGATAATAATAATAATAATAATAATAATAATAATAATAATAATAATAATAATAATAATAATAATAATAATAATAATAATAATAATAATAATAATAATAATAATGAAAGAAAAGGAGAAGAACAATAATAGAAAAGGAAAAGAAAAAATAAAAGAAAAGCAAAAAAAAAAAAGGACAAGGAAATTGGGTGTGCACAGCAGGAGGGGAAAAGAAAAGGAAAAAATCAAGGAAACTGGGGGTCCGTTTACTAACAGAAAATTGTTCTCTGTTTTCTGTTTTCTAATTTTTCAGTTTTCGTTCTCTGTTTTCCATTCTCTATTTTCTGTTTACTAACAGAAACCTGTTCTCTGTTTTCTGTTTTCTAATTTTCAGTTTTCACCTAAAATTTAGTTTAGATAATATTAATATTTTTTGAGCTAATATTTAAAATATTTTGTTTGGATATATATTCATTTAAATGACATGTATATGAATATATAACTTTTACTTTGAATTCTAATATATGTGAGATTTCAATATCCGATATCTTGACCGAACTTGTATTATGATGTAACATAATTAAAAATATTCGAACTAATAATCTATTGAGTTCAATCAAAATCTAAAACATTATATAGAGTTTAATTCTTAATTTTGATCATGTATATAATGTCTAACTTTAAAGTGTAAGCAAATAAATTATGTTTAAATAAGTAAAATCAGTAGAAAAGATAGAAGATAGTGATAAGTAAAATAAGATGATAATGAATGTAATCATAGTAATGTGGTTATAGTGACATATAACTAAATAGATGATAGATGATTCTGTTTTCCATTTCGAAAACAGTTTTTAAGTGTGTTACAGTTTTCCAGAAATTATTTTCCCTGGGTATGCAGAAATCAAGGAAACTGGTTGTGCTCAGCAGGATTCAAACAACTGATCCCTTAGAAGTTGGTACTATTCACGCACGTTTCTCCAACTCCTCCATTTGGAGAAGTCCAAATATGTTTTCTCCAAAATTGTACATAAACTTGGAGAATGGAGATGAGTTAGTCAATTGGAGAGAGAATTTTAGTAAACAACTTCTCCATTTTTTATTTTTCCACTTCTCAATTTCTCCATTTTTCCAGAAAATCCTCCATTTTTCCAAGTTGGTAAACGACCCCTAAATCATTCAAGTCTTACTAATCATCAAACAAACTAGGGGATAAGACCCCGGTGTCCAGCACCATAAAAACAAAAGGGTAGGTCAACTACAAATCTCAAAACATCAAATATCAAGAGTTTAGACTACAACTAGCTATCTACGCTAATCTAGTCTAACTCGTACTCTCTCACGAACTGGGTCCACCTGAAAGAGGTTAACAAACAACAAGTAGAAAACAAACCCGTTAGCACGAAGCTAAGTATAACGCTACTCAACCCTGTAAAGTACTACAGTATATACTTTTGGAAAACATTTGTTTCACACACTTAGATCAAGTAAACTTAATCACTTTAACAACGGGTTCTAGATGCTTGCAACCTAGTTATCAAATAGGCGTACTTTCTCTATCATTATCTCAACAACAAACTCGTTTATCAAATGTCTCAATAGACAAACTCATGCTAACAAATAACTCAATAAGTAAGCTCATGCTTTCATATAACTCATAAAGCAATCTCATGCTATCAGGTAACTCATAAAGCAAACTCCTGCTATCATATAATCTCAATAAGCAATCTCATGCTAACATATACTCAATAAGCAATCTTATGCTAACATACACTCAATAAGCAATCTCATGCTAACATATACTCAATAAGCAATCTCATGCTAACATATACTCAATAAGCAATCTCATGTTATCATATAACTCAATAAGTAAGCTCATGCTATCATATACTCAACATGCAATCTCGTGCAATCATGTAATCTCTAAGCAATCTCATGCTATCATATACTCAACATGCAATCTCGTGCAATCATGTAATCTCTAAGAAATCTCATGTTATCATATACTCAACATGGAATCTCGTGCAATCATGTAATCTCTAAGGAATGTCATGCTATCATATACTCACTCAACATGCAATCTCGTGCAATCATGTAATCTCTAAGCAGTCTCATGCTATCATATAAATGTAAGACAATGTAATGTCATGCTTCTTATCATACTTTCATGCAACACGTGAAAATCATTTAATCATGCAATAAAATGAACATGATGCTCTAGTATAAGTATAGATAGATATACATATACACTCTCACTCTTAAAAGAAATACTTTTTCTGTGGAGGTTTCTTAGAGTCACAATGACTCGCTTTTCTTTACTTTCTCTAGAGTCACATTGACTCGTTTTCTTTAGAGTCGAAATGACTCGCTTTTTTTAGACTCACAATGACTCGCTTTCTTCTTGCTCAAACTTTCTCATACTTCTCATTTCTCTTCTTATGCGAAGCCCTAGCGTACGGTGCAATCTCGTGCATCCGCCACATCCGTATCTACGGAACCTCTATCTCGTGGGGGAGGTAGGACCTTCACACTCGTGAATGGACCTATACATGCTCGGCAATCTAGCCGGCTTAATACTCAACTCGCCTACAGAACCACTCTCTTGGTTCTTAATCTTTCTTTCTTGCTTGCTTTCTCTGTGGAATCAGGTATCGTACTTTTAATGTGCACACCCCCTAACCAGGATTTCAAGCTTGGCGGGTAGTATCCAACCTAGTAACTCGGGAATATCGACCTCGTTACATGGTAAATCTGTCGGCTCGCAATTTTCGTTTCTTTCTTTACTTTCTCTTTTCGTTTTTTGTCGGTTCTATCCGATCTTATCTCTTTTCTTCCAAAATGACATAGTCCTAACGGTCCCCCAAAACACTATTTTCCTCAGATTATAGATAACATATATGTCTCATGCAACTTCTTTTCTTATGCAACAGTCTTTACTTATGCAAGCTCAAGCACATAAATCTCAAACAACTTCTGTTTCTCACATTTGGAAATCAAGTACCATGCAATCTTCTCAATGCAAACTAGATGATGATTTTCCAGAATAGATATAGATTTTTGAAAGATTTTCTTAGGCTTACTTAGAGCTACTTATGCACTTTAAAACATGATATGTTCAAACGTGCACTTTACTGTAAGAAATGCACTAAATGCTCTTTCACTGTGAAATCTCAAACAAGTGCTAAATCATGCTTAAAACTCACTGCATAGCATTTATTCATGGCAAACACTTAGCAGGTATTAAACATGCTTTTAAATTCAAAATAAACTTCATAGGCTCATTTACTATAAAACTGAGAATCAAGAAACATGCTTTGTACACATATTGAATAAATCACTTTCTTGGCAAGAATTCTCAATGAGTCATAATAGACACTTAGGCATGCTCTTCTAGCAGAACTTATCATATATTAATCATACTTCTTAATCTAACAATCATATCTTCACATTTTCAATCACTGTAAATATACACAAATTACTTCTATGCATGAATCAACATACTTTCTACTATAAATTGCTCAATTCTACTCCAAAATCAAAGAAATCATATTCTACTAGTGTGTCGTACGATCTCGAGTGTCTGAGCCTCAAGGGCTCGTGAGTCCCAGTCCGAAACGACACGTAGCTGAGCCACAAGGGCCCGACCACTACACAGAGTTTGCCCAGCGGGGTTTGTGCGGGGCTTGAGGAGCTCCGCCGCCTGGATCCCCCAAGCGGCGGCCCTAGGCGACGGACCACTCCATGGTCCGTCCCCTGGGACCGTTGCTCCATGGGGCTTGCCAACGGTCCCTGCCTAGGGCTGTTGGCTAGCTCTGTGACTCCATTTGGTGCACACTGTCTGTGCACCTGTGGGGTTCTTCTTCACCTGTAAAGAAATATCAGGCTTTCCAACACTCCCAAATCCTCAACAACACATCATAGATCAAAAATAGACCACTTAATAGCTCAACCACATCAATAATCTAGCATTTCTAAGCATTTCTAAGCATTTCATCTAGCATTTAGACTTCATAGAGTCAAATAAAGCTTAATGGGAGTCCATGGGGTTATACCTTTGTAGATTCTTCTTCTTGTGTAAATCCCCTCCTTTATTTTCCTAGATGACACTTCACAGACTCCTCATACAATCACACAAACCAAGCCTGGAGATAGAACTTCAACGACTTAAGCAAAGGAAGATGAAACCTTAAGGGAAAGATGAATGAAATGAATGGCTGAGGATGAAGGTGGAGTACTTACTGTGATTTCTCCCCTCTACCAATATGATCTCTAAGGCTTTGGAGTGAAGAGGCACAATGGAGAGATCAGGAGAAGAAGGCAATAGAATAGTATCTATTTATATAGGTTCAAAACCCTAGGTTGCAACCCAATGATTGGTTGAGGGTAAAAGGGTAAATTTTTGGCTCTTTAAAATGCATCAGACAAAGGCAGAGGCTTGGGGTCCACCAAGCATCATGGACTAAGGTCTAGATTGGAGATTTTTAAATAGTTTGGGGTCAAAATACATTTTTCCAAAAATACTTTCTAGACAACCACTTAGTTTAGGTTTCTCATATTTCTCCCGGTTTCGCTCAGATTGACTTTTAGATCAAAAACTTGGTACGCAATGTACCCGAGAATTTAGGATTTTAGGATTAAACTAAGTCCCGATGTTGAATTTATTTAAGAGTGACTCAAAATAATTTATTCCAACACCGATTTTATCGCAATTTTTTTTATAGAGTGAAAAATTGCTAATTTGGATTTTCTTAAATCCGAATTTATAAAATTAAATTTTGGATTGTTACAACATATGACTCCATACTCTCCCAATTGTGGCTTGACTATCGCAATGCACATAGATTGGAGGTACAAGTCTTTCCCAACTAGGAATACCGAGAAAATTGCGTAGCCATTCAGCCTCTTCACAACATTTATCCAAGGCTATCAGCTCAGATTCCATCGTGGATCTAGCTATCACTGTTTGTTTAGAGGATTTCCATGTAACGGCTGCACCGGCTAGTGTAAACACGTAGCCACTCATGGACTTAGAGTCCTTAATATCATATATCCAGTTAGCGTCACTATACCCTTCAAGTACAATAGGATATCTTATATAGTGAAGTCCAAAGTCACGAGTATACCTAAGGTATCTCATAACCTTTACTATTTCCTTCCAGTGCATATCACCGGGGTTACTCGTATATCTACTAAGTTTACTAACCGCAAAGGCAATATCTGGCCTAGTACAACTCATAAGATACATCAAACTACCAATAACCCATGCATATTCTACTTGAGAAATACCTTCTTCATGGTTCTTGGTTAGATGAACGTTTGTATCAAACGGTGTCCTAGCCAATTGATCATCATCCTTGTTGAATTTTGCAAGGATTTTATCAATATAATGAGATTGACTCAACACAAGGCCATCATGTCTTATAATGATTTTAATCCCAAGGATTAAATCAACCAAACCCATATCCTTCATGTCAAATCTCGCATTTAACATGTTTTTGGTAGACTTATTCATTCGATCATTACTACCAACGATGAGTATATCATCTACGTATAAACAAAGAATGACATACCCGTATATCGATTCCATAACGTAGACACACTTGTCACTCTCGTTTATTTTAAAGCCATTGGTTAACATCGTTTGGTCAAACTTCTCGTGTCATTGTTTAGGAGCTTGTTTTAAACCATATAGCGATTTAACCAACCTACACACTTTCTTTTCTTGGCCCGGAACAACAAACCCTTCGGGTTGTTCCACCATATAGATTTCTTCATCTAACTCGCCTTTCAAGAACGCGGTTTTAACATCCATTTAATGAACTTCCAAATTTCACAACGCGACTATGATAAGTATTATCCTAATGAAATTTATTCTCATAACGGGAGAGTACGTGTCAAAGTAATCAAGGGCCTAGCGTTTCCTATAACCTTTAATTACAAACCTAGCCTTATACTTCTCAATGGAACCATCTGGTTTTATCTTCCTTTTAAAGACCCACTTGGATCCTAAGGGTTTACTACCCGGAGGAAGATCAACAAGTTCCCAAGTGTGATTCTGTAGGATAGAATCCACTTCACTTTTGATAGCTTCTTTCCATATTAGTCCTTCCGTAGAAGTTACGGCTTCTACATACGTTCGATGCTCATTTTCTAATAAACAAGTTAGAGTACTAGAATCATACTCTAACAAGTAAGTTAGAAAATCAGGACCAAATGATTTTTCAACTCTTGCCCGCTTACTACGTCTCGGCTCAAGCTCGGGTTCTTTATCAGATTCCCCACTATCATTGTCCATAGCTTTGTTAAACGTCCGTTTTGACGTGTCGATCCCTCGTTGGACTAAGCATAATTTAAAGCATTGGAACTCAAGTGATGAGGCAAATCTAACCATAGTGATTAAAGTAACGCGGAAGCTAAAGTAAATAGTATCGGGGTGTTATGCCACATCTAAACTAAAACTTTAGATGCACAGACCAATCTTAACATTACTTAATCCAGGAGTTAAAACCAACCAACGTAGTCTAAATGTTCAAGGCTTTCAGGCCATACTATCTAAGCTAAGAGAGAGAGATGGGAAGACTAGTCCAAGTAAAGACTTCATCTAGCGCGCTCATCAACGGACTACTTTGTACCTGAAAGACATATGGTATTACAACCGTTAGCGAAAATTGCTAAGTAACCCACTCCAACACGTTGAGTACAATATATATACATTTATAAGAAAACCACTTTTAAGACTTGGAATACATAAGTATAGTCTTAGCAACACTAGCTTTTAAAACATGAGTGATAGAAGTATCATTTGACTCATCGAAAAATACACTCAATCATACCGACCAACGCACGGCTAATCAATAGAACCAGTTCAAATGAAAATGATACGATACAAGAATAACCATCAAGGAGAGGTAATCAATAAACAACCATCAAAAGGTCACATAAAAAGATATGCTCATAAGCACAGAGTTACAAGAATCACAATCAATAACCAAGTTCCAACCTTATACCAAGTTCCAACCTTTACACCACTCCATCCTTATAACAGTTCCAACCAGTACCTCCAGGCCACCCTGTACAACCAGTCCAACCTTATACCTCCATAGAGACTTAGCTCCTCCGCCTGCTTTTATCATTCATAATATAACATATCCGCCAGCTTTTATAATATAATATATCCGCCAGCTTTCGTTCAGTTGACCAAAACTCATTACCGACAATCTCATAACCATCATAATCACATAGTCATCGACATATATAATTAAGGATAAACAATAGCCCAATTAACGAGTAATCAAGACAAGGTACAACAATTGTACAAGCTCACAATGATAGATTCAATCGAAGGAATTCAAGAAAGAACACGAAGGAAACATTCCAAGGTATTACCACAATAACGAAAGACTTCCAAATCAAAAGACCACAACGATTGGTAAACACAAGCCACCAATCCTCATCAAGAGTAGGCAAGATCATTACGAGGAAAACACATACTAGTACCAACGAACAACGTAGCTAGCATGAAATTCAACAAGATAATCATAAAGGCTCATACGAACATTATAGACTTCACATCAATCCAACGAATCACAAAGTTGGATCACAAACACAATTCAAGATTTACCCATCCTATCAAGGATACTTAAGACATCGTTCTAGACTTACGAAACATCAACGAAGACACACAAGTGCACAATGGATCAACAAAACGGAGGCAAAAAACCAACGTACCAGTGGGCGGTTCGGTGGGTGGCAAACCACCCGCCGAACACCCGCCATGTACCACGGGTGGTCAACCACCCGTGAAACCCCCCCCCCCCCCCCAACTACATTCCACCTTGTGCTAACGGGTGGACTGGCGGGTGGAAAACTGCCCGCTAGTTTGCCCGCGGGTACCAAACAGAGAAGGGAAAAATCACACTTTGGGAAAAATTGCAAGAATGCTCAAGTTCAAGTCCAAGTCCAAACACCTCAAAACTCACATCAACAACAAAAGGAACTTGAATACATGGAATAGTTCAATAAATAGCATTAGAGAACCCTAGATACAAGCTCTACAAAGGCATAATCTCAAGAATATGCACATAATCACTCAAGAGCATCAATAAATCATAATAGTAAGTGTAAATAGATTTTGTAAGACATGGGTTACCTTCTTAGCCTATTCAACACTTCTCAAACTCATAGAATCCTTCTTGAAGGCCCTCTCCCAAGTGATCTTCATCACACCAACCAAAACCCAACAAACACAAGAAACTTAGATAAGGAAGATGAAAAACTAAGAAATAAAACCATAGAAACCTAGAACTTACCCTTCCTAAGCTTGTAGATGGGGAAAGGTGGAAACTTGATGGTCTTCTAGGTAGAGGAGATGAAGAACTCTTTGGTAGAATATGAGGGTTTAAGGTTGCTTGGAGAGTAAGCTAGAGTGTAGAGAGAGAGGTTTTTCTTTGGCTAAGTGTGGAAGACTAGGGTGATTGTCTAGGAAATATCTTGGGTTACAAGTTAGGACTTGTGAAAAGACCAAAAAGACCTTTCCTTCCCACAAGCAAGCTAGGAGGAATTCTTTTAATGAAAGGCTTGAGTACAAGGAATAAAGCACAAGGTCTTCCCATTGACTAAATTAAAAGGCTAAGGAACTTGGTCAAACTAGGTCCCTCAACTATACTCAATGGAAATTAAGAAGGAATTGCAAAGCAATTAGGACTTAATTAAGTAATTAAATCCGGGTTTAAGGAATTAATTTCCGGGGTGTCACACTCTCCCCCCTAACAAGAAGCTTCGTCCTCGAAGCTTAGATGCAACGAGGTTTAGGTAGAACAAATAACTCGAATCATAAGTCGTGTGACAAGAATTAAGGATTGTTAAACGGAATGAGATTTGATGCAAGGAGATTTCCACCAAGCTAAACTAAATTAAAACTAAACATCGGACCAACCAACTTACCCACACTTAACTCTAAGCAACAGAATCTTAAAGCACAAACTAATTAAGCTAGATTACACCTAAGGTTTCAAGCAAGATTAGAACTAAGGTTAACTAAACTAGAAGCCAAACAAGGATTAGAAACGAGGTTATTACCTTAATCTCCGACTTGAGTAGAGTCGCCCGCCGAGTCCTCTGATGCTCCAGCTTCCGAACCAGTAGCACCCGTGGAGCTGCCCCTGTCTAACCTGGCTTCCACAACTGCCACTCTCTGATCCAACGAGTCAACCTTGACATTTAATGAAGAGAAGCCCTCCTACATGATTTGGTTTTGTCTCCGAAGTTGTGCCAGGATGCGCTCTTCGGTAGTCATGGACTCGTTTTCAACTTTGGTATTCTGCTCCCTCCGTCTAACACTCTCCTCACTACCGTAGTCACTGTCCTCTTCCTCCTCTTCATCCTCCCCCCCTCTTCATCCTCCCCCTCTTCCTGAGCTACATGCTTCAACTTTTTGTTTGGGATATCAAATTGCTCGATCAGCAACCTCCTCTCAGCCAAGGGTTTCTTGCTTAACTCATCTAGGGTGATGTACTCTCCATTCCCGACATGAAAGATGTTGTTGCCACGAAGGTTCTTTGCATTAAAGACTAACCTCCCCAGAGGTTTAGTCACGGTCCGGCTCATGTTCACTCCTTTCTTCACAAAAATCCAACTCAAAACCATACCGTAGGGTAAGCTCTTCCGGTTATGAGCAATGCAAAAATCCATGTGTTTCAGCATAAGAGCAAGCAAATTGAACTTAACTTTGTGCTTCAGGAAAAAGACAAAAGTGCACTCCAAGTTCCCAACATCGTTACTCTTATTGTTATTAGGCAACAAACTGTCGGACACAAGCATTACCAAGATCTTTTGTTTTGTACTCACCACCTCTATCGCTTCTAACCTTCTTAATCTTACAATTAAGTTGGTTTTCAACTTCATTCTTATAAATAATGAATTTCTGAAAGGCTTTGTCTTTGCTCTTTAGCAAATACACATAGCAATAACATGTGCTATCATTGATAAATGTGATAAAATATTTATTACCACCTCTCGTTTGTATCGATTTAAAATCACACAAATCACTATGGATTAATTCTAGTGGTCCAGTTTGCCTTTCAACCGATTTGAAAGGTGTTTTAGTTAGTTTTGTCTCAACACAAATTTCACATTTATTATTTGTGTTAATTTGAAAATTAGCAATATGGTTCATGCTAATTAATCTACGTATAGAATTAAAATTAACATGACCTAGTCTATCGCCACAAATTGGAAGACTCAAGCAAGTAAACAGAAGTAACTTTGCTTTTACTCATGATAATAGGCATTACACTGAGCTTAAAAAGCCCATCAGTTACATAACCTTTGCCTACAAACATTCCTAACTTTGAAAAAACTACTTTATCTGACTCGAACACCATGCGGAACCCATGCTTGTTCAGCAGCAAGCCAAACACAAGATTCTTCCTTAGCTCTGGAGCATACAGCATGTTGTTCAACGTCAATTTCTTCCCGGGAGTCATCTTCAAAACCACCTTGATCATGCCTTCCACAACAGACTGAGCAGAGTTTCCCATCCACACCTTCTCGCCCTTAACAGTTTCGAAGGTGCTGAACATCTCTCGGTTGCAACACAAATGCCTTGTTGCTCCAGTGTCGATGAACTACTCGCGCTAGTTAGAGCCCACGAGGTTCACCTCGGTCACCATAGCCGAAAATCTTATCTCAGCCTCCTTCTGACTGCTTTCTCCAACAACGTTGGCTCCAGAACTCTTGTTCTTCTTCCTTGGAGCTTTGCACTCAGATGACTTGTGGCCAGGCTTGCCACATATGAACCATTTATCATGAAACTTGGTTTTGGTAATGTCTCCCTTCGAACCTAGCTTCTGCTTGTCCTTCTTGTTCTTCTTGGAGCTTTTACCGTGCTCCACAACGTTGGCCTTAGCGTCACCAATGACAGGACCTTTCCTGTAATTCTTCCTGTTCCGCTCCTCAATTCTGAGTCATTAGACTAGGTCCTCCAGGTTTATCTCTTTTCGCTTATGCTTAAGGTAATTCTTGAAGTCCTTCCAACCTGAAGACAACAAGTGGATCATAGATGCCACTTGGAAGGCTTCACTCACTACCATGCCCTCGTCACGGATCTCATCAAAGATTAGTTGCAAATCTTCAACATGACTTAATACGGTCTTGGAATCATCCATTTTAAAGTCAAGAAATCAAGCGACAACAAATTTCTTTGTGTCGGCATCCTCGCTTTTATACTTATGATCCAAGGCTTCCCACAACGCTTTCGTTGTGCCAATCTTGCGATACATATCATACAATGTATCGCACAATCCGTTTAAGATGTAGTTACGGCAAAGGAAGTTTGAATCCTTCCAAAAGCCAATCGCAATCACGGATTGGGCATCTTGTTCCTTTATCTTATGAACCCTCTCGGTAAGGAATCGTGCTAAGCCAAGATTTGCCAGGTAGAACAACATCTTTTGCTGCCACCTCTTGAAGTTCGAGCCAGTGAACTTCTTTGACTTTTCAACCGAACCACTCGGAACCATAGGTACCCGCATCGTGGAAATGTACCCCTCGATGCTCCCACAATCTTGTGAACCTACGATCACTAGTGGTGCCTGGGAATGTACAACATTGTTGCCGTTCTCACCACTGTTGTTTTCAACAACATTTTCTTCCCCATTGTTGATGACAGGTAAAACATGGTTCTCCATTTCTTCGAGGAAATTAGAGAATCAAAACAAAGAGAAATAAGGTTTTAAGCTTGTTACGAAATATTACTACGAAAATAATATTTCTAAAAAATATAACAAGCACAAGAACGAAAGGATTATCTAGGTAGGTGGTTAGTACGAGTCGCGCGAAGCACTCTTTTCTTAAAACCTTATTTGCCGTCTCCCAAGGGTGCTAGGAGTGTTACGACCTAGGTTTCCCAGGATAAAACGTACTACGATTCCAAGTTTGAGCACTCAAACAATGGAATCCGGTGGACTAGAGCAAGGGATGAACACATGAGGATAAGAAAGGAGTAGGAACAGAGTTTCGAGAGAGAGATATATGATTTCTGTTGTTGCAAAAAACACCTGCTCTACTACAACTTATATAGGAGTTAAGAATTCAATAGCATTCAACAATGACATTAAAACTGATATTAAATCTGTCAAAATAACCCATGTAACAGCTGACCATTAACTTGAGAATTAACTCTATAATTTAAAATTGGAATTAATTCAAAATTAATTCCGTAACTGATAAATCAAGTCTCAGAATGGTCGCTCATCGAGTCGTGCTTAGGAGACGAGACTAGGTGCCCGCGAGGTTACAAGCGAATGGCGAACCGAGGTAACGCAACGAATCGTTAGCCCCGAGCCATTAGCTCACTAGAATGGCGAGCCGAGCCATTGTTAGTGGCTCTGTTTTGTGTTCAAAAAATATACGGAAATTTGGCATAACTTAGCCCGTAAAGCCAAGGGAAAATGTCATTTTTTTCGCCTAAGTTATATACTTATAGCACTTTTTCCCCATCAAATATTCATGTATTCACATTTGCCCCCTTAGTTATATTAAAAGTGGCAATTTTTCTCCATTTTATGTTAGATGGACATTTTAACCCTTAAAAACTAAGTATTTTATTTATTTTTTTCTTCTCCAACAAATTATTACTTATATGGACGGATGACAATGGTTCAGTTCGAACCTAACCAGACATTGTAGTAACCAAATCGAAACAGTAGGAACGGTTCTGGTTACGATTCAGAACAGGAAAAAATAAAAAATAATAATTATTTAATTAGAGCCACTGACAATGGCCGAGAGAGAGTCTCTATGTCATACAATTCAATAAGACTTAGAAAGACTCTTATATAAATAGTGGTGCAAACCTACTTCCCAAACCAATGTTGGACAAAGGCTACTTTAAAGCTTCTCCCTTCATTTTTTCAACTCAAATGGGTCTATTTTGAGAATTAATTTCTCATTCACCCATTATCCGTTTTGAGCGTACAATATATCAATCTTTTCGCCTCAATACGAAGAACCCGAATCCACTTTGACCCGACCCCAAGCGGGAGTGGACCCCACTAATAATTGTATCACAAAATAGCCACTTAAAATGTTATTTATGCTATTTTTTCCAATAATTAATAACCACCATCTTCATCATCTTAAATAACAAACCCTAGTTTCTTCCATAAGTTATCGGCGCCGCCCGAAGCTTGTGGAGAAGTGACGGCGCCGCCTGAAGGTGGGAAGACAGCAACGGCAATGGCGCCAAGGATCGGAGTCACATGGATGATGAGCTCCACCGCCGGAACCTAGCATCGTATCCGCCGTCTTCTCTCATCACATCTCCTACTCCATTGTAAGGATAGCTTTCTTCTCGAACCATTTTGTTTGGATTATATTCTTGAACAAGGTGCGATAGCTTTTATTATTTAATAATAATATAATTATTATTGTTATTAAAGAATTGTATAATATTCACACCGTGTCATTTTGTCTGTCGTATTTTCTATTCATTAGTCAACTCAATTCTTTATTCTTTGTTTATTTTTTTTTATTATTTTTAATTATTTTTAAATTTAAATTTTTGTGTTTTATAGTACTTTTAATGTAATTTCTAGATATATAAATTTTATGTATTAATACTAAACTTAATGTTATAAAAAATTAAATTCAAAATAATTTCAATCAAACTTTGTTAACCAACCTATAAAATAGGATGGAAGGAGTAATATATTATAGGGATAATGGTCAAATAGACCTTTCAACTATAGGCCAAAATGCAATTAGCCCATTAAACTAACAAAAGCTCTAATTAGACCCTTCATATTTTCACTTTTATGCAATTAAGTTAATTAACATGTTACATCTAAGTCACAGGTAATTTTTTTTTTTTTTAAATTTTAAAAATTAATTAAAATAAAAAAATATTTTTAATTCAAATAAATTAGATAATATGACCGGATAATAGCCTTCAACTTGCACTATCTCTCCACCTCCACCGCTGCCTCCTCCAGCTCTCTTCATCCCCGCAGCTTTCTTCCCACCGCTTCCCTTCGCATCTTCAGTTTTTTCGAGGCGGCTATTCACGTCATTTCCATGGTGCTGACGATAAAGAGCTTGAAGATTCTGCAGATTATTGTTCTTGAAGTTGGGATTTTGTGACAGTCCAGAAGGGAAAATCTATAGGGTCATGGCTTCTTCGTCCAGAAGGCCACCTGTAAGTTTGTAACGGTGAGGCTTCCTTCAATAACCGAGTTTACTTTATTGGATTACAAACATCTAACGGGGCGTTTGGTTGGTGTGAGGGAATTACGTGGGACAGGAATTGCAATTCCATGGGAGATGACTTACTGGAAATGAAGTCGGAATTTAAATTCTAGTATTTAGTTCACAGGAATAAAATTATTGGGAATGAAGTCGGAATTTAAATTCTAGTATTTGGTTTACAGGAATAAAATTATTGGGAATTTCAATTCCAATGTTTGGTATACATGAGAATTGAAAAGGAATAAGTAGTATAAAGTCCAAAATGCCCATTGTTATTGTTCGACATCAATTTTAGGTTAAAAGGGATAGGAGTAATTTT
This sequence comes from Ipomoea nil, assembly GCF_001879475.1. NCBI lineage: Eukaryota > Viridiplantae > Streptophyta > Magnoliopsida > Solanales > Convolvulaceae > Ipomoea > Ipomoea nil. The sequence continues at coordinate 288,326 of NW_017617070.1, forward strand.
GTCTCCTCATTATCTTTTTTTTTTTTCTTCCTAAAATCCATGGAATTAAAATCCCAAGGGGGGATGGGGGGGGGGGGGGGGGGGGGCACGGGATTTTTAATCCATGAAAATGAGGGAATTGCAATTCCTTCCAACCAAACTAAAGAATTTAGTGCCCTTTGGAATTATGTGGGAATGAAATTTAAATTCCTTCCAACCAAACGCTCTGTAATTAATTCTACATCTAGTATTTTTCTATAGCTTCAAGCTCGGGTTATGCCATGGAACCGTGTTCACCATTCATGGTGAACACGGTTCCAACGGTATTAGTACACCGTTATCTTTTTTTTTTTTGTTTTTTTTTTCTTAATTAATTGCGTGACTTTTCTTCTTTATTTTCACATTTTGCGGTTTCACTTTAATTTGAGGTGAACAAAGATTTCGGACATTCATAAATTATGAATTCATGACTGCACATTCACTTTGGAACCATGCCTACACATTCCCATCCGAAATCACGGACATTCATAAATTATGAATCCATGCCTGCACATTGACTTTGGAACCATGCCTGCACATTCACCTTTGGAACCATGCCTACACATTCACTTTGGAACCATGAGATTATGAATTTTCTATTATAAGATTATGAATTTTCTGTTATGAGATTATGAATTTTCAGTTATGAGATTATGAATTTTCTGTTATGCGATTATGAATTTTCTGTTATGAGATTATGAATTTTCATTACATTCATAATTTCGGACATTCATAAATTATGAATTCATGCCTGCACATTCACTTTGGAACCATGCCTACATATTCCCGTCCGAAATCACGGACATTCATAAATTATGAATCCATGCCTGCACATTCACTTTGGAACCATGCCTACACATTCACTTTGGAACCATGAGATTATGAATTTTCTGTTATAAGATTATGAATTTTCTGTTATGAGATTATGAATTTTCAGTTGTGAGATTATGAATTTTCTGTTATGCGATTATGAATTTTCTGTTATGAGATTATGAATTTTCGTAAAATTCATAATCTCATAACAGAAAATTCATAATTTGATCAAACGCGCGCCGTTAACTCCACATCCGCGATTTTTATTTATTTATTTTTGCCTAAAAACGACGTCGTTTTGCCTTGTGTTCACCATTCTCGGTGAACACGATTCCATGGCATAATTTGCGCAAGGATATCTCCCCTAGCAATTGCTGCTTCTACTCATCCAACTACAACTTGTATTCTTCCAAAAGGCTGAACCCCAACCCTAAGGCCCCCCCACACCCCGGCCCACTACAACTTGTACTGCATGCATAGATGAGCGTTCACTTTCATTGTATGCTGGTGGTTATGCTAGTTTTTTTTTTTTTATTTTATTTTATTATTTTTATGCTATTACCTTGTGTTTACCTACAAATTGAGCTAATTGTACAAATTTAAAAAAATTAAGACTTAATTGCATACAAGTAAAGAGATGAAGGGCTTAATTGAATCTTTTGTTAATTTATGAGATTAATTGTACTTTAGTTTATAGTTGAAGGGTCTATTTGACCTTTATCCCTATACTAGTATTTTTTATGCGCGATACGCAAAAAATAGGTGCCCAATATTAATACATTATATTAAAATTTTAAATTTATTTAGATTTTAGATATTTAAATTATTCTAAATAATAATAATAATAATAATAATAATAATAATAATAATAATAATAATAATAATAATAATAATAATAATGTAAATCATTTTTATAAATTTGATATTTATATTTATGTAATAAGTAACATATAACTCAAATATTTAATGTGTATATATTATTATTAATGAAGAAGATAAGAAAATATATGGTGGATGCATGTGCATGGTAATAATAGTGGAAAAGATAACGAAAGTTATAACGGTAGGGGTATGTTTGTCTAAAATATTTGAATGTACAACCTTTATAGCATAATATACAAAAAAAACTTAACGAAAAAAATGGATATAAATCAGGGTATAACTTTCATTCACACTTATTATGTTTTTATTTAGATTATATAAGAGTTTATTACCGAAATGGTCCCTTGACTATTGTGAAATTATCAATTTGGTCCTCGACAATTTTTTTTTATCCAATTAAGTCCTCGACTTTGAAAATGTTAACCATTTTAGTCCTCCGTTAGGTTTGAGGTTAAAAATCTGTTTATGGGAGGGTATTAATGGAATTTCGGCCATTGAAATAGGAAAATAATATAAAAATAATAATTCAAGAACAAATATCCGATCTTTCAAACTCAGAAACGATGAAACCCTAGAATTGCTAGTACAAAAGCTTATGCGAAGTAGAATAAAGAGGAAAAGTGAAATATCGAATTGAGGTAGTACAATAAAACAGAGGCACAGAGCTGGTCGAGGCTTAAAGCGTTGAATCACAGAGATGCCATGGACAAGAAGCTCAATCGCAAGAAAACTGATTTTTTTATTCCTTTCTTTTTTGGGGGTTTTGCCCCTGATTTCCTAAGTTTAATTCCAGAAAAATCCCCGAAGCTAATTTTTTATTTTCACTGTCGGAGCTCAAGAAAAATTCTTGATTTTTATTATTTATATAATTCTAATGCAAAAAGTTTTTTTTTTTTTTTTTTAAACAATGCAAATAGTTAAATATACTAAAAGTCCATACTCTATCGCATGCTTTGAGGCTTGAGATGAGGTGACATTGCAACGAGGGTAGTGAGATGGGTTCAACAAGTCAGTGAATCTGAAGTTGTTTGTTTGGAAGTTGCGACTTTGCTTGCTACAAGCAATGGTCTGAATCTGAAGTTTCTCGCAAGAGGATGTCGCTACCTGCCTTCGTCTTTTCCTTCCCTTCCCCTGCTTCTCGCTCTCTCAATTTTCACAAGATTCGTTTCTCCTTTCCCCTTCTCTAGGTCTAATCTTCGGCCGTTCACCCCTTTTTCTTTTTTCAATGTTTTTGGCTTTCTTCTCCTCTGCTATTATGTAGCTTGGTGTTGTGGTTAACAGGTCATCGGAGCCAAGCTTTTCGTTTTTCCGATCGTCGTAGAACATTTTTCTGTTTTGGACATACCCTCCTAAACGTGCAACAATGGCGTAGAAAAACCGATGACTTAATTGGGTAGAAAGGCGAAATTCCATTAATACCCTCCCATTTAACAGATTTTTAACCCCAAATTTAACATAAGACCAAAATAGTTAACATTTTCAAAGTTGATGACTTAATTGGGTAAAAAAAATTGTCGAGGACTAAATTGATAATTTCACAATAGTCGAGGGACCATTTTGGTAATAAACTCATTATATAATTTTATATGGACTAATATTAATATTACTTCGTATTTCTTTGGCTCATTTTTCTTTGTACCTCTCCATCCTTCCTAATCCTCCAACTCGTTTTTGTTTTTTTGCCTCCCCAGTCCCCACCCTTCTCTTTATTCGTCTTATCCCCTTCCAAGCCTTCTCTACCACACAGAGCTCTAAATGCTGTCTTTTTTTTTTTTTTTTTTCTATCTCCGCATATTCGCCACTCTGCCCTTCTTTCTAACAACATCGCAGATCTAAAGATTTGCGCCTTTGCAGATTGTATCTCCGCTTCTTTGCCATTCTCTTTAACTGCCTCATAGATCTGCGCATCTTATAAGCTAGGAGTCACAAATCTAGGTATCTTTCTTCATCTCCTTGTTGTCTCTCGCAGTTATCCTAGTCAATTTCTTCTCTTTTGTGAATTCCTTTGTATCCATCGTCTTGTAGTTTCGCTGATCTACACTCTCTCGTCTTGCGAAATTAGGTCAATTACATGTATTCAATACAAGAAGCGATTGTTTTCTTCTGTTAGCTCTTGCGAGATTTTACTTCTATTGATTGGATCAAGTGTTTGAAGGTAAATTTTATCTATATTTCTACTTTTTGGTGGTAAATTTTCTTTATGTTTTTCAATTGTAATGTCCCTTTGCTTGGTTGGAGGATATATTCAACAGGTTTTGTGAAGTGTAACTAAATTGCTTTAGTGGCCTCACTTCTTTAGATATAAAACATGTTAGACAAAAAAAAAAACAAATTTTCTTTGTCCAACCACAAAAAAGAACCTCAAAATTATTTTTTGTTTTGATAAGAGTACTTAGACAAATAAAAAATAGTTTGGCCAAATCTTTATATACATATAAATACCAACCAAAAACATAATTTATACATATAAATACCATCCTAAAACACAATCCAAATATCCCGCCCAAAAATCTCTCTATAGGTCATATATGATGTTAAACAGTTTGAGCCAAAATGTAGTTCCACCCAAAGCAAAAACATAATGCCATATAATATAAATAACAACATGACACTTGGCTTTTGGGTTTTGCTTTTGGGCTAGATCCTTTTTGGCCCAATTGCTTAATATCATAAAGTACATCCAACAACAGTAGAGAACCTAATTTAACATAATAAAGTGCACCTAACTTTAACATTAATTGTAACCAAATGTGAAAGCTAATTGCACTTAGGGTTCACCTTTTTAAACTTTAAGGTTTAGTTTTTTATATTTGGTTTTAGGATTCAAGTTTTACTATTTAGAAATTTAAGAGTTTAAAGTTTATGGTTTAACTTTGGATTTAGTTTTTTTTTTTTTTTTTTTTTTTTTTTTTTTCGTTTAGTTTTATCCACAAATACATTGTATAGTTATACTTGTATAATATAGTGTTGAAAATTGCACTTTATAGTGTTGTTAATTGCACTTTAAAATTTGAATTATTTACAAAAAGGTCACCACGTTTTTTTCCCTATAATTGATTATGATATGTTAGATCTTTCCATTTAGATGACTCTAATTAGTTCCTAGTTTTTTCATGTGTGTTTTCACAGGCGTGTGCATATATATATATATATATATATATATATATATATATATATATATATATATCAAACATAAAAATAAGAAGAGGATTGAGTTAAGTACTTTTAGGAGCTAAAGAAGAGTTCGAAGTGAATGAATTTAGTGTGAAAATGTAGAGATTTTGCAAAAAGGAGTTTTCATTGATATCTGTGGAATTTGTATGATGATTTCTACAAAGAGCTTATCAATCTATTTATACAAAGAAGAAAAAGACCTTAGAAGTCCTAACTTTACTCTCTATTTGTACAGTATCTATAGGAGTGAGGAGATAAGAGCGGATTTTATCTCATAAATATTAGAGATAAGAACCTTATCTCTAAAAAAAATGTAAGTTGAAAGGGACAGACCTCCTTTCTTTAGCCATAAAAATTTTCAAGAGTTTTGGCAAGTCATCTTTGTTGAAATTTGCTAGTTCTTTTCCAACTTGTCAAAAGTTTGGTTGATTGGCTAAAGAAAAGGGGTCTATCTCTTTCAACTTTATTAAGATATCTTCTTATCTCTAGCATTAGATCTTGAAGAGATAAGATTCCTTCTTATCTCTTTCCTTCTGTAAATAATAGGATAGTTGTAAAGTAGATATTCTAGGTTCTTCTTCTTCCTTGTATATATATGAGCTCCTTGTAAAGGTAGGATATACGAACACCTTACTAGAAATCAATGAAAATACGCTTTTACATCCCCTCTCTATTATCACACTAAACTTCTTAACTCTCAACTCTTCCTATTGTTCTCAAAAGGTATAATTACTTAACTTAATCTTTTTACTTTATATTAGCTCTTATTCTTATATCTGATCATACATATCTTAGTTCAAAAAAGGGAAGCCCTACTTGAGTCGAAGCAACCCCTACCTAAAAAAGAGTCATAGATGTTGTTAGGGTTGTAGACAGAGAAATTTGGTAGTAGGTTTGGGGTGAAAAAAGGGTCATAGATGTTGTTAGGGTTGTAGACAGAGAAATCTGGTAGTGCGGGTATGTGGTGCATTTAGAAGTGATATGTTGTGCACTTTGTAGTAACCTCTGGTGCACCAAAAAGTGATAGTCTGTGGAAATCTGGGTTTGTAGTTCATATATCTAAGTGCATTATAAAGCATACCTAAGTGCATCATTAAGTATAGTTAAGTGCACCAACAAGCATAGCTAAATGCACCAGCCATTACAGGAAATATTTGTGGCCCTTGTTACACTTAGGAGTGGTCTATGGTGCACTTATGAGTGGTTTGTGGTGCAGTTAGGGTGGAGGCACTACCAAGCATATGTAAATGTATCAGGTCGCACGACTGCATGGGAAGGGTCGGTCGCACTTGAACTAGGATATATATATATATATATATATATATATATATATATATATATATATATATATATATATATATATATATTCTGGTCATATGATAATCACTCTCCTTCTAAGAACTTGGACGAAATTTTGATGTCCATTTATTAGATCTAACAGTAGAAAATAAGCTAAAAGAATAGATTGGATCAATTTTATAATATTACAAATTTTGAAGTTTGTAAAAATTAATGAAATTGATCCCATTTTTTCCTTCAATTTAAAACCGTTAGATACAAACTTATTAAAAGCGCTCGCTTCTGCGATTAAAGCGCAAAAGCGAGGCGAGCGATGGCAGATCGCCTCGCCTGCGCAAGGCGCATCAGCGTGAGAAAGCGTGCGCTTGAATGCGCTTTTTCGGCGAGGCAATGAAGCGACGAAGCGGCGAAAAGCGAGGCTTTACCATGCAAAGCGCAAGTCAACGGTCAAAAAAGAAAAAAAACCACGAACAAAATAAAAAAGGACGATTTGCAAAACCCTTCACCGCCTCTACTCACTGTCTCACCCCTTTGCTCACCTTCACCGCCTTCACTGAGAGACATGGCTGCCCTCGTGAAACCCTTTTGCCTCACGCCCTCACCTCATTTCAACATCTGGAAACCCTCTGTTCTGCGCCTTTGCTCACTGCCTCACCCTCACCGCATGTCATCGTTGTCGCTAACCTTCGTCGTCGGCGTCGCTGCTGCCTCGCCTGCCCTCACAAAATGTGCCTGAGGTAAATCGCTGCTTCTCACGCTTTTTTTTCTCTTCTTACGATGAATGAAGAAGATGACTGAAATGTTAAAATAGAGTTGGAGACTTGGAGTCTTACTCTTGGTTGGACACTTGGCAGTAGGCAGTACTAAGTAGCATTTATTGTTAACACTAATAATTTCATCTAGGAATTTATCAGCAAATTCAATTGTTCTTTGAATTGGTATAATTGTTCCATTCCAAATAAATTTCATGCCCTAAAAATCTTATTGTTTGTTGGTATAATTTTAATTTTGGTTCTAAAATGACTAACCCAAAAATTTTTACTAGTTTAAAAAATAGAGTGGACTTAGGTCCACCTTGCAAGGTGGACCTGGGTCCAAAATGACGTCGTATTCGTACAAAACGAAGCCATCTTAGTTGTAAAATAAAATTTCACTTATTATTATTATTATTATTATTATTATTATTATTATTATTATTATTATTATTATTTGATTTGATGGCGTTAACTTTTGTTATCTTGTTTTCTTCATCCCTAATTTCTTCGCTTTTTTTTTTTTTTTTTTTTTGTCTTTGCATCTTTGATTTCTCTTTTTGATTGAAATTGTATTCTTCTTCTTTGTATCTTCGATTTAATGCGATTGAGCTCTTCTTCTTGACCAGAATTTTGATTTTGTTGATGGAGGAGGCAACAGATCAGACAGAATTGAACATTGATGGCTTGTCTTCAGTTCCAGGTTCTTTTTTTATTTTGATTTTTATAGTCAAAGATTGATATAAATATTAATGATTTGCCAATTTTTCGGCGGGTATGGAGATGCATTAGCAATTCGATTTTATTTTTGTGTTCTAAGTGTGACGAATTTGCTGTTAGAATTATGATGATTTATTCATGTTTGTGTGTTCAATATTTGAATGTGTGATTTACATTGATTATTGACAATATATGTGGTTTTGGTGAATCTGGATTGACGATTTTCTACTTTTATATACTTGTTTTGAATTGCGTTATTCATTTTTTTTTTTAATGTTTTTGTATTCTTTTTTTTAACGTATATTTTATGTATTATTATTATGAACATTAAGCACTGTGTTTGTGATTCCGAAGTGAAGTGTATTTGTCAATATTCTTATTGGGTTTTGTCTGGTTATGCCATTATGAGTGTATTTTGTGTATTTTTAGCATTAATTTTGTTAATATTCTGTATTGATTTTATGTATATGTAACAGAGTCACAGTGGACATATTTTATATTTATTTGCTCATTTATAAGTTGTGTCAATTTGATAGAAATGTTATTCTTTAGTAGAGCATGGTTGTATTTATTTTGCAATCCCTATTCCCTCTACTTAGAAATTATATTTTCATCAAATTGATTTTAATTTTTTTGGTGGTTATCCTTTGTTATACCTGATGTTATATTTTATATTTGCAGTCGATCAAGATTTGGTGGGTGTTTCAGTAAGTAATGTTGATGAAGCTTACAAGTTGTATAACGATTATGCTTATAGAGTTGGTTTTAGTGTGAGGAAGGGTAAACAACGTTATAAGGGCTCTACTAATACAGTTAAAATGAAGAGATTTTATTGTTCTAAGGCTGGTCATAAGGTTAAGGTAAACCCTGGTGTTAGGTCTTATTCAAAAATTGATTTAAGAACGGGGTGTGGTGCGTTTGTTCAGTTTGATGTAGATGGGAACGGGGTGTGGACAATTACGAAACATGAGAAAGGGCATAATCATGAGTTATGTCCTTCAGACAAGAGTCATTTACTTCGTTCACATAGAAAAGTGGGAAAGAATCAGCTTTCATATCTAAAAGATTTGAAGAGGAGTGGAGTTGCATTGACGGATGGTGTTAGGTTTTTGACACAGCAATCAGGGGGGTCTCCATTTGTTGGTTTCACCAATCCAGATGCTTTTAATTCTCTGTCTTATGATTCATTGAAGAGTTTGGATGGAACTGATTCCAATTCTTTAATTGAAATATTTAGGAGGAGGCAGTGTAATGAATCTGATTTTTTCTTTGATTTCGAAGTTGATGCTGATGCAAGATTATGCAATTTTTTTTGGAGGGATGGTCAAATGAGACGAGATTATGAGTTGTTTGGAGATTTGGTAGTGCATGATACAACATATCGCACTAACAAATCCAATATGATTTGTGGTCCTTTTGTAGGGATGAATCATCATTGCATGAATGTAATGTTTGGATGTGGTTTTTTAATGAATGAGAGAATAGAATCATTTGTGTGGTTGTTTAGAGCATTTTTAAGATCTATGGGTGGTAAGTATCCACAATCTATTATGACGGATCAATGCGCGACTATGGCTGCTGCTATTTCTCAAGTTTTTCCAACATCACGTCATCGTCTTTGCATATGGCATATTAGTGAGAATTCAAAGAAACATATCAAGACATTAAGGAATAATAAGGATTTCTTGGATTTATTTAACTGTTTGTTGAAATACACGGATACCGAAGCTGAGTTTGAATTTTATTGGACAAGGTATGTCTTTTCATTTATGTTATGAATTTGTTGTGTTAAATTTATGTTATTGTAGTGTTCAATTTATGATCAATGTGCAAGAGTATGATTTGTGGATTTTATTCATTCATTTTGTGTATCTATAGTATTGGAATTGTGTTCATTCAATATTAGTTTTGTGAGCATGTATTGGAGATTTGGTAATCTTATTTCTTGTTGAACTTTTTTTTTTCTTTCATATGCCTTAGTGATTGTTTTGATTGTTTCTTATTATGTTTTATATAAACTTTCAGGATGGTGACAGAGCATAAGTGTCATAAGAATGTTTGGTTAGAAAAACTTTATGATTGTAGGGAGAAGTGGTGTCCAGCATTTAGTAAGGATTATTTTTCTGGGGGTATTTTATCTTCCCAAAGGAGTGAAACTACAAATCATTCGATTTCTAGAAGGCTATCAAAAACAGTTGGGCTTTGTGATTTCTATTCTTCTTTCATTAGTATTGTTTCTGAATGGAGAAGTAAAGAAAACGGGGAAGATTTTCGTTGTGCTCAAGGTGTACCTAATATGGTCACAGAACATGTGAAACTTCTTTCACATGCTAGAGAGGTATATACTATTGAAATATATTTTTTGTTTGAGGAGCAATTTTTGAAAGGCACCGCATGTCATCAAGAATGTGTTTTGAATGATGGTTATCAGTACAAGTATCATGTGTGGCGTCCTGATATAGATGTTATAAGGCATGAAGTTAGTTTTAAGTCCACCGATTTGGATATTTGTTGTAGTTGTAAGTTGTTTTCTGAAGTGGGAATTCTTTGCTGCCATTGCTTACGCATTTTGAATGTACATTGTGTTAGTACTATTCCTGATAAATACATTCTAAAAAGATGGACTAAAAAGGTTATTGAAGGTAGAACTGTGAACATTGCTTCTTTGTCATATAATGTTGGTGTTGCTTCTTCCATTTGGGTTGTTGAGATGATTAAGAAATTTCAAAGATTGATTGTTGCTAGTCAAGATAACGTTGTAGCTAGACAGATTTGTGAGGAAGCTTTTGAAAATGCAAAGAAAAGAATTGAAGCTGAGGTTGGTCATGTGCATATTGAAGAGTTTAATGTTTCATCTTCAAGTGGTATTGTACAGAATCCTTCAAGCCAGAGATAGAAAGGTGGGCGTAACAAAAGATGGAATAGTATTATTATTCAGAAGAAGTATATTCTTGCAAGAGGGCGAAGGAGTTATGCAAATACGGTTGCTTCAAATACAAAGAGCTTTATTCAATCTTTAGCTTTTGAAAGTCTGTATTAGATTGCCTGAGAGGATATCTTGTACATCCAGGTTCTAGGAAGTCACAGTTAGTTTATTTTAATAAGAGTTTAATTGACTATGTAGTTGTAGATTGACATTGTGTTTGTATAATTGCTCTTATGAATTAAGCTTTAAATACATTAACCTTTTATAATTGTTTTTTTTTTTTTTGGGCATATATGATATTTGTTGTGGACTTACAATCTGTTTTCTACTAGATGTTGTAAGATGTTGTTAATCTTTTTGTATTTATTTTATGGTTTTTCTATGATCGATGGTACTATGTTTAGTGTTCATAGTTTTTGTGCTTCATGATCATAATACCAAACTTATAAATACATAATATATTTTTGTTTTTATGCATAGTTTGTCATAAATTAAGAAGTTTAATTACACAATTGTTAAACTTTAAGGTGTTAGATGGATACTGTTATCCTACTTTATATGCAATCCTTAGCGTGGGAGGTGGGGGTATCTCACATCTTTCGTGAACAGAATATAGCGGTGGACCATATGGTTAAGAGGTCTTACAAGCATAATAGAGGTTTGCGAGTGTTCAATCGCCTTCCCATGTTCTTCTTGAGGACAAAAGAGGCACGTGGCTAAAGAGTACTAAGTCGGGGCTGAACCTCTCATTTTTTGAGTACCTGACTCTGTTAGAATAGAGTATCTGTGTATAAGGTAGTATCTGTTCATAATCAAAGAGACCAAAGAGTTAATACCCCACCACCGGGGTTTGATCATGTGACCTTTGGTTTGATCCTGTGACCTTTCCTTAAGGGGAACCACAGAGGTGTCATCTAAGCACAATGTGCTTGGTGAATAGACATGTTTTTAATAATGTTGATGGCAGAAATATGTATTTTTTGGGATCCCAATTTTAATTACAAATTGAAATTATATGTGGCTTCAATCTTCTTTTGATTTTTCTTCATACAAGCACTCTAAAACCTCATTTCTCTTTTGCTTTGTGGCCAACAACCCTTTTGGGACAAATAAGTAGAAGATGGAATATTCAAGGAGGTGAGTATATTAGATATTTTTCATTTCAACTCATGTAATTTTAGTACCAAATTTATTGTGGTTTATTTTGTATTTGCAATTCACTATAGTGACATTTTTTGCCCTTTATGCTTCGATCTTAAGCAAGCCTATACTTGATACTTCTTGTATTTTGTAGTATGTTTGAGTATATTTTAAATGTGTTATAGGTCCAAAAAGGCAAACTTAATTTTCATTGCAAGCCATGTCAAAGCATAAGTAATTACAGTACTAAAGGTTTTGTTAAGAAATTACTGGTGAATAATGATCCTAATGTTAAACTCATTGACGCTCAGGCTTTTTGTAGGTTATGGTATGTGGACCACAAAAATGACATCGATTCGTATAATTTTTTTTCACACAACCTACTACAATATACATTTTTATAACTTATAATATACATTATTCTAAAGTATAATGTACATTATTCTAACTAATAAAGTATATTATCTTACCTTAGAAATTTCATATTCTAACACATAAAATACATTATTCTAACTCATAAAATTCAACGACGTCGTTTTGGACCGTGGTCCACACAATAATTTGCCAAAAATTTCTTTGCTTACTAGAACATGACCGGACGACCTAAACCAACCTTTTGTTTTAGACGACCTCAATCAGGTATAAAATTTTCTCTTTTAATTGTCTTGATTTTAGGAGTTTCAGTTGGTCGAGACTCATGCACATGTACTAATGTCATTGTTAGGAATATAGCAGAATAATGCGGAAACGAAGAATCGAAAATTGAGAATTATAGAAGTTAAAAGAATAGGAAAAATATATAAATGACAAGATTAGGAAATTAGTGAATTGGGAAAATATAAAATAAATAAGTAAATAAATAATATATATATATATATATATATATATATATATATATATATATATATATATATATATACTACGTGGTGTGGTGAAAGAAAAGAAAGCAAAATGCTTAGGAATGAATTCAAATTGATGTGTTTACAAGACAAGAGCTTAGCCTATTTATACACTCAAAAAAGGAGAAATAAGTGGCATTAACATTGAGGACGTGCGCATGCAGAACGTGCAACATAGAGAATGGCGGCAAATGTGTAGTCTTGCCAAAGAATTTGATCTACAATTCTGACAATTTCCACCTTGGATCAAATTTATTGTGGAAATTAACAATTGGAACAACCGACTAAACTCAAGCACTGCTTGAACTTAGCAATATGAAGAACCTCAGAATAACAGGATGGATCAGTATCAACCTCCTATGTGACTGAGAGAGCATAAGCAACCAAGTTGGTTTCATCATCACCAGCATACCTAGCAGGTTTTTTAATTGTCCTCCTAGGACGATCTAGCAATGGAATACTCTCGTTGTGGCTCGACGAGAGGTGTTGTGCTAGTAGATGCATCATCTTCAGTATTACCATCAGCAGTAGTAACACTATCAATAGGCCTGAACTCAAACTCCACCTTCTCACCAGTACTCTGTGTCTCACCTGTACTGGGAACTTTTCCAGAAGAAAGTAGTGCATTTTCATCAAAAGTGATATCTCGACTTAAAATGATTTTCTGAGAATCAGGAGACCAAAGACGATACCCTTTTGACTCAGAGGCATAACCAATGAAAATGCATTTGACAGCTCTTGGGTTTAATTTACGCGTACTGGAATGAGCATATGCAGAACATCCAAAAACTCTTAAGATAGAGTAGTCAACAGGATGACCTGACCAAACTTCCTCTGGAATTTTGAAATCAAGGGATGAATGTGGAGATCTATTTACCAAATAGCAAGCAGTAGAAACGGCCTCGGCCCAAAAATCACGCCGTTTCCATAACCCAGCATTAGAGAGCATACAAAAAGCTCTTTCCAATAGAGTCATGTTCAAACGTTCGGCAACACCATTCTGATAGGGTTTACCAGGCAAGGTCTTGTGCCTAACGATTCCATTTGCCGCACAGAAGTCATTGAAATCTGACTCACAGAACTCCAAGCCATTGTCTGTCCTGACCTTCTTGACTTTTTTACCTGTCTGAGTCTCAACAAGTATTTTCCACTTCTTGAAAATAGAAAATGTCTGATTTTTATGTTTCAGGAAATAGACCCAGACTTTATGAGAAAAGTTATCAATAATAGACATAAAATATCTACAGCCTCCCATAGACTTGAATTTAGTCGGTCCCCATAAATCTGAATGTATATATTCCAATACATCTTTGGTACGGTGTGTAGCAGTAGAGAAACTAACCCTCTTTTGTTTTCCAAAAACACAATGCTCACAAAATTGTAATTTACCCGTACCTGAACCACCAAGGAGGCCTTTCTTGCTCAGGAGATGCATGCCTTTCTCACTCATATGCCCCAGACGCATATGCCATAATTGAGTGAGATCCGCATCATACATCGATGAGGATACCGCTACTGAACCTGTCACGGTACTGCCATCCAAGACATACAAGCTTCCAAAACGAGAAGCATTCATGAGAATAAGAGAGCCTTTTATGACCTTCAGAACTCCACCTTCAGCTATGTACTTGCACCCCAGAGATTCCATGGTGCTCAAAGATATCAGATTGCGTTTCAAATCAGGAATATACCGAACATTGGTAAGAGTCCTGTTAACGTTATCATGAGTTTTAATCTGCACACTTTCAATTCCACTAACCTTGCATTGGGTATCATTACCCAGCAAGACAACTTCACCATCAACCGGTTTCAGAGAGACAAACCAGTCTTTGTGAGGACACATGTGGAATGTACAACCAGAGTCCAGAATCCACTCGGTTTCACTCCGTTTGCAACCTGAGCTAACAAATAACATAACATCGCCTTCTGAATCACTTTCAACAACACTAGCTTCAGCGGACTTCTTTTCTCTCTCTTGCTTGTTTTTCAACTTGAAGCATTCAATCACATCGTGACCCAGCTTCTTGCAGTACTTACAGGATTTGTTGGACTTACGTCCTTTGGACTTGGATCTAGAATTTTTACTGCTAGTCTTTGTTTCAAGTGAACGACCCCTTAAGGTCAAGCTTTCACCTTCGTTCTCAGACTTAATTTCAAAGTCAAACTTTTCTTTGGACAATAGGTTTGACTTAACACTATCGAAAGTAAGGGTATCACTACTATTACCATATAGCATAATTTTTTTGCAATGCTTGTATGATTTAGGGAGAGAGACAAGCAATAAAACAGCACGATCCTCATCTTCAATTATGACATCAATATTCTCCAAGTCCAACAAAATAGAATTGAATTCATCCAAGTGATATTTAATAGAAGTACCTTCCGCCATACGGATTGTGTACAGACACTCCTTCAGGCGTAGCATGTTTGCCAGAGTTTTGGCCATGTAAAGCGTATCCAGCTTGGACCATAAATCTGACGCAGTCGTCTCACTTACTACCTCACGTAGAACCTCTTTAGACAGGCACAAAAGGATAGTTGAACGTGCCTTGTCATCCAAATCTTCTCAATCTTCATCTGTCATTGTAGTCGGTTTTTTCTTCTTCCCAGCTAGCGCTTTCTTCAAACCGTTCTGGGTTAGAACGGCTTCCATCTGAACCTTCCAGATAGAAAAGCTAATTTTCCCGTCAAACTTCTCGATATCGAACTTGGTAACAGTCGACATCTTTGAAAATAATTCTCAATTAAACCGCTCTGATACCACTTGTTAGGAATATAGCGGAATAATGCGAAAGCGAAGAATAAAAAATTGAGAATTATAGAAGTTAAATAATAGAAAAAAAATATAAATGATAAGATTAGGAAATTGGTGAATTGGAAAAATATAAAATAAATAAATAAATAAATAAATAAATAAATAAATAAATATATATATATATATATATATATATATATATATATATATATATATATATATATATATATATATATGGAAGGGATCAGGTGCATTTGTTGCTTCCCGTGCGGATGTGTAGTGAATTAATGTGCGTGAGGTTTATACTTAATGTGCGTGAGATTTGTACTCAATGTGCCTGAAATTTGTACTTAATGTGCGTCTCATGTTAATATGAGTGAGTTTTGTACTTAATGTGCCTGAGTATTGTGTTTAATGTGCGTGAGATTTGTGCTTAATGTGCGTGCGTATTTCAGAATTACGAGCTCAGAAGAAAGCAGAATAGAAACTCACGCACATTAACGCCCAAGCTTCTTGTTACTTCTTCCTTCAATTTGGCCATGGATTCTAGATTATCAGCTACCTTCAGTGCAGTTGAATGTTTATATAAATGACGCACGCACAGTAAAATTTGCACAGCAGCTAAGTGTGGATTTCTGTTGTATTATTCCCATAATTTTTAACCACCATAGCTCAGCTCTGCATCATCATCATCAGGGAGGGGGCAAATGGCTACTAGGGATGGGAAAGAAGCTGACATCAATATTTTCTGCTGCACTTTACACATTCACGCACATTAACTACAAATATCAGGCACATTAAGCACAACACTCACACACATTGAGTATAAATCTCACGCATATTAATCCACCGAAGCTGACATCAATATTTTCTGCTGCACTTTACACATTCACGCACATTAACTACAAATATCAGGCACATTAAGCACAACACTCACACACATTGAGTATAAATCTCACGTATATTAATCCACCGCACATCCGCACGGGAAGCATTCACCGCACGGGAACCTTTCACTATATATATATATATATATATATATATATATATATATATATATATATATATATATGTCTACGTGGTGATGTGAAAGAAAAGAAAGCAAAATGCTTACGAATGAATTCAAATTGATGTGTTTACAAGACAAGAGCTTAGCCTATTTATACACTCAAAAAAAGGAGAAATAAGTGGCATTAACATTGAGGACGTGTGGAGAACTAAGGATGTGCGCATGCAGAACGTGCAACATGGAGAATGGCGGCAAATGTGTAGTCTTGCCAAAGAATTTGAGCCACAATTTTAATAGTCATCATTAATTATATTCAATTGCTTTGTTAGTGACTTTGTATTCTAAATTTGTTGGGCATGTAAACACAAAAAATAGAACTCTGTACACACACACACAAACAACATATATATATATATATATATATATATATATATATATATATATATATATATATATATATATATATGGCCGTATTTTAAGTTTTTGTGGCCTTGTTCTGATAAATAAATATGGCCCTACCAAAATAACAATTTCTAAAACCAATATATGTACGAACCTTTGACCTTCAAGTTAAAATATAATAAATACACATTCTTACCATCTCTTCACAGAACTTTTTAAATTCAATTGAAAACTTTTAATTTTTATTTCTAAACTAGCTAGGTAAAAATTAAATATTGGACTTCTAAAATTCGGGGCCCCTCTAAAATTGAGGGCCATGTGCGGTAGCCCAGCTTGCACAGTCTAAAATCCGGCTATATATATATATATATATATATATATATATATATATATATATATATATATATATAAATTCCCAAAATCAAGTTACAACAATTATTGTCTAAATGTGGGTACAAAATTTTTGCATGGTGTCCTGATTTTTCAAGGCTCAAACAACTTGTTCTTCCGCAGAAAATGCCAACTTCAATGTGAATGTTAAGGGAGAACTCTTAGAGCTTCAGTGTGTGCCTTTTGAAATGAAACGAAGGCTCTATTTATAGTGGTGAGAATGTGAGACTCCCACTATATTTCAAACTCTTTGGAATTTATCCAAAATAATAAATAAATATTTAAGAAAAATACTAAGAATTATCCAAAACGAACCATGCCACAATTGCGTCTAGGTTCATAATCCTATCACAACTATAATATTTTAAATTTAAATATATATAATTTGCTTAAATCTGTATCAAATAATTAAATTCTTCTCCCAAATAATTAAATTAATTAGACATATAACATACCAAAATAATTCAATTAATTGATATATAAGCTCAAATTTCGGGGATCGGGGACGGGGACGGGGATACCCCTCCCCGCCACGCCCCGTCCCCGACAATAAATAAATAAATAAATAAATAAATAAATAAATAAATAAATAAATAAATAAATAAATAAATAAATAAATATATATATATATATATATATATATATATATATATATATATATATATATATATATATATATTAGGAATTAGGATTTAGAAATTATATTACCGTAGTAGTTATTTAGGAATTAGGAATTAATGAATTATATTAGGAATTAGGAAGTATATTAGGAATTAGGAATTATATTATTATTAGTAATATATAATACGTTAATACAGTAAGAAAAATTAGCAAAAGCTAAAAGCAAGTCTTCGATCATCTTCGTCGGCCACATACGCACAGTAGGCAGCACCGCAGCAGGCACTCCAGGCAGCCAGGTTTCGTCGTCCGTACATTGTCGCCATTCAAAATCTGATGAAGCGTCCCAGTGGCAACAATCTTCGTCCATCACAGCCTTCATAGCCACAGGTAAGTGTTTAACAGTTGAAGAATGACTAAATGAAGAGTATATATTGAATGGTCATTATGACAGCCATTAATTAGATTGAATGATCAGTATGCATGAATATTGAATTAATTAGATTATATTGAATGTGTATATATTAAATCCTTCATGTTGTGTATTTAATGATCATTATGCACTGTGAATATTGAATGTGTATATATTGAATTAATTAGATTATTAGATTACAATCCTTATATTGAATGTTGATTACAGTAACTACACATGAGAAAACATATGAGTTTTAATATGTGTAAAAATAATGAGTATTTCTTAAATTTAATCATATAATTTATAACGTACACTAATATAGTAATATCTTTGTATTGTAATTGTTTAAAGGAGTGTGATGTATATGTTGAGATGGGAGGGGAGGATGCACCGAGTTTAACTCAATCAGCACTACCTAATGATTCCATGATAAATGAACTCGTTAAGCTAATCTACTAAGATCATGCCCCTAGTAACTAGAATGCTCATCTCCAAAGCTGGTAGGTGTGAAGTTGATTCCTCATGTACCGTAGTTCACCCAATGTATGTTGGTGAGTGCGAAACCTCTTCTCCTTGATCATCATGTTGCTTTCCAAAAACACAACTTGTTTCGCCATTCCTCCCGCTCTCGACCTTTTCAATTAAATTGTTGATCCTCTTATCTTGATTTTGAAGGAGAGTGGTCATACCTTCAAGAGTCTTAGTGATGCTGGCAAGCGGCTCCTTTATAGATGTCACGCTTGTTGTCATAGTCGACATAATAGTATAGATGCGTGACCGTTTCGGTGCGACCTTCAAAATGGGGGACGTCCAAGATGTTGGGGTAAACACAAAAAATAAAATTTTGTATATATGTATATAAAAATTCCCAAAATTGGGTTACAACAATTATCGTCTGAATGTAGGTACAAAATCTCAAAATGGTCTCTTGATTCTTCACTAGCGTTCTACTGAAGGGCCCCCCAAAATTCAAGTGGCGTGACCCTCAAGGAAGTGTTTGTTCTTTGTTGAAGGGCCTCTGGGCTCAAACAGATTGATTTTTACCAGAGAATGTTAACTTCAAGATGAATGTTAACAGAGAACACTTTTTTTTTTTTGAAAACCAACAAACCAAATATATTAACTTTCCGAAAAGTCCAAACCGGCACAACTAGAAATGAAACTAGGGATACAATCACAATATTCAACTACGCCCAACCCCGAATCAACTAAAGACCTTTGCGCTATGACATGGGCTAGCATATTTTCACCTAGTTTCATAAATTTTAAATTGACAAAATTCAACTGGTTCAAAAGTAAACGAATATAACGAATAATTAAACCAAAATGAGAGCTATTTGGACCCCCTTCAACTGCCGTTGTCACGAGGGCAAATTATGCCCTGGACCCGTGTCCACATTGAATTGTGGACACGGGCCCAAAACGACGTCGTTTTTTTTAAAAAAAAACGCGTCATTTAGTTAAAAAAAAAAAAAAAAAATCGCGCGCGCGTTTTGCCGTTAACGGCGTTATTTTTTTTTGGATTATGAATGTACAGTTATGCCGTTATGAATGTACAGTTATGCCGTTATGAATATACAGTTATGCAATTATGAAATTATGAACACAGAGCTCTAACATTATGAACTTACAATTATGAACATATATAGTGATAAAATTATGACCATGTAGCTTTAAAATTGTGAATATAGAGCTTCGAAGATTATGAATGTACAGTTATGGAGTTATGAATGTACAGTTATAGAGTTATGAATCTACAGTTATGGAGTTATGAATCTACAGTTATGAGATTATGAATCTACAGTATGGAATTATGAATGTACAGTTATTGATCAAATTATGAACAAAGAGCTCTAACATTATGAACTTACAATTATGAACATATAGTGATAAAATTATGAACATAGAGCTCTAAAATTGTGAACATAGAGCTTCGAAAATTATGAATGTACAATTATGGAGTTATGAATGTACAGTTATGGGGTTATGAATGTACAGTTATGGAGTTATGAATGTACAGTTATAGAGTTATGAACGTACAATTATGGAGTTATGAATGTATAGTTATTAACATATAGTAATAAAATTGTGAACATATACTCTTACAATGAAGCGGTCTGAAATTTTTTTTAAAAAAAAAAAAAAAAAAAAGGAGATAATAGTGCCGTAGGCACTGTTACCCGTGTCCAGCAAGCATGCTGGACACAGGTCCAACGCATAACGATTGTGTCACGAGCTTAGCGTCAGTCTCAATAACTACCCGGTTCCACCGCTTCCACTTGACCCAACTCAAAGCTTCCCGTACCCCTACGACTTTCGCCTCCCGAACCATGAATAATCCCAGCACTAGCTTCCAACCCATTCCTAAGACAACTCCACCCTCGTCTCTAACCGCCCAAGCAAACCCCATCTTTCTATGCTCAAAGTCAATTGCCACATCCACGTTCATCGTCTTCAAATAGCCATGCATAGGCTCCTTAGTGGATGGAGATAACACCCTTGCTGAACGTTGTGCACCTCACGCCAATTGCTAATGAAATGCATTGCTTGATCCACCATGGTGTTTGGGTCCATGAATTGCTGGCTGAAAACCATTTAGTTTCTATTATCCCATAGAGCCCAGCACACCATGATAACCTTTTCAATCATATTCTTTGGCAGCGCCGTCCACATATCCTTCATCCATGCTTCATTTGTTTCGATGTGATCCATGCGCCAATTTCTTTGCAATTCACTCCAACACGCATGCACGAACGAACATTGGCAAAGAGGTGCACGGCCGACTTCGGTTCCTCCCCGCACATGGGGCATATAGGGTCACAAACAACTTGTTTAATGGTCAAAACATATTTAGTGGGTAAGCGGTTGGTACACAATGCCCAATAAAAGCACTTGATCTTAGGAGGTAAGTCCATATGCCCCATGCCCCCACCCCCAACGCACATCTCCCACGATACCCCAATCCTTTGTTATTAATCTATATGCACTCTTTACAGAATAATCTCCATGGGCTTCCCCCTTCCAAAATCAATAATCATCTATTTGAGTAGTGGAGGTGGGTAAGCTCAAAATGAGATGGGCATCTCTAGGATTAAAAACATCCCGAACAAGGTCATCATCCCAACACAATGAATCGGTGCCAAAAAGGGAATTCACGGTTAGAATATTATATAATATTTTATGTATTTATTTATTTACATTATTTAAATTTGATAAATAATATAATTATTGAATATATATTACTATTTGTGCATCGCACTGGTGCTATACTAGTATGAATTACACTACGAGTTTATACATGTAAATATAAAATCTCTTACAATTTTTTTATTTTTTTTTTTAGAAAATTGTTATCCTTCAACCCAATCAGGTTAAATATTATTGATACTTTTGCAATGATCTTATAATCAAATAAATGTACAATCACCAGGACTATGTGGTTCAATGGTACCCGGGTTGGACTTTCATTAGGAAGGTTGTGAGTTCAAGCCTCAGTGGAGGCGTTATTAGCTCTTTGTGTTCCAATAGGTTGAGAAAGTATATGAACAGATACTACAATGTAATAGAGCTAGTAGCATTCAAAAAAAATAAAAATAAATGTACAATCAAATATTAAAATTATTTATAACTTTATCTTTAATTTTATTATTTAAATATATAATAAAATAATTTTATCTGTGCAACCTAGTTAATTAAATTACAAAAGTAATATTAAAAAAATTCCAGAGCAGGTAAAACTCTAGTTTGAGGGATGAAAATAGAATCACTCATTCAATCATTAATGAGATTTCAAATTCTAATATTCCACTTCCAAAGGAAAAGGAAAAAAAACATGTACACTCGAAGATCAAATTTTTGCATTCAAAGGTACAATGATGTGCACTGAAAGGAGAAACTATATACTGAAACAAAACAGATGCACTCGAAGAAAATAAATATGTATTTGAAGAAGGAAACATATGCACTCGAAGAAGAAAAATGTGCACTCGGATACAAAGACAATCTGACTTACTTACTCAAAATTATAATAATACCACCGTGCAGTTTTTAATTAATCTTCGATCTGGACTGTTAATTTGGACTATATCTATGATCAACAATTGTGTGCATTTTTTACCTGGATAAAAATTTTCATTTGATCTAATATATATATATATATATATATATATATATATATATATATATATATATATATATATATATATATATATATATATATATATATATATATATATATATATATATATATATATATATGTTCGGGTTCTGGTGCAGTTGGCACTATTAGGTGCGGTTGTGCGGTTGCAAGGATGCCGTTCGTTTTTAATGAGTTAAAATATCTTGACCGTCGATCTCAAAGTTTGAAATTCGCGTATTTTTTATTGTATTCGCGTACTAAGGGACAAGTTAGTAATTTTGAATAAATTAACCTTCATCGCTGCTCTCTATCGTCGTTCGCATTGCCGTCGCCGTTGTTTTTGTTTTTCAAATAATCGTTCAGTTGTCTATCGTCTCTCAATAGTTTAGCATTGCGGTGTCCATTGTTTTTGTTTCCAAATCTTTTTCCATTCTCTGTTGTTATATAGTATTTATTTCTCGTGGATTTGTATTTTTTTTTTATCTCAGAAAGTTGATATAGTTTACTTGGTTATGAAAATGGAGCATGTTAAGTTATATTTTTGAAGCACACTGTGTAATACATGCACGCATAGTAAGTGCTAGACGGACGGACGCTCATTAAAGAGATATGAGATGCATATTAAAGATATATGCGACGCACATTAAAGATATATGAGAAGCATATTAAAGAGATATGAGACGCATATTAAAGAGATATGATACGCATATTAAAGATATATGAGAAGCATATTAAAGAGATTTGAGACGCATATTAAAGAGATATGAGACGCATGTTAAAGATATATGAGAGAAATGATTTATTTTAATTGGTACTCAAACGAACGCACATCAATAACTGAGGTCCCGCACGTTGTATTTTAATAACTCGCACGCAATGGTGATTTTGAACGCACATTAATTTATTTGAATTTGTATTCTTTTTTTTTTTTTATATTTGTTTTTAATAATTATTATTTTCCATGTTATTTTAGTATGCAAATGAACACACATTAAGATATGAACTTAAGCAAGTTGTAATGTAATTATTAATACCGAATATCAAAACATATTAACTGTGGTTTATAAACATGTTAAGATTTTTCATTTTATTTTTTTTTCTTTCAATTACTTATTTATCACAAAAATGAACGCACATTAAATTTTTTAAAAAGCACGTTCAAGGCTAAGTGGACGCATATTATGATTATCAATTGTATGAATTAATAAGGTGATTTTTAATATGCGTCCATGCAACATACAAGTTGCGTGAAAATATATATTAATGTGTTTCAAAACCAAAGGAGTTTATATCAAGATGCTGAACTACTGTAATGTAATAAAACCTTTAACACTAAAAAATATTCACTATTTTTCGTCTTTAATACCAGCCTTTTCCATGTTTTTTCCATACAGTTCATTGATTTCAGTAGTTAAAATTGCTGATTAATGTATTTGACCCTCAGGTCTACAAGATCTGATTGTTTATTTTTACTGCTGTCACTTTGAAAACCAGTCACTCCATCTCCCATGTATGTTTGCATGAGACACATTGTAAATACACCACAATCATCTTTCTTCTCGGTATCACTCCATTGCATTAGCATTCGCTCAGGTGTAATCTTTTTAAGTCTGTTTGCAGCACAGTATGAATCCCTTTGATTCAAATATCTCACGAAGTAGTCTTTCTGCAAATAAATAGAAAAGCATTAAAACAGAAAAAACTACACTTCATAAAATGTTTTAAAATGTGTGACTTAGTACTCACCAAAAGAAATGGTATATCACTATATTTGGCAATACCAGCCCCATCAGCAGAAGAGTTGTCAAGTATGTGTATGGATGTGTGATAAACATCCAGATCAATGCATATGACATATATTTGATCAGTTGCAATGACTGGAAAAAAGAACTGCATTTTATACATGTTAGTTCGGAGAAATTATAAATTCAAATGTAATGTAAGTATGTAGAATTTAATTTACCAAACGAGAGTTTGTAGGGTCACCAGTAGCAGTGTCAATGTCATGATTAACACTTTCTTGAAACTTTTCATACAGTTGATCAGTACTGTATCCAGGTGGTTTATACACAATAGAAGATGCCTATAGGAGTATGATAATCTTGTCAGCAATGCAGTATGTGCTCCAAGACATTTGTTAATGTGCATGAAATTGTAAATCAATAATAAAATAACTTACAACTGGTGTTGTTGAGAAAACGAATCTTCTTTTGTTAGGATACTTAAAGGTGTAGATCTCCATGTTATTTAGAATTAAAGCCCAAGTATTCAAAACAACAGCTTCCACATGTTCACCCTTCCTCATGACCTCAACTCAATCATCAATAAACATTTCTCTCCATGTTTAAAAACAAATTCATACCTACAAAAAATTTAAGATATGAAGTAAAAAAATCAATAAGTAAATAAATAAAAAAAGCAAACTTAACTTGTACAATTAATATAGGTGTGTCTTTCTACAAAAACACATGTACCTTAAGTTTTAACAACAATTCACATTAAATAAACAATCAAGTAAATTAAGAACAAAACTCACACATCTTAGGAACAAGACTCACACACATTAAGCACAAAACTCATGTATATTAAGCACACAAATCATTAAATTTAAAGTTTTAACATTTCACAAAACAACTTGCACTAAGTAGACACCGACGCACATTAAGCATAAAACTCACGCACACTAGGCATTACACAAACGCACACTAAGCATTACATAAACGCACAGTAATTAGAAATCTCAGGCACATTAAGTATAAGACTCACACATCTTAGGAATAAGACTCACACACCTTAATCACAAAAGTCACGCATATTAAGCACACAAATCATGCAATTTAAAGTTTTAACAACTCACACAACAACCCGCACTAAGTAGACACTGACGCACATTAAGCATAAAACTCACGCACATTAGGCATTACACAAACGCACATTAATCAGAAATCTCAGGCACATTAAGTATAAGAATCACACACATTATTAACATCTAATAGCACACAGTAAACACTAACATGTTATGAAACTCATTTCATACATAGGAATTTCAACTGTAACTTACATATTTGTATAATTGGCGTTATAAACTCAGTTGTTGAGCATGATTTCATTCGGAGTGTGCGGTGTAGTGAAGTTTAGTTTCATTGTAAAGCATGGAGAGTCCATTGCATATATCATTTTGCTTTCCACACAGTGTCTCTGTATTCTCCCCTCAGCAGGTGTTGTTGTTTCCTTTGCAGCTTTGTTAACGCTTGTCTTGTTTGTATTCTGAATCTTATGTGTTTCAAATTTGGTGGCAAGAGCATGTTTATCAACACGTACTTCATTTGTACCGTCAGCATGGTGCTCTTCGTCACGAGACTTAACCTGGTCAGTCTTGTTCCCATTCAAAGTAGTCTGCTGAAGATCATCAACAACGTAGCAAACATCAATATTTAAAACCTCATCTGAAATACTTGTTTCTCTCTGTGCTTCCTTTGGATTGGAAGTGACAACGGGGGTCACTGTAGCACTATCAACATTGCTGCAAACAGGGCTTGGTAGTGGTGTTTTTAAAAGGTTAAAACTAGGAAATTCAAATAGTTGTTCTTCCAAATACTCTTTCCTTTTTTGTATTGCAAGGTCAATTGCAATATATGTTTGTGGGTCGCCCCAAAAGGAGTCTTGGCTGCTAAATGCTTCTCGCTCTTCCTGGGAGAGACATGATTGCACTCCTTGAACCACAGGACTAAGTGCCTTTATAGCCATTGAATGCAGGTTTTTTACATTCTCATTTTTTTCAATCATGGCTGGTGAATTTTTTGAGTACTCAATTTGGTTTACCATCTCATCAGAAAACCTTCGTAGAGACTGTGCATAACCAGTGCAGAATTCCTGTTGTAAGAATTAATGTGAGTAGGATTATCACATAATGTGCATGAGATAGAAACTTTAACTTGCTTGCACATTAATTATTGTGTGTGTGATGGTAAAACCTAATGTGCGTTATAATTATACACTAATAAATCTGAAAGTAGTTTGAATAAAACTAAACAAAAACATTATAGAATGAAGATCACACCTTCACTCCTTCAAGCGGCACATGTTGGACTTCAGCCAGTTTTTGACCTCTAACAGCAGGAAAAGGCGGCAATGCTCGTTGATCACTACATGTCAATACTTCCATGTCTTGTTGATCATTATAGTCTAATTCTTCTGAATCTGTTTGAGTGGGCACAAACTGGGGATTACGTTTATGAATTCTTCCTCGTCCAAAAGCCCCAGACTTAAACTCTTCCAACTCTCGGTCTTTTAAATGTTTAGTTGTCCATCCTGTTAAAGCTGGAATAGCTCTTTTAATAGGTCTATGGAGCTGTAACATAACACGATCAACATAATGTACCTGAATACAAATGACAAATGTTAGCAACATAACTTCCTATGTTTTGTATTTTACATAGAATAAATACATATTAAGACTTACAAGCATGAACAGGAGGGACCCGGGGAAATAACCAGTTGGGTTCGGTTGCCAAGCAATTACTGCAGTATTCAATCTTTGCAATAGGCAGCGACACCAATTGAAATCCCGAATTTTCGTGACATCAGTCAACGCCTCCAAGATACGTGGACCAACATATCCACTTTTAGGGCCATCAGTGTACATAGACGATGTTAGTATGACCATGAAGTGGATCTTGAACCAGCCACCCCCATCAGCGCAGTCCATCATTGCTTCAATAGCCTCACCGTACAGCACCGAGGTCGGTTTATTGGTTGAATTTTGGTTTTCCAATCCAAGAACAACGGGAGAGTAGGAGATAACCTGTCTTTCTCGTATACAATTTGAAGTGGTCCCCTTGGGAAGCCTAAAGCAGATTCAACATCATCTTCTGTCACGTCAAGTTTAGAACCAGAATGCAATGTCAATGTACCGTCCATTGGATTATAGTTGTGGAGTATCCAGTAGCATAGCCGTATTGGGAATTCTGTAATCTGTAGACTAAGGATACTCCCAAAACCAATATCCTTGACAGCAGCTTGTTGTTCAGGGCTAAAATCTTTGATTGCATTAATCAACCTAGCTGATGATCCTCTGTTCTTAACTTCAGGCACACCGTCATAAATTCCTTGGTTTTTATTTTTGGATCTCTGTCTTTGTTTCGCAACCTGTACAGCCCCCCCCCCCCCCCCCCCCCCCCCCAGATGATGTAGCAACAACCATGTCTAATTTCTGTTGGCTTTTGCGTTTTTTACCTATTGTTTTTTTTTTTTTTTTAAATAAATGAATAAAAAAAGATAAATTGATTGCAAAATGCAAGAATGGTTAAATGCATAATCAATGTGCATTAAGTTGAATATAGTCTGCACAAGGAAAACAACATAATTTATCAAACATAAAGATATGGGAGTTTTGAAAGTTAATGTGCGTTAGGATAGTACATTATATGCGTGTAACTATAACTTATTCAGTGAGTTTGAAATTTAATGTGCGTTAGGTGAGTACATGTTATGCGTTATATTATTACTTATTGTGCGTTAAGACGTAAAGTAAATTGCATACAAGCATTAATTAAGGTGTGTGTTTAATTAAAACTTAATGTATCAATTTGAAAATCAATTCGCAGGAATAAGATGTTCGTACAGTTAGATACTAGTGTGCTTCAATGAGTATATATATGTATATATATTGCAGCAATTTAACTCATACTGTGCGTGAACTAGTATGACATTGTTTTTTATTTAAACCTTATTTTGTATCATTCTGAAATAAACATGCAAATCATACTGTGTGAGAAATTAATCAGTAAACGATATTATTGGAATGAATAGGGGTCGAATTTACCTTGTACAGTAGTTGGTAGTTTAGTAGATTTTTCAGACTGTGGAGCATTTCCCGGCGACGCCATGTGTGCGGTGTTGTTTAAAAAGAGCTTCGAATGGAGAAGGACGACTGTGATCTGTAAAATTTTTGAAAAATGCTTTTGGAAACTGAATAACGCGAAGGTATGAAGATTTCTGTTTTTGTTTGTGGAGTACTAATTCAGTTGTTTTAGAACCGGAGTGCGCGAAATTTGTTTAAAATGACAGAACAGTGATCTTTTAAGTTCAATGCGCGAAATAAATTAATACAAAGCACACTGATGTATTAGTCGGACGGACGCACATTAAAGAGATATGAAACGCACATTAAAGAAACATGAGACGCATATTAAAGATAAATGAGACGCATATTAAAGAGATATGAGACGCATATTAAAGAGTTATGAGAGAAATGATTTATCTTAATTGGTACACAAACGAACGCACATCAAGATCTGAGGTCCCGCACGTTGTACTTTAGTAACTCGCACGTAATGTTGAATACGAACGCTCATTAATTTATTTGAATTTTTTATGTTATTAATAATTATTATTTTCCATGTTATTTTTAGTATGCAAATGAACGCACATTAAGATATGCAGTCACGCAAGTTGTACTGTGCGTCAAAATATAATTTAATTTGCTTAATGTAACAAAAGGATTTTATATAACAAAAATATATTAATGTTTGTTAATTACATAAACTAATACTAAGTGGGCTATTTCTTTACAATACCAGCGTCTTTGTTGTTCTTAAGGGACAATTGGTTATTTTCAGCATTTAAAATCGCTGCAATGTACTTGATCCTGAGATGTTCAAGATCTTTTTTCCTTCCTTTCTTGATGCCACAGTCCCAATCGTTCGATCCAGTTCCCATGTATGTTTCCATGTGGCGCATTGTAAATACACCACAGTCATCCTTATTTGTTTGATCTCTACATTTCATTTCCAGTCTTGTTGTTAGAGCTTTTTTAATTGTTTCTGCAGCAGTGTACATCATCCTCCTTTGCAAATATCACGCAAAATAGTCTTTCTGCAATAAAATAGAAAATTATTTTTTTAAAAAAAATTATAACAAAATGTTAAAGTTTGTATAATGACTTAAAATGTGTGAGTCAATACTTACCAATATACGAGGTAGATTGCCATATTTGTCTGTGGCAGTACCACCAACGGAGGAATTGTCAAGTATATCAACCCGTGTATACTCAGGTATCATATCAATGCATATTACATATATGTGATCAAATTGGATGACTAGAAAAAAGAACTGCAAGTTGGAATTTGTTTTAAATGTGTTTGCACAGAGAAACAATAAATACAAATCTTATGTAAAGAATTTGGAATATAATGTACCAATCGTCGTTTCAAAGGATCATCAAAAACGTCAAGCTCGACATCAACATATTCTTCGAACTTACTGTAGAATGCATCAGTGCCCTCTTGCATTGGTGCATTCACAATACAATGTGTCTATAAAATCATGACTTTTAGATAGTAACTATACATTTCATTAATAAGTGATGCTATTTTATTTTATTTTTAATCAAAGTGTGTGAAACCATATGTTATCGTGTGCATTTCTAAATGAAAAAGTTTATAATTACAGTTTCAATCTTATATATGCTTCAATATGTTATTAAATGTGCATGAAATTATTTGTTCAGAAAATAACTTACCACTGGATTTGTTGTAAAAAAGGATCTCTTAACCGATTCTTTAGAACTGCAATTATACTCCAGGTGATTGAGAATTAGACTCCAAGTGTCCAACACTGCAGATTCGACATGCTCATGCTTTAGCAATGATCTCAAATTCAACAAGAATAGGAGTTTATCACCATTCTTAAACACTTC
The DNA here is from genome assembly GCF_001879475.1 of Ipomoea nil. Classification (NCBI taxonomy): domain Eukaryota; kingdom Viridiplantae; phylum Streptophyta; class Magnoliopsida; order Solanales; family Convolvulaceae; genus Ipomoea; species Ipomoea nil. Next base: position 318,375 of record NW_017617070.1, read on the forward strand.
TTGAAAGCTACAAATATGCAGATAAAAATATTTAACATAAAGATTAGAAAAAAGAAAAAAAAATTCAAGATATTAGTAGGTTCAATTAACAAAAACGAAAATAGGGATTTTAGGTATAACTTACTAAATCGATTCATCTGCTTCTTCAATCCAAACTTTAAATGCATTCTCAGTAGGAGTGATTGTTGATGTGAGTTGCACTTGTCTTAAAAAGAACGGAGATTTCAATGAATCTGACCGTTTTCGTGTTCTCCGTCCTTTCTTCTGATGCTTTTCAGTAGGCTCTGATATAGTCTTTCCATCTTTCTTCGAAGCTGCTGCTACTGGTACTATGTCTGCTTGAACACTAGGAGACACTCCATCGAGAGAAAGATGAGATACTTCATGACACGGCTCTGGTATGCTTTCATGTTGTTGTTTCTCAACTTCTGAAAAACATACTATATGCTCAGCATCCGTCGCAGTACCCTGTGCATCAACAGGTGACACTTGAAGATGTATTTCGATCTCACCTTGCTCTATGTCGTATACTATAATGTCTTGTGTGACTCTTAGGTGTTCTTCATTTTCAGCAGTCATAGTTTTCTCACAATCATCATCAGCATGTCTAACACCGTCTAGCAATGAAAGTTGTTCTGGAAGCTCAGCTTGCTCAACCTCCTTAACTCTATTTTTTTTTTTCTGCAACGCCTGCACAAGCTTCACTGGCAACAACCTTAATGTGCTCACTATCAATCTCCTCAACTCTAGTTTGTTGTGCAACGTTTGCAAGAGCTTCACTGGTAACAACATTAACCTACTCACTTTCAACCTCATTACAACTCTAGTTCGTTCGTCAACATCTGCATTAGATTCTCTGGCAACAGCATTAACCTGCTCACTCTCAACCTCATCAACTCTAGTTCGTTCTTCAACGTCTGCATTAGATTTTCTGGCAACAGATGTAACCTGCTCACTCTCATTTTCAGCACACTTTGGCAGTTTTTCTGAATCCTCATGCCCATCTTCGGAAACGTCGTCTTGTTGTTCTTCAGTACGGTAGAGAGAAGCAATATGTGCAATATCATACAAAGTATTTATATGTGTTTGTGTTGGGATATCACAAGACTCCTTAAGATAATTCAGTTTATTCTGTATTGCAGATTCAATTGAAATACATGTTTCAGGGTTGGCAAATGATGAGCTTTGGCTGCTAAATGCACTTCTTTCCTCTTGGGAGAGAGTCGATTCCACCCCTGGAATTCCAACAGCAAGTGCTTTGTGAGCAAGGGATTTCAGATTCTTCACCCTATCTTTGTTGTGGATAATGGAGGATGATCTGGTGTTGTATTGAATAAGATTTTTCATCTCGTCACAGAAGTTTTTTAAACTCTGTTCATATGCAGTGCAATATTCCTGTGTGGGAAATGAACGTTTGTATGATTAGTACGTGATGTGTATCAATGTTAAGTACATCTAACAGACCTTAATGTGCGTCATGTATAGTGTTAATGTGCGTTCAACTAATGTGTATATAACCGTGGTAATATGCAAAGGATTATCAATTAATGTGCATCAAAGTAAGCCCTAGTGTGCTTGATAAAAATACTTAACATGCATATGATTATCACATAATACGCGTTTAAAAAAAAAACAATACAAAAAAAAAAAAAAACACACCTCCTCAGCATCAATCGTCACATGCTCTGTTTCAGGGTGACTCTGAGCATCAAAAGCAGAACTTGGTTGGGACGGTATATATTCTGGATTGCGTGGATCGACTCTTCCCCGTCCAAAACCACCATCCTCAGCTTCGGTCTTCTGCCGTTTCTTTAGAAGTGCAGTTGTCCTCCCTATTAATGCTGGAATAGACCTTTTGATAGGTCGGTGGAAGGGGAGAATCACTCTATCCACGTAATGCACCTGAATACAAATGAAAATATCATTAACATTAATAACTGCCACATATTGCCTTATTTTTTATTTATTAATTTTTTTTTACAGAAATTCAATATGCATCAAAACTTACAAGCATAAACAGCATGCAACAGGGAAAATATTGAGTATATTGGTTTTTCCAAGCGACTGCTGCAACACTCAATGTTCGGAGGAGGAATCTGCACCAGTTGTAATGTGGAATTTTGTCTACATTGCCCAGAATTTCAATAATGTGTGGTGTAATATATCCATTTTTGGTACTCTCGATGTACATGGAGTTGAAGAGAAGAATAAAATGAATTTTGAACCATTTCCCCCCATCAGTGCAAGCAAGCATTGCTTTAACAACCTCTGAATATTTCACAGATGACGGTTTTTTTGGCTCAACTTTAGTCTTCCACTCATTGAATAAAGCATTAGTAGAGGAGGTCATCTTCCCCTTGTATGTAATCTCAAGGGGCCCCCTAGGGAACCCCAAAACAGCTTCCACATCATCTTCAGTTACGTCCAAAGTTTCTTTGGAACATAGTCTCAGCTTGCCTGACATTCCATCATAGTGTTTAAGGATCCAGTAGCATAGGTGGTTTGGGAACTTTGTAATTGTCAAACGTAAAAGACTCCCAAATCCCATTTCATGTACTGCACGTTGTTGTTCTGGACTAAACTGTGCAATGGCCTTAACCAACATAGAGGATGACCCCCTGTTCTGAACTTTCTTAAAGTTTTGAAGAATGTCATCTGATTTAGGTTTGCGGGTTCGAGTCTTTTTTGAAGACTGAATAGGCCCCTCATCCTTTTCAACTACAACCATCTACATATTATGTTCCCTCTTGCGTTTGGGACCTATAATTGTGAACAAATACAAACTCTTAGTCTTACAAACTGCAGAAGAGATCAAATGCAAAATGCGTGTGCATTGGCCTATTTACACATTTCATAAGGAAAATGACATGACTGCAGAGCTCGAAGGTATGTGAGTTTATAATTTAACGTGCGTCACTATACAACTTAGGATGCGTTAAAGCATGGAAATAAAATGCGTTGAACAATTACATAAATTATAAAACATAGAAATAGAATATGCGTATAAATAGTAAACAGTGTGCGACAAAATAATCCTTTGAGATGAATCCATGTGAAGTATACATACAACGAAATAATATTATTGAATTTGAATTTATTAGGGATTGTCAACTAAAATCAAAATGCGTGAGAAATTGAAATCTTAAAATTATACATACAAAACCTAATGTGCGTTGAATTAAACTATAAACTGCGTATATGAAATGAATGTATGAAATTTACCTTTTCTAGAACGTGGCAGTTGGCTGGATTCGGCCGTGTGAGTTGCATGTTCTTCAGACGCCATATATGATTTTAGTAACTCAACGAAGTTGATAATAAAACGGTCTGCGACGCAAGGTGTCGGTAGTTAAGCACTGTCGAAGTACTAAAAGCTTGAAAAGGTATCTGCCTAACACTGAACAAACTGGAAATGGCGGGGGTAAAGATAAAAAGCTCTGAAAATGATTTTCTAACTAGTCGTGGTGAAGAAGAAAGGTTTGCGTATTTTGTTTCCTTTTTTTTTTTTTAGTTAATTTCCGTTGTGATCGCACGAAATTGAATTCAAATGACCGGAATTCATTATTTTTTGATCGACGGTTGAGATAATTGGACGAATTTAAATTAAAGTAATTCAATTTTTAATGATTTTGTTAAAAGGCATTGATTGGATAATCTAACGCACATAAACAATTAAATACAGGCATATTGTTTTCTTTCAGATTTGTGATCAGTTGGTAGGCAACATATATTTCGGTATACAAGAAAATAATGGATGAGCCCATTGGCGAAATGGTAGAAGTCTTTGAACACATCGACTTTGCCCAGGATCAAATCCCTCTAAAAGACTTAAAAAAAATTTTGGTCGTTTGTTCGCACAGCAAGAACTGAATATACGCATATTAGAGTATTAGCGTGCGCATATTAAAGATAAAATTCACGCACATTCGTTAAAGTACTCGCTCACGTGCAATGGTGTGTGCATTTGCGCATGTAATGCATATGGATACGCACATTAAGCTATTCGGACACGCGCAGTGTACCTTTATTAACTAGGCACACACACATAATATATACAATTAAACAAATTATTATATTATTGATTCAAATCAGTATATACTCGTTTAATTAACAAAACTGGACGAATTTTATAAATTTAAATGAACAAAATTCACATTGTAATGATATTGTTAAAAGTTGTTGATTATGGAATCTAACGCACATAAAGGCTTAACTAAAGGCATATTCTGTTTTTTTGTTTTTTTTTTTAATTAATTTGCGATCAGTTGTTAACCAAGGTTGTATAATTTGGGTATATGATTAATAGACAGATGTGGTCACTTTGCAAATGGTAGAAGTAATCCCCCTCTAAAGACTTTAATTATTTTAGTTTTGATAAATAATGGCGGAGTATTAATCAACAAATTGTTTTTGACCGCTTGTTGTTGATTAGGACATGTCACTGATATCTGAAGCATACTAAGTATTAGATATACGCAAACTAAACTATTCCGTAGCGTATATTAGAGATTAAATTCATGCAAATTTGTTACGCATGTTAATCCATTTGGATACACTCATTAAGTTATACATAATCGCACATTATACGATTGAGATAATTGGACGAATTAAAATTAAAGTAATTCAATTTTTAATGATTTTGTTAAAAGGCATTGATTGGATAATCTAACGCACATAAACAATTAAATACAGGCATATTGTTTTCTTTCAGATTTGTGATCAGTTGGTAGGCAACATATATTTCGGTATACAAGAAAATAATGGATGAGCCCATTGGCGAAATGGTAGAAGTCTTTGAACACATCGACTTTGCCCAGGATCAAATCCCTCTAAAAGACTTAAAAAAATTTTTGGTCGTTTGTTCGCACAGCAAGAACTGAATATACGCATATTAGAGTATTAGCGTGCGCATATTAAAGATAAAATTCACGCACATTCGTTAAAGTACTCACTCACGTGCAATGGTGTGTGCATTTGCGCATGTAATGCATATAGATACGCACATTAAGCTATTCGGACACGCGCAGTGTACCTTTATTAACTAGGCACACACACATAATATATACAATTAAACAAATTATTATATTATTGATTCAAATCAGTATATACTCGTTTAATTAACAAAACTGGACGAATTTTATAAATTTAAATGAACAAAATTCACATTGTAATGATCTTGTTAAAAGTTGTTGATTATGGAATCTAACGCACATAAAGGCTTAACTAAAGGCATATTCTGTTTTTTTTGTTTTTTTTTTTTTAATTAATTTGCGATCAGTTGTTAACCAACGTTGTGTAATTTGGTATATGATTAATAGACGGATGTAGTCACTTTGCAAATGGTAGAAGTAATCCCCCTCTAAAGACTTTAATTATTTTAGTTTTGATAAATAATGGCGGAGTATTAATCAACAAATTGTTTTTGACCGCTTGTTGTTGATTAGGACATGTCACTGATATCCGAAGCATACTAAGTATTAGATATACGCAAACTAAACTATTCCGTAGCGTATATTAGAGATTAAATTCATGCAAATTTGTTACGCATGTTAATCCATTTGGATACACTCATTAAGTTATACATAATCGCACATTATACGATTGAGATAATTGGACGAATTTAAATTAAAGTAATTCAATTTTTTAATGGTTTTGTTAAAAGGCATTGATTGGATAATCTAACGCACATAAACAATTAAATACAGGCATATTATTTTCTTTTAGATTTGTGATCAGTTGGTAGGCAACATATATTTCGGTATACAAGCAAATAATGGATGAGCTCACTGGCGAAATGGTAAAAGTCTTTGAACACATTGACTTTGCCCAGGATCAAATCCCCCTAAAAGACTTAAATTTTTTTTGGCCGTTTGTTCGCACAGCAAGAACTGAATATACGCATATTAAAGTATTAGTGTGCGCATATTAAAGATAAAATTCACGCATATTCGTTAAAGTACTCGCGCACGTGCAATGGTATGTGCATTTGCGCATGTAATGCATATGGACACGCACATTAAGCTATTCGGACACGCGCAGTGTACCTTTATTAACTAGGCACACACGCATAATATATACAATTAAACAAATTATTATATTATTGATTCAAATCAGTATATATTCGTTTAATTAACATAGACGTGTTTATGATATATGTCCGAGATAATTGGACGAATTTTATAAATTTAAATGAACAAAATTCACATTGTAATGATCTTGTTAAAAGTTGTTGATTATGGAATCTAACGCACATAAAGGCTTACCTAAAGGCATATTCTGTTTTTTTTTTTTGATTAATTTGTGATCAGTTGTTAACCAAGGTTGTGTATTTTGCAAATGGTAGAAGTATTTGTACATTTTCACCCCCAGTCAAAGACAGAATCCCCGTCTAAAGACTTTAATTATTTTATTTGGATAAATAATGATGGAGTATTAATTAACAAATTGTTTTTGACCGCATCTTGTTAATTAGGAGATGTCACTGATATCCGAAGCACACTAAGTATTAGATATACGCAAATTAAAGTATTCCGTAGCGCATGTTAGAGACTAAATTCATTCAAATTCGTTACGCATGTTAATCCATGTGGATACGCTCATTAAGTTATACATAAGCGCACATTATACGATTGAGATAATTTGACAAATTTAAATGAAAGTAACTAAATTTTTTTAATGATTTTGTTAAAAGGCATTGATTAAATAATTTAACGCACATAAACAATTAAATGCAGGCATATTGTTTTCTTTTCAATTTGTCAAAGTATCAAGATGCATATAAAGTAGTATAATGACGCATTCAAATGCGTGAATTCATTTCATAACCAAAACCACTGATAATTCAATTTAAATTCACATTTAAACAAATACTAAGATATAACAATAACAACAATATTAATAATAATAACAATAACAATAATAATGTGCACTGGTTCCCTCATAATGACCATATTTTTAGCCGTCCTTCATCTCTTAGCCACTGTCTTCATCTTCTTCTTCACACACCAAGAGAAACATGTTTTGTAGCTAAGACTTCTTTTTTAAAATCACTTTCAGGAAGTAGTGATTAGGGGCTTATGTTGCTACAAGAGGTTGGAGGGCGGGCGGCCTGTCGCCAGGTTTATTCCTTCACAACAGGCCTTATTTGCCAGATATCATCAATCGATGCACCAAGAAGGAAAAAGCAAGCCAAATGCCTCTTTGCCATTGGTTTTATGATATCTGGAAATTGCAACCGACAAGGACAAAGCATTTGGAAACGGTTTAAGACTTCATCAGAGGACAAAAACCGTCACCTGGGCTTCTTTGTCCAGATCAATTGTTTCAGGTTTAGAATGTGTTGCTTTAGTAATTAATTATGTTGAAAACAACAAGATAGAGGGGGAATATGAGCAGGATAAAGATTTTGAAGAATAAGAAGGAGATGAAGAAAAGATGAGTGATCCAGCGTGGGTGTGAAAAAGTCACCTGACGGCATTGTTCTATCCATATATTGCAAAGAAACCAAGTACGAGTATTAGACAATTAGACAATACGTAATAAAATTTGATGTTCGATTGAAGCATCTTACCTCCCTTTTATAGGCTACTAACATGGTACGGGGTGTGGGTGGGGAGGGGGGACGTTTACTTTCGTGGTTATAGATCATTTTTTTAATATGCGCTTACTTAGTTGCTTATGTGCGTTTCTAAATAATACAGCGTGCGTCAACGAATAATTTGACTATACGCATATTATTGTATTCATGAGCCGATATTAAGTAAAAAATAAACGCATTTTAAAGTATTTGGTCACGCACATTAAGCGTGAATCCAACGCAACCTAAAGCCATAAGGCGATTTACATATAGAATTGTCATGTATAGGCAAATTGCGTGGTCAAGTCACAAGACTAATCGTTGTCAGCAATTTATCTATTTCCCATAAAGGAAATCTTTTCAAAATTGAATTGTCATTCAAAGCTATTAACTATGCATGTGTAGTTGGGGAAACGGACAGCACTTTAATGGTCATTGAAAAAGGAAATCTTGGAAAATCTAACGTTTTTGATATCATCTCACATTATAAATTATTATCAACACGCACATTGTAGTGTTTTATCGCGCATATTACAGAGGTAATTAAAGCACATTAAAAATTATTGAACACCTTCACTATTCAATTACCAGTCGTATGGGCAAGGTAGGTGACAAGACTAATCGTTGTCAGTAATTTATCTATTTCCCATAAAGGGAATCTTTCAACATTGATTTGTCATTCAAGACTATTAACTATGCATGTGTAGCTGGCGAAACGGACAGTATTTTTAGTGTTCATTCAATGCTTTAAACGACTAAAAAAACGAACGTTTTTTTTTTGGTAATAAAAAATACGTATCTATTATATTAAGTATTGATTGATAAATCTAAGGCATTCGTATTTCATGCACGCAGTACTAGTATTTCGCGCACTTTATAAATCAATCTGAAGCACATTAAATGTGTGAACTCCATTTAATATTAAAATGTCAAAATTAAATTTGTCGGAATGTGAACAAGTATTTCGCCTATAAAAATGAAGGAACACCCAACGATAGAGTATCAAGGGTTTTCTTTATATTATATGTTGAAATGGCATCAATTGAGTTACCCACTCCATCTCAACAACAAGCATCATTTCTTCCTCGTCGTGTTCTTCATGTTGTTCATAATATTTACCCTCATGTTCTTCATACTCGCCCCCCTTCTTCTGGTTGTGATTGTAATTAATTACAATAACAACACATTCTAAACCTGAAAATAAACATCCCCTTGATCAAATACAACACCACAATACTTCAGCCCTCCCCAGTCCCCCCCCCCCCCCCATCTTTCCCCACTTCCACCCGGAGCGGGAAGCTGTTATGCGAAGAGGGTCAAAGGAGATAGGAGCAAGCTGACATCTATACCCCCCCCCCCCCCGAGTAGTTACTGCAATGCTTCGAGGGGCAAACGAGCAAAGCCGACATCCTTTGAGTAGAGCTCGGTGGTGATAGCCGTGGGGGACCGTGTGGTTATCAACTAAGACGGCACAGTCTAAACCTGATAAGGTATTCTTCTATGGGTGTAAATCGTAACCGATCCTGATCTTGTGGTTCTCCACTAAGTTGCACATAACTGATGGAGCAATTTAACACTTCTGGATTAGTTGGGGTTTACATTCATTGAAGTCAATCTTCTCAGGTTTAGAATGTGTTGTTTTAGCCCAGACATACGACAGGATCCTCTACTCCTTGTGGAGATATATCATTTGGTACCTTAATGCAGGCTTAACCAAAAGAAATATCTCCAAAAGGTGTAGACGGATCCTGTCGTTTGCCTGGGGTTTTTAGTTAATAAAATAAGCTATCATGTGGCCTTGCTTTGAATTGTTGTGTTGGTTGGTGTTGATTTAGATCGTTAGTGGGATGTTCTTTATTATTATTTTAATTATATTAGTGGTAGTAGCAGATCAATGTATAAATTGGTTCAATGTAAATAATAAATATTTTTTTGGTTCTTATATATTTTTTTTGTTTATTTACTTGATAGTGATTAATTAAACAAACAAAAATCAAACGCGCATTATTACTGTTATATTATTATTATTATCCACACAGTAGGACTAATACTTTTTTTTTAATGTGAGTGGTGCAAAATCCATAATATGCGTTGATTTGGTCTTTTAAATGCACGCAATAAGAATACAATGTTGCATATGTAAATTATTAAACATTAAAATATTACTGTTTGCATATTAAAAACTAAATTAACGCATATTCGTTAAATTATTACAATTGCACAATGAAACATTCACACACACACGACACACATGTTAAAGTGGTTGTAGACGCACACTAAGTTCGTCTATAACGCGCATTAAGGCCACAATGTGCGTTACACACACGCTTTTTAATTTGTGATCAGTTGGAAGGTTACATATATTTTGGGATACAACAAGTAAACAGATGAGCCCACTAGTGAAATGGTAGAAATCTTTAATCATATTGAGTCCGGCTAGGATTGAACTTCCCCCTTAAGGCTTAAAATTTTTTTCTTCGAATAAAGAACTTTAGAGTATTAATGAACAAGGCAAATTGTCTTTGTCCATTTGTTCGCACACTAAGACCTTACTATACGCACACTAAATAATCCCTGCGCGCATGTTAGAGATGAAAATCATTCACATTTGTTAAAGTACTAGCGCATGCCCACTGGTGTGTGCATTTACGCATGTCAATGCATCAGTATACGCACATTAAGTATGTTCGCACTCTAACACTTAAATACACGCATTCTAAAGTGTTCTTTAGCGCATATTACAGATTAAATTCATGCTTATTAGTTACGCATGTTAATACATTTGTTCACGCACATTAAGTTTTACATAGACGGACATTATAATATATTGTTAAAAACGTCTCACGCACATTGAAATATTAACATACGGATTTTAAATCATTTTTTGGTGCAAATATTATGATATATGGAAAGATAATATTTGATTATATCGATAATTGTATACAACACCAAGTATAGGTAAATAAAAAATTGAAAAAAGATATTTTTTATTTTTATGAAACGATTAACACTGAATTTCTCAAACTTCTCAATTTAACCTGGTTATTCGCCTATAAAAGGGGAGGAACACTCATCAATACAGCATATATTGTAATGGAATCGTTTGAGTCTTTTACACCATTAGCACAACCACCGTCAATTCTTCATCGTCGTATTCTTTACATTCTTCAAAATGTATACCCTCCTCATCATACTTGCCCTCCTTCTCCTGTTGTTGTTATTGTAACTGATTTCATTAACAACACATTCTAAACCTGAAATCAAAAAATCCCTTAATGCAAACTTCCAACCTGAGATTGTGTGGAAGTTTGGGATGTTCTCCGCCATGGCTTCCAGTTTGGTAGACGTAGTCTTCCCCTCCATTCAGGCCAGATTCACAGAACGGTCAGCAATGCATTATGGGTGCTGATAAAGTGGGTGTATAGATCGTCGTAAAATCCAAGAAACTTACAAGCTCGCAGAGGTCATGAACGTGGAGTTTATTTTTTTTTTTTTTGATAAAGAACGGGAGAACAATGTATTTGTGCAGTTTGCGCATTTTAAGTTTTAATGTCACGTATGTTAGATGTTATCTAACGCATGTAACTTCTATTCGCTTTAATCATTGACTAAAGTTTTATTATTCTAGCCAACGCGCATACTGTTGATTTGGTACGCATATTAAGGCTTAATGTACCGCCACTTAAATATATATATATATATTGTTTTTTAATTTTTGTTTTACAAGCACATTATAATATACGCATATTATATTAAAGGCACATATTATACAATTAATCTGACGCAAATAAAGATTTTGCTATAGGCATATTGCGTTCCCTTTTTAACGCACATAAGGTTTAATGCTGCGCAATTTAAATGGTTTATCAACGCATTTTTTAAGCATCGTGATAATGACCAATTTCACCATAATAAACTTCATATTATATAAACATTAAAAATTGGACACTTATTAAACATCGTGACAGAATCCATCTTGATTTGAGATGAGAAGGTGTGATGGATTATCCATTCTTTGAATAGACTCTTCAACATATTCCTGGCTTATGAACGGGTGCATGTTACCTGTTCTAAAATTACGTATGGTGCTATATTCAAAAAAAATAAAAATAAAATTACATATGGTTCTGACAACGAGATAGACATATGACTTACCTTTTAAAATAAGTGACAAGTCTATTTCGTTGTCAGCAATTTTTTCATTTCCCATAAAGGAAATCTGTTAAAGTTGAATGGTCATTCAACTTATAAAAAAACGTACCCATTAAATTTTTTTTTTATTGGGTCTAAGTCAGTGAGTATACAATCTCATGCACACTAAGAATGAAAGACAGGCAAATTAACGCACATTGTGATATCAATAGACGCATTTTAAATTATTTTGCTCCATACAATAAGTCATACATACACTCACACGCATGTTAAGTGTAGATGTAACGCATATTAGAGCAATAAGGTCCGTTAGATATGTACTTGGTATTGGAAATAAGTGACAAGTCAATTTCGATGTCAACAATTTTTAAATTTCCCATTCAATAAGAATACAAAGTTGCATATGTAAATTATTAAACGTTAAAATATTACTGTTCGCGTATTAAAAACTAACTTCACGCATATTCGTTAAAACAGTACAATTGCACAATGAAGCATTCACACACACACTACACAGATGTTAAAGTGGTTTGAGACGCACATTAAGTTTTTCTCTTACGCACATTAAGGCCATAATGTGCGTTACACTCACACTTTTTAATTTGTGATCAGTTGAAATGTTATATATATTTTTGGAATACAATAAATAAATGGATGAGCTCACTTGCGAAATGGTAGAAGTCTTTGTACATATCAACTTTGCCTAGGATCGAACCCTCCCCCTATTCAATATTTAAGTTTTTTTCCTTCGAATAAACAACTTCAGAGTATTAACCATAAACGCAAATTGTCTTTGATCGTTTGTTCGCACACTAAGATCTGACTGTACGCATGCTAAATTATTCCTGTGCGCACGTTAGAGACGAAAATCACGCACATTTGTTACTGTACGCATGCTAAATTATTCCTGTGCGCACGTTAGAGACGAAAATCACGCACATTTGTTAAAGTATGAGCGCATGGTCATTGGTGTGTTCATTTACGCATGTCAATGCATCTGGATACGCACATTAAGTTTGTTCGCACACTAACATTTAAATACACCAATTCTAAAGTATTCTTTAGCGTATATTAGAGATTAAATTCACGCAAATTCGTTACGCATGTTAATACATTCGGTTACGCACATTAAGTTTTACATAGACGGACATTATAATATAGTGTTAAAAATCCCTCACGCACATTGAAATATTAACATTTTATGGTGCACATATTATGATATTTGGAAGGATAATATTTGATTATATCAATAATTGTATACAAAACCAAGTATACGTAAATTAAAAATGGAAAAAAGATATTTTTTATTTTATGAAACGGTTAACACTGAATTTCTCAAATTACTTAACTTAACCCAGTTATTCGCCTATAAAAGGGGAGGAACACTCATTAATACAGCACACATTGTAATGGCGTTTACACCAATAGCACAACCATCGTCAGTTTTTCATTGTCGTATTCTTTACATTCTTCACAATGTATACCTCCTCATCATATCTGCCCTCCTTCTCCTGTTGTTGTTATTGTAATTGATTTCATTAACAACACATTCTAAACCTGAAAATAAAAAATCCCTTAATGCAAATTTCCAACTTGAGATTGTTGGAAAATTTGGGGTGTTCTCTGCCATGGATTCCAGTTTGATAGACGTGGTCTTCTCGCCCATTCAAAGCAGATCCACAGGACGGTCAATAGTGCATTGGGTGCTGTTAAAGTGGGTATATAGATCATTGTAAAGCCCAAGAAATTTACAAGCTCGCAGATGACATGAACGTGGTGTTTTTTTATTTATTTGTTTGTTTTTGTTTTTTTTTTATTTTTTTGATAAAGAACATGGAAAATATTGTATTTGGACAGTTTGCGCATTTTAAGTTTTAATGTCACGTATGTTAGATGTTATTTAACGCATGTAACTTCTTTGGCTAAATTTAATAATGCAGTAAAGTTTTAATACACAAGCCAACTCGCATACTGTTGATTTATTACGCATATTATGGCTTAATGTACCGCCATTTAAATATATATATATATATATATATATATATATATATATATATATATATATATATATATATATATATATATATTGTTTTTTAAATTTTGGAATACAAGTGTTTATTAAAGCACATTATAATATACGCATATTATATTAAAGGCACATATTATACAATCTAACGCATATAAAGATTTTCCTATATGCATATTGTCTTACCTTTTTAACGCACATAAGGTTTAATGCTGCGCAAGTTAAATGGTGGTTTAATGCTGCGAAAGTTATATGGTGGTTTAATACTGTGCAAGTTAAATGGTTTATCAACGCATTTTTAAGCATTGTGAAAATTACCAACTTCACCATAATAAACTTGATATTATAAAAACATTAAAGAGTGGACACTTATTACATCAAAACGTAATATTAATAACGTGTGTCCATCATAACATGCATAATCAAGCTTAACATTTCCTTTCTTTCTTCACGAAGATTGGCCCCTTTTTTGAGTCGACTTCCTCCTCTTCATCAGCCTCCTCAGCAGCTAGGTAGGCAAGAGCCTCCATTTTCCGAGTGTTGAAAGAGACTTTTGAGCCTGTGTCGCTGCCTGAATCATCAGGGGTACTCTCATCAGGGAAGTTGTCAATAAATGCTTGAAACCTTTCTTCGAAAGTTGGATCATTCAGATCCTTCTTCAGTGCTGGTAGATCTTCTTTTGGTATTAGGGAAAGGGGTTTTCTGGGTTTCTTCGACTGTTTGACTTTCTCATCATTTTTTATTTTTTTAGAATCCATCTTTCTGTTGAGATGAGAAGGTGTGATGGATTATCCATTGTTTAAATAAACTCTTCAACATATTACCAGCTGATGAACGGGTGCATGTTAAAGGAAATCTCATTGTCAGCAATTTTTTCATTTCCCATAAAGGAAATCTGTTAAAGTTGAATGGTCATTCAACTTATAAAAAACCGCACCCATTAAAGTTTTTTTTTTATTGGGTCTAAGTCAGTTAGTATACAATCTAATGCATATTTATTAGACTGAAATACACGAATAGTAATAATAAAGTATAATTGTGCGCATATTAATGAATAAATTGACTAATATCCTTTTAAGAATATCCCAACGCACATTGTAATAGTAATAGACGCATTTTAAATTATTTTGTTCCATGTATTTTAAGTTGTACATACACGCACACGCATGTTAAGTGTAGATGTAACACATATTAGAGCAATAAGGTCCGATAGATATGTACTTGGCATTGGAAATAATTGACAAGTCAATTTCGATGTCAGCATTTTTTCTATTTCCCATAATGGGAATCTGTTAAAGTTGAATGATCATTCAATCCTTAAAAAAACGCACCCATTATTATTTTTTTTTATTGGGTATAAGTCAGTGAGTGTACAATCTCATGCACACTAAGAATGATAGATGCGCATAATAAAGTGTTAACATGCGTATATTAATGAATAAATTGACGCATTTTCG
This sequence comes from Ipomoea nil, assembly GCF_001879475.1. Lineage (NCBI taxonomy): Eukaryota > Viridiplantae > Streptophyta > Magnoliopsida > Solanales > Convolvulaceae > Ipomoea > Ipomoea nil. The sequence goes on from NW_017617070.1 coordinate 333,586, forward strand.
TTTAAAAATCCTCCCACGCACATTCAAATATTGATATACGCATTTTAAATTATATTTGTTGCACATGTTAGGTTATACATACATTCACACGAATGTTAAGTGTAAATATAACGCATATTAGAGCAATAAGGTCTGTTAGATATGCACTTGTTATTGGAAATAAGTGACAAATCAATTTCGATCTCAGCAATTTTTATATTTCCCATAATGGGAATCTTGCGAAGTTGACTGGTCATTCAATACTTAAAAAATGCACCCATTGAATTGTTTTTTTATTGGGTCTAAGTCAGTGAGTGTACAATCTCATGCACATGAAGAATGAAAGACACGCATAATAACATGTTTAGGTGCGCATATTAGTGAACAAATTAACGCATATTCGTTTAAGAATACCGCATCGCACATTGTAATATTAATAGACGCATTCTGCTAGACTCAAAGTTGTCACCTACAAACATAATTAAAGAATTAAATATAGTAATAATTAAGAATTTGCTATTTAAACCCACCATTATGCTAGACTCAAATCTGTCACCTACGAACATATTTTTGCTTTTGTACTCTCCTTTTTACACAGATTTTTCAATGGCCGCTGAACTTCACTCTGTGATTGTTGGTAATCAACTTCGTGTAGCACTGCGGTGGAATACCATTAGGGTTCGAGTGCTTCGTGTTGTTCGTCTTCCAGAAACAAAAGGTTCTCAAACCATTCAATCTATAGAGTGTGTAGTACATGATGTAGAGGTATTTTTTTATTTACTGTAATATAAATCTTAATATTTTATATTTCTAAAATTTACTGTTGATGCATATGTTTTTTTTTTTTAATAATTTCAGGGAACTTTTATACATATGCATATTCCACAAGCGTATGTACAAAAGTTGTTCAACAAATTTGAAGAAGGCAAAGTTTATCTAATCAATAGATTTGACGTGGTTTATAATGCCTATAGAAACAAAACTTCTACTCTCAGGTATATGTTGATGTTTTGTGATAGAACTCGCGCAGGAGTGTTGAAAGATGCAGATTTCCCAACACATGTTTATGACCGAGAAGATTATAATTTCGATGAAGAGGTGATCTATTGCATACTTACATGTTTTCCTTTTTTTTTATATAATTTTATTGATGTATTTACAGTTTCCTAACTTTCACGATTTTATGGATCAACAGGTGCCTGACGCTCCGGTTGGAAATTTGGCTAATGAGGATTGAAATAATGAGGAGGCTGCTTAAGGATGAATAACGACGAATATGTCAAACATTTTATGTTTATTATGTTATTTGTTATATTTTATTCCTAAAATTTAGTTTGAATGAAATTTCTATGTCATCATTTTATGTTTATTATGGTGATCTATTATGTCATCATTGACGCATTTTCTTTTAAGAATACCCCATCGCACATTGTCATATTAATAGACGCATTTTAAATTATTTTGCTCCATATATTAAGTTATACATACATACGCATTCTAATAATGGAAAGGATTTAAAAATGGAAGAAAAATATTTCATTATATCAAAGATAAATTAAAAACGGAAAAAAATAAAAATAAAAATATTGAAAAATATTTCAATATATCATATATTAGTCGATGTAACGCATATTAGATCAATAAAGTCCGTTAGATATGTACTTGGCATTGGAAATAATTGACAAGTCAATTTCGATGTCAGCATTTTTTCTATTTCCCATAATGGGAATCTGTTAAAGTTGAATGGTCATTCAATCCTTAAAAAAACGCACCCATTAATTTTTTTTTTTTTTGTTTATTGGGTATAAGTCAGTGAGTGTATAATCTCATGCACACTAAAAATGATAGATACGCATAATAAAGTGTTAACATGCGCATATTAATGAATAATAAATTGACGCATATTCGTTTAAAAATCCCCCCACGCAAATTCAAATATTAATATACGCATTTTAAATTATATTTGCTGCACATGTTAAGTTATACATACACTCACACGCATGTTAAGTGTAAATGTAACGCATATTAGAGCAATAAGGTCCGATAGACATGTACATGGCATTGGAAATAAGTGACAAGTCAATTTCGATGTCAGCAATTTTTATATTTCCTATAATGGGAATCTTCTAAAGTTGACTGGTCATTCAATACGTAAAAAAACGCACCCATTGATTTTTTTTTTTTATCGGGTCTAAGTCAGTGAGTATACAATCTCATGCACATTAAGAATGAAAGACGCGCATAATAACGTGTTGACGTGCGCATTTTAGTGAATAAATTGAAGCATATTATTTAAAGATTAAGAATACCCCATCGCACATTGTCATATTAATAGACGCATTTTAAATTATTTTGCTCCATATATTAATTTATACATACATACGCATTCTAACAATGGAAAGGGATTTAAAAATGGAAGAAAAATATTTCAATAATAATAGAAAACGGATTCTTCAATGGTTGCATTTTATTAGGCGTCGAATAAGCAATTCATATTTATCTCAACCGCTAAAAAAACGCACTCATTCACGTACATTAAAATCGTAACTAACGCACACTAAAGTAGAAACGCACGCACCCTGTACGTTAATTGTGAACGTCAATTTATTTTTAAGTTCACTAAACGGTTAACATTGAATTTCTCCAATCGGTGAATTTTACCAAGTTATTCGCCTATAAAAGTGGAGTATCACCTTACCATACAACATACATATTGAAACGGTGTCATTTTAGTTTTACAGACCATCATTCATTCTTCGTCATTTTCTTCACATTCATTATGATGTTTACCCATCCTCATCATACTCGCCCTCCTTCTACTTGTTTGTCAATGTAGTTGATTACAATAACAACACATTCTAAACATCCCATGGATCAAATACTATACCTCAACCCTGGAAGTTTATACGAGGATGTAAAGGAACTATTAGCGGAGCCGACCTCATTTGAGTAGAGCACATGTTATCATTGTTTTCATCTAAAGCAGCACATTTTAAGCCTGAAAAGATCTTCTTCTGTGGATCTAAATGCTAACTGATTTGGATATTCAATTTAGAGATCAACTTTGTCTGTAAGTTGAATATAATATGTGGGGCAGTCCAATACATCTGGATCAGTTAGATTTTAGATTCATAGAAGTCGATCTTTTCAGGTTTATAATGTGTTGTTTTAGCCCAGACATGCGACAGGATCCTCTACTCCATTTGGAGATATATCTTTTGGTACCTTAATGCGGGCTTAACCAAAAGGAATATCTCCAAAAGGTATAGACGGATCCTGTCGTTTGCCTGGTTTTTTTTTTTTTTTTTTTTTTGGTTATTAAAAATAAGCTCTCATGTCCGCTTCATTATTATTACTGTTGTTGTTATTATTAATATTATAGTTGTAGTAGTAGCAGTAGCAGTTCAAAGTGTAAATTATTTCAATGTAAATAATAAATCTTTCTGCATTTTATTCATTTTTTTCTTTTGGGTTGTTTTTGATAATGGTTAAATAAACTAGCAAATCCGAGTACTATTAGACTACAATCAATGGACGTTATGTAATTTGGGATCTTAATAGTTTCGTGTTACATGATAATTTAATAGAAAAATTCAAGCACATTAAGACTTTTTTTCAAGGAAATATAAGATATAAAAAAACGCAGATTAAGACCAAATTCTACACATATTACTATGTCCGGAAAAAAACATCAAGACTCACGTATTTTCTAATGCACATTATGTTACTGTATTGCGCTTGTTAAGTTTTTTTGTATTTGCCACGGACTATAGTTTTAATACATAATGCAACGCACATTTTGTTGTCGTATTACGCATCGTGAGCGTACGTATTGCATTTTAAATATATTCTTTTTTTCTTGATGTTTGTTTTTAATTTTCAGGAATTGTTGTTTAATATTTTTCATATAATTAAATTAATGGATGAGCCCATTGGTGAAATGGTAAAAGTCTTTGATCATATTGATTTTACTTAGGATCGAACCCCCTTAAAGACTTTATTTTTTTTTATTATATTTTATTTCTTTTTTGTTTAATAAAATATAATAAACGCATCTTAAAGTGATATTTCGCGCACTTTAATTGGTTTCCCGACGCACTTTAAACTTTTGGCTTTTAAAAATCTATTATTTCGATGCAATTTAATTAAATGTATATTTACACGCATATTGTTCTTGTAATTCGCGCATGTAACAGAGCAAAGCAAAGCACATTAAGTCTTTTATACCAATCCGTCTTTACGTAATATTCAAAGATATTTTATATCAGAACTTTAAGGCATTTGTAGTTGGGGAAACAGATAACATTGAATGGTCATTCAATGCTTTAAAAAACGCACCCATTAAACGAAATCTTAAAAAATCTAATGTGTCTGTAAATCACGCAACATTGAAATCTCAAATCAGTGCATGGGACCAAGTTATTCGCCTATAAATTAGAAAGAACAAAACACAATTGAGCATCAGGTTATTGAAATGGCTATCTCTCACGTTTCTGCACGTACAGAAGAACCATGTCCTTTTCATTTTCCTCGCCCTCTAGCTTGTAGTGATTGTAACTAACTACAAAAACAACACGTTCTAAACCTAAAACATCATTCGTCAATTTCAGCTGCAAGCTCATCATGCTGCAACCAAACATCATCCAAGGCTAAGAGTTGAGCATTGTGGCAGGCTGGCAGCGTGTTGGATGCTGCCGGAACCAAAAGAGATGTCTTCAAAGTACTAGAAGAAATAAATATGTGCAATCGATTATGTATGTGCCATTTTATCTGCAAATTATTTCATAATCAAACAAACGCACTTTAAGTTTTGCAATCCAATGGTTTCTAGCCTCAAACATAGTTGTAAACCAATTGTGTTCGACTAAGTTGTACTTTTCCATGAGCTCTCTCCACTGTTTCTCAAAATCAGGAGGTTCTAAAGATGACGTCCAAACGATTGAGTTCAATTTGTTCTTAAACTCCTCATTCTTGTTCAACGTAGGACCCACCTTTTCCCCAACTTTACACATAATGTGCCACATGCAATAACGATGCCTGGCTTGCTTGAAAACTCTTGGAATCGCAACTTTCATAGCTGGATCTTGATCAGTGACAATTATTCTTGGTTCCATACCCATTGCCTTTTTAAATTTTTCAAAGAGCCAAACATAAGACTCAATGTATTCTTTCAACAATAGTCCAGCGCCAAATGTTATACATTTTTTATGGTTATCAACTCCGGCGAAGGGTGTAAAAACCAGATCGTACCTACAAGACAAAAACCGTCATCACAGTATACAGGTGTCAAACTGGCGCACTTAGAGCATTAGAGTGACGCACATTAAGTCTTAAAATCGCAAACATATGTACTTGAAGTCTAATTCTGGATGTTCCGCATTAATATGCGCGACATTAGTGTTTAAGATGCGTGGTATAAAGCGACAATGTGCGCTTATTTATATTACAATTATTTTCAAGTAAACAGTGAACATGTATAAATCTTAACGTGGCTCAACATACCAGGCAATGCTTCATGTGAATTAATTAAACGTACGCAAGAATGTGAATAGAATAATACCTGTTGGTTGAATATGTGGCATCAAAAGAGACAACATCTCCAAATGCAACAAAATTCTTTTTTGACATTGGATCTGCCCAAAATAGTCTACTCATCTGCTCATCTTCATCAACTTCGTAGTCAAAAGCAAATGCAGGGCACATCTCTTGTTTTTTAATAAGATTATGCACGAGTATTTGTGCATCAGCACCCAATATGTATGCTCTGAGATCCCTTCTGATATTTTTAAAGTCAACTGCGGTTGCCCCAACTTCAGAGTAATCCCCCACAATCTGACTGTATAAACCGTGTGATTTTGATGTTCCAATATTTTCTTTAGCACAATCTAGTATAAACTTCTGATGAACACTGGAGATGTTTCTATTTCCCTTTAGGAACTGCCTTGCAAGAACCGAAAACATGCTGTGATTATGTTTTTCAATAAATGTCGCAACCTGGTACCCAGCTACTCCAATGTACTTAAAAATAATCCTAGCTCTGCAACCAGTTCTGTTTGAAACCCTCCGCCGCTTTGGACGCGAAGGACCTTCCCCCGCATCTGCATTTGATTTTGAGTGACAATGTTGAGCACCCGTATTCTTAAATCCCTCTCTATTGCAAACGATTTGCTTTAGAGTTTTCGTCCCGTCGCGTGCTCTAACGAGGGAACTAGACCTCGTGTCAAACCCGACTTTGGCAGCATAATTGTTGTAGAATTCAATACCAGCATCCAATGTTTTAAAAATCATGTCAACTGCTGGTTTGATTTCATCTTCACAGTGCGGAGTCCAATACTGTGTCATTCCAGGAGATATGGTCAATGTATAACAATTGCTGCTGCTGCTGGGACTCAAACTGGGGTTGTTCAGAGATTGCAAGTCACTGGGAACTGTAACATATAAGCATGAAGTTATTATTGCGTTGTTGTAAGCCTCTACGTGCGTAGTGTGAATGCTTAATATGCGTTAAAGTAATCAGATCATTGTCAATATGTCAGGTTTATAAAATACAAGAGCATGTGCGGCAAGTGAGCACTTAACGTGCGCCAGGGTAATAGTTAACGTGCGTATGTTGAGCAGTTAACATGCCTAAGTGTTTTTTAAAACTTATGGTCATTAGTTAACGTGCGTCAGTGAGTCCATTAACATTAACATGCGTTTGGAAAGCACTGAACGTGAGTATGGTCTTGACACCAGATTTTATTGCGCACAGATGCATATTATGTGTTCGATGAATTGCTTAAATGCGAATTTGGTTAGGCGATGGGGTGGTTGATGTCGGTTTCAGGAGCTTCCAATACAGTACTTGAAGCCGTGGTTCCTTAATCCAGAATATCCATGATCCAACTGCTTGGCAAGGTCAATTCAATTTTGTCAAATCATTTTTTTTATTGTTAATTCAATTTTTAAAAATGATGGCTTTTGAATGACTTCAGTGCATCTTTTTTGGGTTACTGGCTCTGTTTTGTTGTTCTGAATTTATTTTGCCCGATACTGACCAGGTTCCTGCTCAATCAGCTAGTCAGCAAACCGCAGAGGATATGACATTATTGGCTTAGGATACCTTTAGTTGGGGGGTTTTTTTTTTAATCAAATTTGTGTGTGTATATTTGTTATTGTTTTCATTTTTATTTTTAAGAGTTATTTTCAACAGTAGGTGTAGTCACTAGGGCCATGATTGATGAGATTGTCACATAGGGTAGACACCATTTATCATCTGTTTCCTAAGAGCTGTTCTGTGTGGATCTTTTTGCAGCCATGGATGATTGTAGTGTGCACTGCTCCTGAATTTCATTTCTCATGGTTTTGGTGTGGGACGGTTAAACCTTGATTTTTCATAATTCTAACTTTGATATGTTATAGTAGAGTTTCCTTTGGAAATCTCTTTGAGGAGAAGGGTTATAGTACACCCTTTTGGCTCCTCAAATTTTTCATTTTTGTTCTTTTGTAGTGGCAGAAGTTGATAAGCCCCACCCAACTTTTCTAAACGAATATTAATGATTTTATGTAGACCTCAGCTTTTGCCCTTTGAAATCTTAAGTATCATCCTGAAATCGATACTTTATTTTCCTACAAATAAGAACACTTGTGAACTTCTCGGCATATTCTCTTGAATCCAGTAGCCTTAAATCCCAAAAGCATCATTAGCTCTGCTATACTATGAGTTTCAGACTTTATGAATTATCACATTGCATATCCCATTAGGTTCATTTGCCTGTCTGTTTCAGACTCGCGTCATATATATATTCTCTTCAGTTCTTACTTCTGTTTAGGTTATGTTCTGCAGTGCGCTATGGGTTTTGAGTATTTGCTCAGGTACTTGCATATGGGAGTGGTAATTTCTGGGTGCAGGTTTGGTGTTCAGCTTGTGCATCTGGATGGTTTTTTTTTTTTCTTTTATGTGTGTGCGCTTTGGATTTTGGGTTTGTGTTTAGGTTCTTGCTATCAGTTTTATGATGCCGTGCAGTTGAATTCTTTATGTTATGGTGTTTTTTTTTTTTTTTTTTTTTTTTTTTTTTTTTTTTTTTTTTGCTTCTGTGCATTAATTTTTCCATTCCCAGGTGACGTTGCTGTTGAGTCGGTAGTTGCCGTAGATGTGGTGGCACCTTTGCCACAGACCGATGCAATTGAATCACCCCATCAGTCCGCAAAACCAGCCCCTAATTCGGATGGCTCAGATGATGAGCCCAATGCAGTTGATGAGGCACTATTCCCCCCTAAAGATTCACATTATGCCCCCAATGCAGTTGTATGTGCATAGAGGGTAATCGGTTGGTGCGTAGTACTATTTCTGTTTGAATGTATGTTCTGGTATGTCCATAAAGGGACATTAGTAGGTGAATCATGCTTACTTGGTGGGTAGGGCACGATGATGGGGTTATAACGTTATTGGCTTTGTTTTTTATTCGAAACGTGTTTTTCTTTCAGTGAGTATCCCTTTTGGACAGTTTTTAAATTAATTTGCATTTTTAATTATGCGGTGTGCATAGTTGTAGGTAGGTGAATGCAGTATACTGTAAACAAGTTTTAGATGCCTCAGTATATGTATGTAGTGCTGAATAATAGGTGATTGTATTCAGTGCGTACTAGTGTGGTGGCGTGTGCATCTTTATCTAAAAACAAGGGTGTTGTTGCAACAGTGGTTATATGTATTATTTGTTTCCCGGGGGTCGTGATCTAAGTTTGTAGAGGTCCGTGCGTTTACGAATTATGGCATGTGCGTAGTTACATTGTTGTATAATATGTTGCGTGTGCGCATTCGTGTTCTGGTATGTGAATGGGTAATGCACCTGCCACATAAATATGATTTAACATTATTTAAAGTTGTTAACAAAATTCATGTGATTGCACACGTTTAAAAGCAACCACGCTCAGACCTCTATTCTATTAACAGAAGCACACAAACAACCAACAACTACCATTTTTTTCCTAGTCTGTGTCGTTTCACACTGTCAAACATCTGTACCACATGCACACATACACATCCCATTACATTTAGGTTGTCCAACCAAATAACCCCCCCCCCCCCCCTCCCCCCCCCCCCCAAAAAAAAAAAAAAAAAAAAAAAAAAAAAAAACCAATAACCTCAACATATGCACACGCTATGCACATACTCATGTTCGTATACGCACCCGCTAGCAAGACGCACTAGACTCAACTACCATTTTTTCCCAGTCTGTGCCGTTTCACACTTTTAAACATCTGTACCACACACACACACATCCCATTACATTTAGGTTATCCAACCAAACAAACCAAAAAAAAAACAATATCCTCAACATATGCACATGCTAAGCACATACTCATGTTCATATACGCACCCGCCAGCAAGAAACTCTAGACTCAACTACTAATTTTTTCCAAGTGTTTGTCGTTTCACACTTTCAAATATCTGTAACACACACACACACACACACGCATCCCATTACATTTAGGTCATCCAACCAAACAAACCCAAAGAAAAAATAAAACACATGAATATCCTCAACATATGCACACGCTATGCACATACTCATGTTCGTATACGCACCAGCCAGCAAAACTAGCTTTTCACCCCAGTGCCTTCTTCACGCAATTTTTATAAGCAACAGAGGTTATAGAATAATTTTAAATATCAATAATTTCAATTCATAATTTCAATTCATAATCTCCCTAATATAATGTTGAAGATTCCAATTCAATTATATCCATAATTAAACAAATAACTACAATTACTATTTAATCCTTTTGATTTCAATCTATCCTTAATTACTTTAAGAATCTCTTATAATCTCAACCATTCATGAAAAATGAATGAATGTTTATCATGAGATCTCATTATCTCATGTATCATAGGGGTTGCACCGGATTCGAAGCCTATATATATATATATATATATATATATATATATATATATATATATATATATATATATATATATATATATATATAATAAAGTTCAAATGCAGCGGGGTCTTCCCGTGCGGCGGAATTCCAGAATACACCAACAGTGTTAACAATATGCACCAACAGTGTAAGAAAAATACACCACAATGAAATGCAATAAAACATCACAAAATACACAACAGACGCAAAAAAATACACCACAATGAAATGCAATAAAACATCACAAAATACACAACAGACGCAAAAAAATACACCATATAACTCACCACCCCCAATGGTGTATTTCCGAACAGTGTATGGTGTTTTTGCTCACACCTAATGGTGTGTGTTTGGTGATGCGGGGCTCTGTTTACTCTGTTTTTTGTGGTGTATTTTCCTAACGTTGATGGTGCATATTTGTTGAACTATTGGTGATGTCGCACCGTAAGAGATCGCCGCACCGTAAGAGATCGCCAAACCATGCAGCAATACACTCCGATCAGATTTCGATCGTCAAAAAATCGTTGGAAATCAAATTCATGGGCTATCCGATGCATAACCACTACTTCGATACTGACAGGTTTAGAACCCAACCAGAGCTTATTGCTACATGGTTTGGCGCTCCTAAATGAGGAGGAAGGAGAAAACTTGTAAAATTACAACTTTATTTCCACTTTTGACAGTCAAATTGACAAAGGACTAAATTGGGTAAAAATTGTATAGTTGAGGACTTAATTGGGTAAGAATGATAGTCGAAGACCAAATTGGTAATTACGACATAGTCGAGAGACTATTTTGGGTATTAACTCTTAATTAAATTACAAAAGTAGTATTAAAAAAAGTCCAGAGTAGCAGGGTAAAACTCTAGTTTGAGGGATGAAAATAGAATCACTCATTCAATAATTAATGTGATGATTTCAAATTCTAATATTCCACTTCCAAAGGAAAAGGAAAAGGAAAAAAAAAAAAGTGGGAGCATATGGGGATTGTCTTTGCAACGTGTTCATCATTTCCTTGGGGCAAGATGGAAGAAGATGATGAGACAACCGAACAAGTGGACGCCATTTTTATGGAGTCTCCAACCTCTACATTTCTACGCACTGCTATGCCTTCATCATTATATCTATATATATAAAAGCATCATGTAATCATAAACCAGAAGACAAATCTTTACAAGTTGTTTCCATTTACGGAAAAAATTAAAATTTATCTTTTCAAACAACAAAATCTATAACCCTTATATACCTATCCAACCCCTACGCAGAAACACCCATTTCAATCCTCCCGTGGTTCTTCGCATTTAAATCCATGAATGCTTATGCCAAAGTGAATCTTTCTTGGAGACCCGGCGAAAGCCCACATTTTTCTTGTGGATTTTGGGAAGAAATTTCCGGACACGTATATGCATGAAGATTTCTCGTACGTATTGCATTGTTAATATTCCTATTTCATGAGGTGGAATTGGGCTTGAGAAAGAGATGTGGGTTGTTTCCGAGCACTTTTAGGGGGTTTCTGTAGGTGATCTTGCAGGATCTTAATTAGTCGGAAAAATGTCGCTACTTCGCAAGTTTTTCTATAAGAAGCCACCTGAAGGGCTTCTGGAAATATCTGAGAGGGTATTTGGTATGTTTCCTTTCTCCAATTCTGTTTAAGCTTCAATTCTTTATGGTTAAATGTTTTTATTTTGATTTTTGCATTTGGATTTATATTTATATTTGGCCTTTTAAAGCAATTGATTGATGTTCTTTCATATGTTGGCTATTTAGTCTAATAAAGTTTTGTGGGTAAAGGGGTTTTTGTTTGTTGTTTTAAATCTTTAGCCTGCCTCTTTGAAGTAATTGGCATTCTTTTATATATTTAAATGTTATTGTTAGGGTACTTAGTTTGAATGCTTGATATGATTGCTTAATATGAATGCTTCTCCATGTCCACCATCAAAATCAATTGTAATCTTTCTACATTTATAAAGCCGGTGCCTTAGGGTGTTGAATGTTTCTTTGGAATATCTTTAATTCTTCCCCCAAAAAGGTTGAATCCCTAACCCAGGACCCCCAAACCCATAGTCCGACAAAATATTTGGGAGGATGTAAATTACGACGACAGTGGCTCAATAGACAGGGTCGTGTAACTTTGAGTGTAATCCCCACACTGCTACTGCCGAGTTTCTGAATATAATACATTTAATTGTTCATACAAATGGATAATATTTATTGTTGTTATGTGATTGGAATATGTAGAGTGTGTGAATTGAAGCTGATGCTTTGCTGTTACTTTTAACTATGCAGTCTTCGATTGCTGCTTTTCAACTGATATGGTTAAAGAAACTGAGTACAAATCCTACATGGGTGGCGTTGTGGGTAAACTGTGTGATCATTTCCCCGATGCCTCAATCATGGTGTTTAATTTTAAGGAGGGTGATAACCAAAGCCCATTGGAGACCATACTGAATGATTATGAGATGACTGTGGTCAACTATCCTCGACAGTATGAAAACTGCCCTGTACTCACGATGGAGATGATTCATCATTTTGTAAAGTCAACTGAAAGCTGGCTTTCAATTGGTACGACCAATATGCTTTTAATGCATTGTGAGCATGGTGGATGGCCATTGCTGTCCTTCATGCTAGCTGCATTCTTGATATACAGGAAGCAGTTCAACGGAGAACAGAAAACCTTAGACATGATGTACAAGCAAGGACCTCGTGAGCTTCTTCACTTAATGACACCCCTAAATCCATTGCCTTCGCAATTGAGGTATCTACAGTATGTTTCAAGAAAGAAGGTGGAACCTCAGTGGCCACCAGCTGATAAGGCACTTACTCTAGATTGTGTTATCCTAAGACTTATTCCTAATATTGACGGTAAAGGAGGATGCCGTCCAATATTCAGAATATATGGTCAAGATCCCTTCAAGCCTGCAAATAGGACATCTAAACTGCTCTTCTCTACAGGCAAAAACAGCAAAAGTTTGAAGCACCGTAAGCAGGTGATTTAATTGTCTCTTTGCTAGTTTGTTTAGTCTTCTTTTTTTTTAATAAAAAAAAAAGTAAACTTTTCACTAATATGAGAGCATGCATTTACCCTATATTTATTTCTGGTATTTCTGAGTTCCACAAAAACTACCATATATACTTACTCGTTTGGTTCGCGGAAAATATTTTAAGGGAAGTGGAATTGGGATTCCATGGAAAAACAATTACTAGGAAAATGAATTTCATTGTTTGGTTGGTGGAAAAAGAATTACTGGGAATACTAATTCTATTGTTTGGTTAGATTTGGAATTGTAAGGAATAATGGGTATAAAGACCTATATGCCCCCTACAAATTAATAAGAGTAATATAATTAAAAAAGAAAGTAAGGGTAAAATAGGCATTCCATCTCAACTTTTCTTCCCATCTTCCATGGAAAACAAAATCCTTGGTCCAACCAAGGATTTTGTTTTCCTCAAATTTGAGGAATTCATTTTCCAATGGAAAATGAATTCCATGAACCAAACACAAGAAAACAACATTTTCTTCTACTTTAAGGAAAATGTTTTCCATTTTCCATGAACCAAACATCCCTAATGTATGGTGGACTTATCACAAATTCACAACTGTGATTGCATAGAACATTATGTGGACGAATCAAATTTAGCAATTTTACATATTGTAAATTTATATTCAAGAAAAGTGCTTTTTATGCATATTACATTTTGTGTATGGGTTACTTGTTAAAGACAAATATGATCTCCTATAATCATTTGCTTCAGTTTCTGATGTATTCTTTTGGGAAATGTCATATGTCCTACAGTCTGCCTGTGAGCTTGTTAAAATCGATATTGATTGTCACGTATTGGGCGATGTTGTGCTTGAGTGTATCACCCTGGATGATGATCTTGAACGTGAACAAATGATGTTTCGTGTCATGTTCAACACTTCGTTTATTAGATCAAATGTTTTGATGCTTAATCGAGATGAAATTGACATCCTCTGGAATGTCAAGGATCAATTCCCCAAGGACTTCAGAGCAGAGGTATTTCATCTGTCCTAATTTTTATGCTGTAGCTTTTTGTTTGTGATAGTTAACATTTCCCTTTTGCTTAAGTGAAGATTCTGTTCTCGGAGATGGATTCGAGTGCTTCCAACCCTAAAGCACGTGCATTGCCTAGTCCTGAAGAGAAAGGTCTCCCTGTTGAAGCATTTGATAAATGTAAGGAATTGTTTAGTGATGTGGATTGGCCAGAATCAAGGGATGAGAATCAAAAGTCAACCAGAGCCACTAATACTGTACAAGAAAAGTCGGAAACTTCTAAGGAGAAGCCTGTGAAGACCTCTGATCAAATTCTCAAAAATGAAAAAATGGGGACTGAGAACAACATCACTGAAAAGGTTAAAGGCAATATAGGTGGACCATCAGAGGCAAATCATGAAAGAGTCACCAAGAAACCAGATTCAACGCAACTGGGCAATGATAGCAGAGAAGTAGAGCAAACTACGTCGTCTTCAAACTTAACATCTCAAGGTTCAGCACCTCCACCAGCAACCCCACATGTATCCTCTGTTCATTCTGCCTCAATTGTTCGATCTCGTCCCATTAGAAATTCAGCTTCCCTAAATGCTTCTCAGTCAGAGTCTCTGTCATGTTCAGGGTCAGGCACTAACCCTCCACCACCTCCTCCATGCTCAGAATCAAGTTCAAGTCCACAACAACCCCCTCCATGCTTAGAATCAAAGTCAACTCCACTGGCACCTCCAAGTGTAAATTCAATGCCAACCCCTCCACCACCTCCAGGAGTAGAATCAACGCCAATCCCACCGCCACCTGCAAATGCCAGCCCTCCGCCACCACCTGCTCCATCCTCGGGGTCAGCATCGGCCCCTCCTCCACCACCTCCATCTTCAGATATGGGTTCCAATGATAACGCTATGTCTTCAGCTCCAGCTGCAGCACCAACTCGTCCTCCACCCTTGGGTTGCTTATCAAGGTCCCCTGCTGTCTCTATGCAATCTAATTCTTCTTCTAAAGGAAGTATCCCTCCTCCTCCTGGTGCTGTAGGAAATATCCCTCCTCCTCCTGGTGCTGTCGGAAATATCCCTCCTCCTCCTGGTGCTGTAGGAAATATCCCTCCTCCTCCTGGTGCTAAAAGTATCCCTCCTCCTCCTGGGGCTGCCGGAAATATCCCTCCTCCTCCTGGGGCTGCAGGAAATATTCCTCCTCCTCCTGGTGGTAAAGGAAGTATCCCTCCTCCTCCTGGTGGTAAAGGAGGTATCCCTCCTCCTCCTGGTGCTGCTGCTGCTCAAGGAGGTAACCCTCCTCCTCCTCCTGGTGCCAAGGGAAAATTGCCAGCCAAAAGTGTCAGGTCATCGCCTCAAACCAAAAGGACACCCTTGAAACCATACCACTGGTTGAAATTAACAAGGGTTACTCAAGGAAGCCTATGGGCTGAAACACAGAAACCTGAGGAAGCTGCCCAGTACTGACAACATTTCTCTGTTTCCTTTTTTCCTTCTCTTGTCCTCTCCTCTAAAAATTAACCCATTCACTTGCTTTATCTTGTCTCTGCCAGAGCTCCTGAATTCAACATGTCTGAACTTGAGGTTCTCTTCTCAGCAACTGTCCCAGATGCAGGTCGCAGAAATGGAGGTGGAAAATCAGGTCAAGCTGCAGGAGCTAAGTCTGAAAAAGTGCATTTAGTAAGTAACCAAGAAGTCTTAACCTTCTATTTCCAAGTGCTTCTGTGTATGTATTTTTCTATGAGCAGTTACTTATTATATAGAGATTCTCTATTCATTCATTGTGGATTCTGATGTCAGATTTCTTTTCATTGTTATTTACAAAGTTTGACATACACCTGAAGCTTCATTTGGGAACTATCTTGCATTAGGATATCAAGATTACTTGTGCTGCTTGAGCACAGATAATTAGATGCACAACCATATAAAGAAATGATGTATCCCGTGTCTGTAATCTCCTAAATAACTCATCTGGAATTCCAAAAATCATATCTTTACTTTAAACGTTTTAGTTAAGTAAAATAAGAATTTTATATTGATCTTTGTCTTTGCTTTGGAGGTCAGCAATATTTGGAATTGCTCTGTGGATTATATCTTATTATCTGAAGGGAATACGTTATATTGTAATTCAGGCTTTTACCATATACGTATTGTTTGTAAAAAGAAAATAAATTTTGTAAAGCAGCTAACCTTTATTGATATCTGACCACATTTGCACTGTTTCATGCAGATTGACCTCAGAAGGGCATATAATTGTGAGATTATGCTTACAAAAGTTAAGATTCCTTTGCCAGATTTAATGGTCAGCTTCCTAAGAATTGACTATATATTATTCATTTAACTTACCTGTCTTTCTGTTTTTTCAGTTAGGGACATGCTAAAGTTATACAGAGTATATCTGTTGTCTATGACTCTATGATCCTGCATAGATACTCTAAGAGTTAATTTCTCCATCTGCTGTTTGCCAACAGAGTTCAGTTCTAGCTCTGGATGATTCTGCATTGGACATTGACCAGGTTGAGAATCTTATAAAATTTTGTCCTACAAAGGAAGAAATGGAACTTCTAAAGGTCTAAGTTTATTTTCAATTTACTCCCCCTATTAGTATCATGCTGTTACTTTCAATACAAGCGGTGCTATTAGAGTTGATCATCTCATTCTTGTACTTCCATTTCCAGAATTTCAAGGGAGAGAAGGAAAACCTTGGAAAATGCGAACAGGCAAGTGGTGTTTGACTTTTGTTTTCTTTATCCTTTTTCTCCACTGCCTGTTTGACAATAAAACTCATAACTCAACATATTGCTCCTTTTGAATTTGTTACCTTATATTGTCTTATTCTTTTTTGGGAACTTCTGAAACGCCATTTTGGGTTGGGAAATGGAATTGTCAAACATAGAATAGTCAGTTATAATATTCTGTAACTGATAATCCTGAAAGGCAAATTGTTTATTGATAGAGGCAGGTACTTAACATCGAAACTATTTGTGACAGTTTTTCCTAGAGCTGATGAAAGTTCCCCGAGTAGAATCCAAGCTAAGAGTTTTCTCATTTAAAATACAATTCTGCTGCCAGGTTGGAAGAAACTATGGTTACTAAATGTTTTCTTTTCGTTTTCAGTTTCCATTTTCTGGATTTGCTAATCAAATTTTGTTTTCCAGGTTTCTGAGTTAACACATAATTTGAATATTGTGAACTCTGCATCAGAAGAGGTAGGCTATTATGTCTTTCTGAATCCTCCTATTGCTTGTGTAAGAAACTCCCTCCCAGTTCTTGCTTCTTCTTTTATCAGGTCAGAGGTTCTATCAAGTTGAGAAGAATCATGCAAACCATTCTTTCACTGGGTAATGCTTTGAATCAGGGAACTGCAAGGGGTGAGTCAAGATTAACCGATTTATATGCACCACGTATCCAGAATTCATAAAAGCTCACCACGTTGTTCCTTTGCTATCACTAGTCAACTGGTTCATTCTGCAATTTGTTTTGTATCGACACACTTTTGATCCAAATAATCTATTGCTACTACGGAGTATTATTAATATTGCCAGTATCTTTGCTCTGCAAGTTAATTTGCTCCTTGCATTGGTTAGTAACGATGATCTATGGTTTTCTGCCTCAGGTTCTGCTGTTGGATTCCGGTTGGATAGTCTTCTGAAACTTACTGACACGCGCTCCCGTAACAACAAGATGAATCTTATGCACTATCTTTGTAAGGTATGGATAATTTATCTTTCAGCAAGTTGACACATTTCCTGCAAGATAGTTAATAGCATGTAAATGAGATGCTAATTAAGAAAAAAAATTTATATTTTATTTATGGCCCATAGGCATACTTGTTCCGTAATCTCTTGTTGTTCAAATTTGAAATTTCAATACTTATTTACCCATTTAACTACTTCTAGGTTCTTGCTGAAAGGCTCCCAGAACTATTGACTTTTTACCAAGACCTTGCACATTTAGAGGCTGCAACAAAGGCACACAATTTTTTGTTTTGAGTACTTTTGACAACCTTAACCAACTTAACATTTTTGCTTCACTAAGTTAGTGTGGTCAAATGATTCTGCTATTCAGATACAATTAAAGATTTTGGCTGAGGAAATGCAAGCAATCAGCAAGGGGCTGGAGAAAGTTGTACAGGAATTGGCTGCCTCAGAAAATGATGGTCCCGTGTCAGATTATTTCTGCAAGGTATGCTCTGGGCTTGTGTTATTAAGATGATATTTGTCCTCATTTATCTAGATAATAATCGAGCATCAATAATTATGTTTCAACCTTGGTCAACATTACAACTCTTAAAGCAAGAAGTTTGACTCTTTCTTGTTTCATTTAAATACAATTGAAAGAATTCTACTAAGAGAGCACTAAAGGGACATTTTATGCTTTGATTGGTTGGTATTTAATGAAATATGCTGTTATATATAAGATACAACCATACAATTCAGTGTTCATAAGATAGTGTTCCTTAAGTATGTTTTTCTCCACCAACATCCATTTTTACTTATCGGTGTGCTCAAATGTGCAGAGCTTAAAGATGTTTCTGAAGTATGCTGAAAAGGATGTGAAATCCGTGTCGTCTTTATACTCCGAAGTGGTAATGTCATTGATGACTATTGTCTTGGAATTATTTTGCTTTGATTGTTTACTAGATTTTTTTTTATGTGTTGATAGGGAAGAAACTGTGATGCTTTGCCGACCTATTTTGGGGAAGATCCTGCTCGGTGCCCATTTGAACAAGGTACTCCAATCTTGTCATCATTGTTCGTCACAAAATACTAGGGTTTAGAACAATAACGTATAGGAATCACGATTTTGATGATAATTCCGTTCCCCTGCAGCTGTGGCAACTTTGCTCAATTTTACGAGGATGTTTAGAAAAGCTCACGAGGAGAACGTGAAGCAAGCAGAATTTGAGAGGAAGAAGGCCCTAAAAGAAGCAGAACTCGAGAAACAAGCAGCTGCAGCTGCAGCACAAGCAAATACTGCTGCCGCTGCAGTGGGTTCCTAGGAAACGAGAAGATACAAGTGCTTCAGATGATCCAGAACAGTTCCACATGCTAGTCTTCTCGTAAAAAACCTAGTTCTTACCCAGATTCAGCACGTGCTTCAGGTACTTCTCTCGTTTACTCTCAATAATCCCGCTTCCAAATGGATAACCTTTTGCCCCTCATCATGCCCACAAAACAGGATTTCTTTGGCGAAAGAAATATTCATCCACGTGGTTGCTGCCAAGGACACCAAGCAGTAACCGAGAACGATGGAATATTTGACATATAAAGACCATATCTTGATTCAAAACTTGCCAAACCCATGCCTAGTTTGCTGATAATTGATTGCTGCATCTATGGAGGGATCGACCGCCGTTTTAGTTGGTCATTTAATTGGAGGAAACAGTAGGGTTCATTGTAAATATATCCATCCACAATGTAGATTGTAGGTTTGTAAATAATCCAAGCATTACTTGTGTAAATACTAATCAGTGTAAGAGCATGCAAATGTTAGTCCACATGTGAAGAAGCATTGTACCCCTGTGGCAATAGGAGTGTAGAAAGCAGCAAATAGTTATTGGGTACATCATGGTGTAATATTCAGATGATAGATTATAAAAGTATGCAATACAATAATGTCAAAGTTTCACTTTGAACATTATTGTATTATCATCTGAAAAATAAATAAACATTGGCATAGCGCTGAAATTTTGGCCATGTATGTAATGTAATAATGTAAATATGTAATATGTATGAAGCCTAAATTTATTGATAATAATAACATATATTAGTTTTAGGTACTTCACTCTCTCACTTGTTTGGATTGTTCATAGCTAAGCAATTATAAATATGTTATCCCTACCAAAAAAAAAAAAAAAAAAAAGAATAAAAAAATTATAAATATGTTATAATTTGTCTTCTTTGAGTAGAGATGACAATGTGAGTTAGGCTCACATGGGCTAACCTAGTCTAAATATTATTATGTCTAGACTAGACCAGTGTTGAGCGACCTTACATATAAGGGCTAGGTCAGGCTATCCCACCAGTGTCTTTTTTTTTTTTTTTTTTTTTTTGTCCTAACCTAGCCCTTATATTCCTAACCTAGCTCGGGGAGTTATGTCGTTATTAGTTATTCTTTTAGTTGGAATATAATTGGAACCATATATTGATTGTTTAATATGCTCAACTAATAGTGGAGAATTATATCTTTAGTTGGTCAAATCAATGAGTACGTATATCATTAATTTCGCTGAAGAATATCTTAATCAGTGGGAGTGATCATTTAGAAAAGGATCGATCATTAAGATACTCCACTAAAGAATTTGGATTTAATTGGCTTCATACATCTCAAATTGGATTATTTGTCAAACAAATAAGTCCAAAAGATTCCACAAGCATTAATCTTGTATTTGTTTATATAAATTCATATTGGTTGTGCAACATATTTATGAAAATGTTGTAACAATATTAAGGAGTTTATTATAACAAAGCATTTAACTTGTGGTGCACTGTTATTTAATAAATTCTTTAGCATTTAATAGAGTCTTTAGTTTCTCCAAAATTGATCCTGGGCCATTTTGGTTTGTAGGACTCAAAAACAATTTTACGAAACATAAAAGTAAAACTCATAATGTTCAGTTCATTTTGAAGTGGACATTGAGATTAATTGGGAGGTTAATGGTGTATGTTTAACATTCCAAATTTATGGACTTAGAGTTTTGGTTTGTTGTCTAAGTTATTGGAATGCTTCTATGACTAAACTATCTTTTGGCCATTTTGATGAGTAGGAGTAACAGACGTGTCAACTCCGAGCTCTTAGCCGTTAGAGGTAGTGCTTAAGTTAAATTATAAACAAGTCATGGAATATAGTTAGCATTATGCTAACATTAAGAGATCTCTACTTAAGGTTTTGTCTTTGATCCATTCTGCTAACATTAAGATCCATTCTTAGAGATCATACAGTGTACTCTTTTGTACAATTTGGATGGTTTTCTCTCTTAAGTTGCGCATATATATTTTATTTTGAGAAACATCCCTTAAGGTACCAAGAATAAACGTTGGGTTTGTTCATAAAGGATTCAAGTTGGGGAATCAGAATGCATGTGATCATAGAAGATGTTACTCACTTTTTCAGTAGAGGACATATTACTATGATTCTTGTGTTTTGTCTTTGATGAGAGTTTGCTAGTACTTGCACCAAGTGGGAGACTATAAGATTTTCCGTATAATATATATTATATATTATATATTATAGGCCTTAATTATGTAGTGCAAGTGGATTAGGCTCATTAAGTACTTGGTTGGACTGGACATTAGATTTAAGTCTGTAGTCCACCAATATGTCTATATAAAGCCTGTATTTATGTGTAACACCCCACTTTTCTTAAACTTCTTTAACAGAGTTAACCTTGAAAGATATGCTAAGGCAACGGAATAAACTTACTAAACAACTTAATAGAGGTGTCACCGCCACAATCACCCTTCACGGTGATTGCACAGGCTAATGAAATTGAGAAATATATGATTTCTTCCGTAGACATATTTGTGACAATTTCATTAAATTATAATTAATAAAATATAAAATATAATTAAAAAAATGAAATTATAAAATTAACAAAACATGAATATTTATAATTTTTTTAAATATACATACATATACTCTTTAAATTTCTAAATATAATTTAAATACGTATAAACCTATCAATATAAATTATAATTAATGAAATTATATTATAGGACTTTCCTATATACATATTAATAAATATTATATGTATATACAAAGTATTATACAATCATATAAGGATATGCGTCCGATTAGAATATTTATTTATTCATACAAAATTTAAAATTTACATTTTTTTTTATTGATTTCTAAGTACAATTCTCTTAGTTTTTATTATTCATATTTTTAAATTTCATATATAGATATGAAATACAATTTGGAATAAATCAACTTAATTATATGAATTTTTTCTATAAATTTATCTAAATATGTACATGATTAGAGAATATATTAACCATACAAAATTTAAATTTAAATTTTGTATGTTATGAAATAGATACTTGACTAAATATATAAAAGTCCAACTATATTATTATATTGTACATTTTAACATCTTTTTATTTTTTCTATTTTTATTTTAAATTCATAATAACAAAAATAAAATTCCGTGCAATGCATGGACAAAACACTATATTTAAAAAATACAATTTGATAAATATCATAAATTAATTAGTAAAATATCATTTATGTTTATAATAATTAAATAAAAAATAAATAATTCAACTATGTGAACCAATAATAATAATAATAATAATAATAATAATAATAATAATAATAATAATAATAATAATAATAATTGGTAATATTATTGTTCAATATAATATTAAAAAAAAACTTATTTTAATTGGTAATGTATATTCTATATTAATCTATATTTATATTCTTAATTAATTAATAGACACAAATCATCCTTTACAAGCTCCCGCCTAAACAATTAATAATAATATGAAAAAGAATGGAAGGAAGCCGTACCCCCAAACAATTAATAATAATATTGGAAAGAAAATTAATAATAATATGGAAGTATGGAAAATAATGGAAGGAAATATTATTCATGTGAATGTTTTCTACACTCTGAAAAATGAAAAAGAATCAATAAGCAGTATAAGTATAATAATTGGTAATATTATTGTTTAATTATAATAAAAACTTTAATTTTAATTGGTAATCTATATTCTATATTAATTAATAAAAACAATATCCTCATTTACAAGTTCCCGCCTAAACAATTAATAATAATATGAAAAAATAGAAATGAATGGAAGAAAGCCGTACGCCAAAACAATATAGAATAATATTGGGAAGGAAATGTATATCTATATCTATATCTATATCTATATCTATATATATATAAAAGTAAAATCCTCCTAACAAATTTTCCCCCCAAAACTTTTATAGTAAAACTTATTTGGTAAGTAAATGTCAAATAGAAATTAAATAAATAAATAATAATAGTAATAGTAATAATAATAATAATAATGTTATTACCTTAAATAAATAAATTATTATACTTTTCCTTAAATAAATAAATTATTATACTTTCCTTTTGAATTAGTATTTTCTACCTATAAATACAAGAGCTTCTTCAATCAAAGAATCTCAGACTCATCTCTCTGCTTTCTTTTTGTATGAATTTTCTACATTTTTCTAACTATATTCTCACGTACTTCAATATGTTTTGCAGTTTGGACATCATGAATAGCTTCATCAACGATATCTTCTTGAAGCTCGCCCAAGAGGTGACTCGCTTGGCCCACTACAACAAGAAGCCGATAATCACTTCCCGCGAGATCCAAACCGGCATGAGATTGGTTCTTCTTGGCGAATTGGTAAAGCACGTTGTCTCTCTAAAAACACTAAAGCAGTCACCATATTTACAAGCTCTTAGATGAAATCATTTAAATCTATGTTTCCTTTTTATATAATCTCAATTAGGGGTTAATAGATGTAAAGTAACTTGGATTTGAGTTTAATTTCATATTATTCTTCCAAAAGGTTTAATTTCATATTATAAGTATTGCTATCTACCTTCAACTATCAGTGAATCGATTAGCATTCTAAAATAAAATAAAAAATAAAAAAAATTGAATGTATGTATCTATGTGCATTTAAGATGCAACATGTGTATGATTCATTAGGCTTTGAGGCAGGAGAACACATCTGGGTACATTGCATATTAGTGGATCTGTATCTCATTGCAAAAAAATATCTATAGAATTAATTAATTAATATAATTACAATTATGATTATTCTAATTCAAAAAAAAAAAAAAACTAAAGAATTAATTGTAGTAATGAAATTTGTTATTATTATTCTGTTACTAATTGACACAAAAATCAGACCAAAAGAAAAACGAAATTGAAAGACAAATTGAAATGATTATTAAACACGTACTAAATTATTTTTGTGATTGAAAATGAATATTACAAACGTACCAGATTGTTTTTATGACTAGAAATAGGAATAAATTTTACACACGAAAATCTATTATTAATATTATGTTACTAATATGCATAGGAATCATGCCAAATGAAAAAAGGATTTAATATTAAAAATTTATTGGAAATATAACA
Organism: Ipomoea nil; assembly: GCF_001879475.1. Lineage (NCBI taxonomy): Eukaryota > Viridiplantae > Streptophyta > Magnoliopsida > Solanales > Convolvulaceae > Ipomoea > Ipomoea nil. The sequence goes on from NW_017617070.1 coordinate 357,582, forward strand.
CAATTTCCCCAACAAAAAAATTAGTAACCACCAAATGAAATATTAGGAAAAAATTATGAAGGAAAAAGAAATGGAAACAAATATTAACTCTTTCTATGAATGAAAAAGGAAATGAATATATCCATATTTCACTTAAAATATAATCAGTAATTATATTATTATAATTATATTAATTATTTATGAAGGAAAAAGGAAATGAATATGAACAGAAAAAAAAATGAATTTTACACACGAGAATCTATTATTAATATTTTGTTACTAATAGACACAGGAATCAGGCCAAATGAAAAAAAGATTTAATATTAAAAATTTATTGAAAATATAACACCGCTTTCCCTACGAAAAAATTAGTAACAACCACATGAAATATTAGGAAAAAATTACGAAGGAAAAAGAAATGGAAATGAATATTAACTCTTTCTATGAGTGAAAAAAGAAATGAATATACTCATATTTCACTTAAAATATAATCAGTAATTATATGATTATAATTATTATACTTATATTAATTATTTATGAAGGAAAAATGAAATGAATATATTAATATTTTATTGAAAATATAATCAGTAATTATATTTTTATAATTATATTATTTTTTTAATCAGAAAGGAAATGAATATTTCACACAGAAATTCGTTATTAATATCCTAATCGACATGGAAATCAGGCCAATTAATCGACAATTATTAGGAAAAATGAATAGAAATCAATATTAATTCTTTTTATGAAGGAAAAAAAAAGAAATTAATATATTCAAAAGGAAATGAAATATTAAGAAAAATGAATGAATATGTTTATATTTTACTGAAAATATAACACAGCTTTTTACATTTTTAAATATAAATCTATTAATACAAATCATAATGAATGAAATTATATTATAGAATTTTTATATATACATATTAATAAATATTATGTGTATATACAATGTATTATTCAATCATATAAGGATATGCGTCCGATTAGAGTTTATATTTATTCATACAAAATTTAGAATTTACATTTTTATTGATTTCTAAGTACAATTTTCTTAGTTATTATTATTCATATTTTTGAAATTATAATATATATGAAATACAATTTGGAATAAATCAATTTAATTTTATAAATTTTTTCTATAAACTTATCTAAATATGTACATGATTAGAGATTATACTAACCATATAATATTTTATTTTTAATTTTGTATGTTATGAAAATAGATACTTGACCAAATATATAAAAGTCCAACTATATTATTATATTGTACATTTTAATATCTTTTTATTTTTCTAATTTAATTTTAAATTCATAATAACAAAAAAAAATTCTCGAGTAAAAAAACACTATATTTTAAAAAATACAATTTGATAAATATCATAAATTAATTAATACAATATCATTTATGTTTATAATAATTAAAGAAAAAATATAATTCAAATATGTGAACCAATAATTTCAAAATGAAATTAATATATAGTTACAAATAAATATAGCATGATTACATTTACTTTAATTAGTTTTAATTCCCTTAATGATATGACTTTTCTTTATCAGTTGTTTATGGGAGGCTAAGGGAGTGTTTGAGTTGGTGGAATTTTTATTTTTTTAAAATACTTACTAATAAAAAATAATTTTAAAATATTTTTTAACCCCTCATACCATTTGTAAATCTTATATTTTTTAAACAATACAATTTGATAAATATCATAAATTAATTAGTATAATATCATTTCTGTTTATAAATTATAATAATTAAAAACAAATTCAAATATGTGAATCAATGATTTCAAAATGAAATTAATATACAGTTACAAATAAATATAGCATGATTAGATTTACTTTAATTAGTTTTAATTTCCTTAATGAAATGACTTTTCTATGTCAGTTTTTTTATGGGAGGCTAAGGGAGTGTTTGGATTGTTGAAAAATATTTTAAAATAAAAATACATACAAATAAAAAATAATTTAAAATATTTTTTAACCCCTCATAACATGTGTAAATGTTATATATTTTTTAAAATACAATTTGGTAAATATCAAATTTTTGTTTATAATAGTTAAAGAAAAAAATAAATAATTCAAAAATGTGAACCAATGATTTCAAAATGAAATTAATGAGTTAATACCCAAAATCGTCCTCGACTATAGTGGTTTTTCTCAATTTCGTCCTAATCGACTTTGGTGACCTAATATCGTCCCAGACTTTTGTTTATTAGAGACTAAGGGAGTGTTTGGGTTGCTGGAAAATATTTTACAAATAAAAATACTTACTAATAAAAAATAATTTTAAAATATTTTTAATCCCTAAACATGAGAAAATTTTACATTAAAAAAATACAATTTGATAAATATTATAAATTAATTATTGCAATATCATTTATGCTTACAACGAGAATAATTAAAGAAAAAATAAATAAATCAAATATGTGAACCAATGATTTCAAAATGAAATTAATATAACATGATTAGATAAAGTGACTAATGCCTCTCTTTCGGGTGAAAGGGCTGGCCTGGGGATTTAAAGTTGCTCCATTCCCAAAGGCAATGATCAAACCCTTGCCTTTGGTTAATAAGGATGGATGCGTCCCTTCCACTCAACCACACCCTCCAAGTTCTTAGTGAAATGACTTTAATAAAAGTAAAATCCTCCTTTACAACATCCCAACCCAAATTAATATGAATATTAATTAATTAGTAAAAAATAATAAAGCTTAATTGGTAACAAAATTTTATATGAAAATTAACTAATATCTAATGAATTGTTACCACAGATTAAAGTCAATATGTATATAAAAATGAAAAATGGTAACAAATTATGAGAATAATTAAATTATTATAATTATAAAAATAATGGATACAAATTCTGCGTGACAAATGAGAAAATTCGTTTGAAATTTTGCGTAATTTTATAAACAAATAATAATTTATTAATTATTATTTACACCAATTTATACTATTAATAAAAGTAAAATTCTCATCTTCAACATTCCCGCCCAAATGAATATGAATATTAATTAATTGATAAAAAAAATTAATAAAGCTTAATTGGTAACAAAATTTTATATGAAAATTAACTAATATCTAATGATTTTTTATCGCACATTGAAGTCAATGTGTACTTAAAAATGGATGATGGTTATCAAATGCTGAGAATAATTAAACCATTATAATTGTGAGAATAATGGAAACAAATTCTGCGTAATAAATGAGAAATAATCTATTTGAAATTTTATGTAATTTTATAAGAAAATAATAATTTATTAATTATTATTTACACCAATCTGTATTTATACTATTAATAAAAGTAAAATCTTCAATTAAAATGTCTTTCGCCCTTCTGATATGAGATTGCCATTCAAGTTCTAACAAAAACAATTCACGTTGATGCTCGCATATGCCATGACTATCAACAAAAGTCAGGGTCAAACACTAACTCACGTTGAGTTATTACTAAAAAAACCGGTTTTTAATTACGGTTAATTGTATGTGAATTTTTCCCGAGTCATCCATCCTGATGGTCTGATGATTTTAACTCTAGACGAGGATGGATAAAATTCCGTTACTACTACCAATGCTGTCTACAAAGAGATTTTCAATAATGTATAATTCAAATTATTGATATTATGTTTTTTTATATACAAAGATGACAAAATTGTTATATATCTACATAGAAAATATATCTTCCGTATAAATAATTTCTATAACTGAGTTGCTAGACAACGAGCTAATTAGTCCAATTAATACAAATTCTAAACACTGATATATAAAATCTCTAAAGTTGCAGCACCGAATGCGTATATCTACACGTTAACTATTAATTGGGCAATTATTTACTCGAATTCAAGTATTGATAACATCAGAAAACATAATCGGTGCAACTCAACTCTTCAATTATATTATATAATATTCGATGTTATAATTTATACAATTGTATATCGATCTAAATATTTTTAAAATATTATAACAAATTTATTCCGTGCAACGCACGGGCGCAAATACTAGTTAATAATAATATGAAAAAATAGAAATGAATGGAAGAAAATGTTAGCCATGTGAATTTTTTCTACACTCTGAAAAATGGAAAAGAATCAATAAGCAGTATAAGAAAAAGAATCATTAGATACTATTAATCTTTAGAAAAGATTTTACATAAAAAATTGAATAGAATTGGTTATTAATAATTTATCCTTATTTTACTATTAATCTTTAAGAAAAATTCTGCGCAAAAAAATGTAATAGAATCGGTTATTAATAAGTTAGCTTTATTTTACTATTAATCTTTAAGGAAGATTTTGCTTAAAAAATGAAATAGAATCAATTTATCTATATATATTTTAAAAAAATAATCCTAATTCATTTTTCCCCCCAAACTTTTGTAGTAAAGCTTATTTGGTAAGTAAATCTCAAATGAAAATTAAATAAAATCTATTAATTCGTAAATAATAATAATAATAATAATAATAATAATAATAATAATAATAATAATAATAATAATAATAATAATAATAATAATAATAATAATAATAATAATAATAATAATAATAATAATCCAAACAAAACCATATACAAATTAAAATTAAAGTTAAAAAAAATAAGAAGAAGACAAAGGTGGCTCCCCTTTGTAAATGACGTGGGACCATTTTGATCCCACATTGAAAATGTTTGAAAAGAGGAGCTCTTGAGCTCCTCTATATAAGAGGATTATTGCTCCTCTTACAAACATAAAATTGCTTGCCCATCAATGTGGGCAAGTATTGAGAAGTCCAAAGATTTTTTTTTTTTTAGTATTATTGACTCGACAAATTATGCTGTGGCACCGTGTCCACCTTGCAAAGTAGACACAGTTCAAAAATTGTTCATAATTATGAATATATAGTTCTATAATTTGAATATATAGTTCTATAATTATAAACATAGTGTTGTGAACATTATTATAA